>NC_053155.1:173914020-174514020 GCF_016835505.1 Polypterus senegalus | reverse complement strand
CCTTTATGACATAACTGATAATTAAAAGCAAATATTTATGCTGCCAAAAAATAAAATGAAATTAATCTGCTTAAACAAACTATGCTTATTTATATTCATTTAAGCATATTGATATCCTGATTAAACAAATATTTTAGAATTTATGGACAGTCAGCAACATTATTAAAGTTTAATGAAAATCTGCTTCACAGTGTGAATTTTGCACATGAAATAACTGCATATGTTGTATTTAGCTATAGCATATACAGGTAGATGCAGAATGAGGAAGCCCATATTTTGCAAATCCAATTCCAAGCGGACTTGAGAAAGAAAGAGGAAGACAGGAATAAGACTCAATGTTGGTTTTACAATAATATACTCCAGTTTGTTCTTCACATTGGTATAGGATTTTTAAAATTTATTGTCACATGAACCTTAACACAAGCAACACTGTTAAATTCATGGTAATGGCAAATATGCTTTATAAAACAAATAAATTCTAGATTTTCCAAGATTACTACAAGAAATCTTCTATGTTTTTACATTGTGCCCACCAGGGGGCGCTCCAGCTCCCCAAACACAGATAGGCTCAGACAAAAGTCACAGCAAACAAGAGTATTTTTATTGTGTTCTCTGTGGGAAACACTTTCCCAATCGTTTCCCATAGCACCAACACATGTACAACAATAAGCAAGTCTTTGTCTTCTTCTTTCTCTCTTTCTCGCTCTCTCTCTTTCTGCTTCCTCCACTCCTCCCAACAAGCTTTGTCTCACTCCTCCCGACTCTGGTTCTCTGAGATAAGTCAGGCAGCTTCTTTTATATAAAACCCAGAAGTACTTCCAGTGTCCCATAATCATTGCCAGGAGCACTTCTGGTTTAGGCTGGAGCCCGACAAAGTAGGGCTTACCAAACCCCTGGTGGCACCCACGTAACCCAACAGGGCTGAGCCAAAGAACTCCAATTTCCATAATGCTCTGTGGGAATCCGTGGCGCTGCCGTAACCTGGGGGGCTGCCATCTAGCTTCCACAGGGATGGTATCCTGGCTGGGTAAATAAATGTAGTTGTATCACAATATTTTGCAGTTGAAAAATGTAACATGTTTCAGTGCTATATATTAGTTTTAAATAACACTTTCTTTATATTGTGTATATTAATAAATGTGCATTATCCATTTTTAAGTATTTATTTTACTTTGGGGGCAACCTGAGGAAGTTTTTTATTTAACTGTATTCAACAATCAGTCCTCCAGTCGCTGTTAATAATGCACAGCTACTTCTGAATTGCACAAAATATTGTTTTTGCTCAGTGAAGCCTTGGTATAATTACTAAATGATAACCCAATATGCATGAAATTTACAATTGGCCTTCAAGTGCTTTTTTTCTCTAGATTTGTTTCTAATGAATATTATTTTCAGCCTGTCTGGAATCCTTTTCCTATGTCCATCATTATTAGTTATATTTTTTTACATAATAATTTTCTTCCATTTATTTATTACAGTAGCAAGAAAAATATGTTTTATGCTTTAACTATCTTGTAATACTGTTGTTTTAATACTATGTTACTGCACACTGTACCAGATATATATTATTTTAATTTGTAAATCTGTAAAACATTTATTTTCCTACATATATATTCTTTTCTTTGAAACAGTGTAAAATTTACCAAAAAATGTTGAATGCTTTCGTTCAGTTACTATTAACATACCTAATATGTTACCAATTCCAATATAAAATGTGATGCTCAGTGTGTTAAATGACCTATAGCTCAAAAAGAGGAATAACTCATTTGACATGTAACCAAACTAAATTAAACACTTTAAAATACTTTATGTGTGGTTACTCCAGCTGTTACATTCATACTGCACAGTTAAATGGATTAGCTTCCTTTGCCCTGATTAAATTTGTTATCCTTAACTATCAAAAAGTAAATACACATTTTACATTATTTTTATTCCTCTTTGTAAAGGTCTGCTGGTGACCCTTTATTAATAGACTCTATGTTTCAGGACTGTCATATTTTATCAATTGTTCCCAAAAAATATTCAAAATCAGGCAATATTGAAGAAATTATATGCTGTGGATCATTAAATCTTAACTGAGTAGTAATTCACCGGATCCTGACAGGCTCCCTGTAGAGTTTTTAAACATTTTTTCTAAGCCTTTTCTCTCTCGTTAGCTTTTACAGTGTATAATTAGCTTTCTTCTGAGTCTTCATCACTGTACTTCTTTTCTTAACGCACTTGAGAAGGAGAGAGGATTCCCTTCACTGTAATAAATCCCTCTCCTTCATTTAAATGCTAAATCCATAAACTTGCTGGATCATCATCTAGAGTTAGAGTTATATGGCTCATATATGTATGCATGTATACATATATACTGTGTGTATGCTCTGCACATACACACACATGCAAAAATATATACATATATATGTTAATAGTGAACATGTAGAAATGTCAAGAAGCCAGGAGTCTCCAGGTTAACAGGTAGCAGCAGATGACTAGCTAGTGTTATTTAAAACTGTATCTTTCCAAAGGATTATGACTGCCTAGTCATGAGGGGCCTCATGTATAACGCTATGTGTAGTATCCACACTAAAACATAGCGTACGGACAAAAACAGAAATTTGCGTATACATAAAAAACTTCAGATAGATAAAACTGTGCGTAAGCAAAGTTCCATGCTTCTATTGGATGTTATACGGCAGTTTTGTGTTGTTATTGTACTTCTGTCATATGGAGACTAAGAAGTAAATTCAGCATATGTATACTAGCAATATGGTACAGGTTTCCAGAGCTATAACATTGGTAATTGCTTGGTTGTTTGATTGAATGATGTGAAATATTGTTAGCAATACAAATACTATATCAACTATAGCAAATTCTTTATTATTTGTGCTGTACCATCTAGCATATAAATCAACCTTACATTTTTATATCTCTAAACTGAAATGTATGCATGGTAAATCACAACTGAATGATGTTCAGTGAAACGCCTCAGTCACTTTTTCTACTTTGCAGTAGTAAACAGCCAGTATTTCAATACACTTTTTTGTCCTTTAATGAATGGCTTTCTTACTGCCACTTGCCTTGTTAAGCCTGTAGCACAAAGTCTCCTCTTCACAGTAGAAACTGAGACTTTCCTTTTTGATAACTGTTAAACTGTACTTGAGACTGTTGTGCTGTGAGGTGACTATTAAGTGAGCTGGTGACCCTCAGAAAAGTGTCTTCTGATTGGGTTGTGACTTTGGGTCTGACAGATCAAACAATCAAACAAACAATCAAAGGCCTACACTTCATTTCACTTGTTAATTGTCGTTTTCTTGCCATTATCGCTGGAATATTGTTCAAGTACTTCAGAGTGTGTAGTAACATAGTCTGTTCTAACTCTGATTCAAGACTGACAAAGGTTTTTTAAGTAATCCACAGAACCTGGGACACATCTACAAATTGTTTGTTTCAATTTACTTGACTTAATTTACTTTAATTGCTGCAGAACATCTGTAGGATGTAACCTATTAGTTGTTCCCCGATATATATGGATATTCACATTTTGGCACTAATCTCCCTATTGTTAAGCACACCCCTGAGTTATTTGAAGATGTTTTTGATGGATTTTTATAATTCAGAGAACTGTACATTTATGGATTAAAAATATTATCAAGCGCATTTATTTGCTTACATAATTAAGAATAACTGAGACAACCTTTGAAAGATTTAGTCGTGGTTTTATACCTGATACAATGTCATATTCAAGCAAGTACATGATTATCAGGGTTTGTGAAATCTTATGCTAGATTCCTATATATATATATGTGTATATATTGTGTGTGTGCATATATATATACTGCCTGATGTCTGAAGAGTGAATGAGAACCAAAGGTGCATACACCTGATGAGCCCCAATTAGGACGAAACACGTGTTGTGCACTCTTTCTATTATTTCACAGGTACTATATTACAAGTCTGTGATCTGCTTCTCATAACTGAGAAGGCGTGGTGGATGTTTGCCAACTGGTCGACCAACCAGAAGCATTATCTGGTAGGTAACCATCGAAAAATCAGATTGTGACCAGGGGCCTCATGTATAAATGGTGCGTATGCACAGAAATGTTGCGTAAGAACTTTTGCACATTCAAATCGCGATGTATAACATCCATTACAGAGCTGATTGTGTGGCAAACGGTTACTTGGAGAAAAAAAAGCAAGGACAGCAGGGGTGGCCACGCCAATATATATTGAATATAAAACAGAAAGAGAAAATAACGACACAGTTAAAAACGCAGTGGCAAATTTCGACAAAAGTTAAACGCTTGTATCATGAGCACGAGGCGGCTATGCAGTGTCCACACGGACGTGGCCATCCACCGTGCATAAGTTACCATATTGACATTGGCGGCGAAGGAGCCACTGATTCTTTCGCTGCCCAGGGCCACCACAAGCCTAGAGCCGCCCATGAGTACTGCTGCAATAAATGATTTCATCGAAGGTCGTGCACAATCACTGTGCCGTGAAACCCATGTTTAATAACATGCTTTAACTCCTGTCATCATGAAAATGATATCACGTATACATCTCAGTATTTTAGTTATTCAGAGAGCTGTAATATCACAAATGTAATTGATTCTGTGTCCAGTTGGAGGAAGAGAGCCGGTTTAAAAAGCAAGTAGTGATTCACAAACATAGAGCACACAGAAGATTATATACAAAACAAAGCATTTAACGTGCTACTTTAATTACAATGTGATTTGAGAAACTGGTTAGTTAAACGATTTTAAGATGACGTTTATGATGTTCTACTTTAATGACAAAATAAACTACATGATTAAAATGGAAATTTCGAGATTGAAGTTGACATTTCGTGCTTTTTCCCCACTGTGTGCCTTTTTTTTTCTCTGTACCCTAATAAGCTTTCATATGACACTCAGACAGTGGGCTAAGACTCGCCTTTTCACGGCAACTTTGATATCTGAGCTTTCAAGTTTCTCCAACATGCTATGTCACTCGATCAACTTCCTTTTGTTGATTATACCACGGTTTAATTAAACAAATAGTATGTTTTTCCTTTGCCTCCACTGAAATTCTTATATTTTCCCCCGTGCTTTTCCCATTGTCTTTTCACAGAAGGCTGCACTTAAGGCCGATTTATATTGATTTGCATATTCAAAGAGGCGTAATTCTGGGAGGAGTTGGGGCGGGACATAAGGAACGTGCACGAGTGTTACTTTTCACGCTGACCGGGATTTATGTAGCGGAAGTGCACTCCACTGCATGTGGATTTTTCTGTACTTAAGCACATTTCGGCTTTTGCGCTTACGTCATGTTATAGTGCCAATTCTACGCACAGCGTTATGCATGAGGCACCTGATGTATGGATATATAAATATGTATAAAATCATTTCCAGAAATCTTGGTGATCAACTTTAATGCCCTTATATTTACAGTTTATTTTTATTTTAAATATACAGGCTAAATTGGCCTATTAAAACTATGTTATGTGTTTCCCAGAATATTCCTGCAGAAATCTTTTTGCATGATCTCTAAAAAATAAAATTTTTTGTTTAGATTAGTTTTATAATGTCCTCACCAGCTAGTTGCCAATTATGAGCTGGATTTGTGTGGCATACTGATTTGACCTTGAAGATAAGAAGAGTATGGTCAGAGATAAAAAATATCATTGTACTCACAAGATTCAGTAGAGAACAGTACTAATAATAATAGTAATATTGTAATAGTAACAATTCTGATAACTATTAAATGAACCTTAAGCATACACCCTTAGGAATTATTTTTAATTCATAGATATTCCTGAATACCATAATATATCACCCTTCCAAGTCAGAGACTACGTCAATGGCTACAACTGGAATTGTTCTGAAAAAAACTGACTAAACCAATCTCAAAAAATATCCTTGCTTTTAAAGCATATTTCTTGCAAAATACTAAGATTAACTCTTAAGATTATGATTGAGACCACTAACATTCCAGATTGCAAAATAAATTAATTGATCGACATTGTACTGTTTTGGTAATTAGGAAACATTTTCCAAAATTAGATAAACAAATTGAAATCTTTCGTATTTTAGCCTTACAATCAGTAAAACAACAAATCAATTACAGAATAATAGTGGGAGAAAAAAACACAGGGCACTACACCCTGTATGTGTGCTGTGTGCCCTGGAAGGACAACAAAAGGGGTACAAATATGGAAAGCATTCCTTCAGAATATCATAAAAAAGATGATAATTCAGAAGATGCATGCAGAAAGCTTACTAACCTTTTATAAAAAAAAATACAGCCACATGAGGTTGGAAGAAATTTGGAAATCATCATGTCCAATAGAGCACAGAGCATGGTCCCAACCAGTAAAATATTTTATCATGTTTTTCTTTTTAAGGGTGGGAACTGGCAGTAGGCCAATCATGTCATTCCAGTCTTTCACAGTGTAGGTTTTATATCATATACTGTTTAATTAACAAAATTAAAGATGGCTATGGTTTGTGCTTTGATTGAATATACATTATTTATTTATTTATTTAATCTTATGTTACATTTATATAAAATTATTAAGAAACCTACTTAGCCTGCAGTATACTTCTCAACATCCATCATCATTGGCATGCACGCTGGCCACCTTTTGGATTTCTACAAAATTAAAAAATTGTAAAAAAAAAAAAAAGCCAGTGAATGACAAAGCAACAAGAATGTGCTGGACTGTTACTGTTTTTTCTGTACTAGACCAGAGCCTTTTGTTCTGATGTTGATGTGTTGCTTTTCTATACATTCAACAGCTGTTTATTTAACTCACCATTAACAATTGAGCTGTGTTCAAGCTTTCCTCTGTTCCTGTAGGAACACCTGTAGGTGGAAAAATGTGGTTGTTAAAATGGGTAAAAAAAAACATTTTTTAGGGAGCTTTTGCCACTGCAGAGTATAGTAATTAATTGTATTTTCATTTCAATTTCTGTCTCAACAATTCAATGAATGATTCCAGTTATGTTATACTGAAAAAAAAATATTTTTTTTACATTGAATGTAATAACTTGTGCTTTGTGTAACAATGACACATATCAATCACAATGCAAATAATACATTTATACTTAGCTTGTATAAAGAATCTTTTAGCATACATACCCACAGTGAGGTCAAGCTAGAAGTTGACAGAGATAAAAGCAGTTCTAAGCTTAGCTACTCCAGTTCCTTTCTTCTTCAGAAGTTCATTTGTACAAGATTGTTGAGGTTTGGAGTGCAGAAACTTACAGAGGGCAACAATTTTAGAGTTCCAGGGTTGAGTAGTTCATCAGCTGTGGTGTCCCATCATGTCCAGGGTCCAGCAGTTGTAGATTCTGAACATACCAGGGTGTGGTAAGACTTTTATAATATTAGGGTAATATCTTTTCATACCATAAACCAATCAGTATCTATGTAGGTGTTTTTCCACCCCTTTTTTTGAAGTCTCTGCAAAAACAAAAAACTTTCTTGGCCTTTCTTGGCCTTCAGAGCCCAAGAATAAAAAATAGGCAGTGATGCATAACGAAAAGGAAAAATAAGCACTGTGACATAGTGATAATAGATAATAATAATGATCAGAAATAAAATTATATATTGTATATGAAAGAGTTATGTTTCATAATCAGACTATTTTATATGAGTGCAAGCATATTAAATACACAGTCCACAGTGACACAATATAAATCATTAATTTCACTGCTGCCTACAACATGCTCAAAGATAGTAGGTGGGCGACAATCAATGACAAGTGCTTCTAGCTCTTGCTTATTTGTAATCAAACAAAAAATGTATTTCATCTTCTGTGGTCCTAAGTGTACAATGCTAACTAAAATACTTGTATGCAAGGTTAATGATAGTTCCTTAATAAATGTTACATTTGGCAAAAGAAATTGTCAGCACTGCTTCATTGTCTCAGTCCTGTCAGTTTGCTGTGGTATTAATTTGCTCTTCTTTGTTTTTTTGCTTCTTTTCTAGTGTTTGTCTCTTAGACTGTTAAATAGAATATTGGAGCTTGACTCTTTTGCAGGACGTTAATTTTTAAAAGCTGTTATCACTTTCTCAGTGGCATTTTGTATTTATTTATAGTGTACGTTTCTCTGTCTTTTTGTGACTGTTGTTAAGTAATTCTTTGTGTTTTGGACATTTTCTCTTAGCCTTCCTTAATTTTGTTTAGCCTTAGTAATAATTGAGTGACCATGTATTGTTCTTTGGTTTTGCTATTTCTTGTTTTGCCTCTGTATATTTAAACTTTTTTGGATTGGATTAATTTCACTGAACCAATAATTATTGCTATAATAAATATATTTATGAATCATTAATAAATACAATGAAACTATTAACTGCTCTTGTTTGTTGGGATTTGGGAGGATGTTTGTGGTTTTGCTTTATATCCCAACTGGAATTTGACAAGATATACAATTTGAAGGTACTTACGCAGTGCCGCAGGTGTCCAGATTTCTCAGAAGAGAAAAGTGACTTAATAGTTTGTTTTTGTTTTGTTTGTTTTGTTTATTTTTTTTTATTATTTCAAAGGTTGCTGCAGGTGACTGCTGAAATTTACTGCAGAAATAGAAAACATTTTACAATAATACATTTCTGGATATCAACCTATCCATCAATGCTCATAGTAATAGTTTTAAGTAGTCAGCAACCTTTTTATGCATCACCTGGCGGTGGACAATTTCTTATCAAAAACTGTGTTGCTAATTGTCTTATTACTGCATACAATTACCATCTAGTGCTAAAACTTGAATTATGTTGTTTATTTCAGTAACAGCAACAGTTATGTATTATTAAAGTACATTTTGTCCTTGAAGGACAATTTGTAACATAATTTCTGTAAATGTGAACTTTCAGTTTCAATGTGTTCCACTAAATTAGCTTGAATTGCTAGTGTATATCTTGATGACACTGTATTATTGCAGAGCAAACAAATTAGTTTTCTTATTGTAACTTCAGATTCACAACGCTAAGACAAATGGGTTTCTGTATGTTTTTCTGAATTGAGAAATATAACATGTGTTTTCATGTTTGTTTCCTTTTCACTTTTAACTGACTGTCCAAGATATAGTGTTTGGTGCTTGGGACTATTAGCTGATGACACATAGATCACACCTTTACTAATGTAGATACTGCATTTATCTTCAGTGGTCCATTGCCTTGTCTAAGTTTGATTTCTGTCTTGTTCTCATTGTTGATTTAACAGATTCCAGCTGTGCACAGGCCTGGTTCAATTAAGCAAATGAGTTGGAAAGCTGGACATTTTTTTTATGGATTATTTTTTGAAGTGATATGGATACTATTTTTAGAATTAATGTTACAATTTTGATTATTGATAACTTTAAATGTTTCAAATTCTAAAGCAAGAATATTGAAGATCCCACTTTTTCTTTCACTGAAATATTACAGCATCAGTTCAGACGTGACCTCTGCTAAGTAAGAGTCTCTGTTCCTTTATACTGGGATTGAACATTACAGTTTTTCTCAGTGATCATTGGAACATTTCTGAAATCACCCTTAACATTTTGCAAAATAGTAAGTGTATTTTTCAAAACAATTCATACAAATATAAAAACTCAATGGATTACCTGCAAAAGCCTGTAATTTGCTTGAAATCCTTATTTTATATCTCAAAATTAAATATTTATATCAATAAACATGTCAGGGCCATCATAAAGATGAGTCCTTGTGTCATTGTTTACAAACAAGATAATGAAAATGCTTTGCCATATTGTCAATATAACACATATCCTGATGTGAACTATGGTTAAGATTCTGATGACAATAATTGGAAAATGCACAAGGCTGCAGTTTTTCTCTATGGCACATATCAATTTCAACAGTACAATGTTACACATTGCTGTATGTGGGAGATAGCAAGAGGTTGGACAGGGCTCATATTTACAATTTTACTGTATGTACTGCAGTTTTTTTACAGACTATGCCATTCTGATACAGATAAGAAAAGCACTGCATAGTGCAAAGGACAAAAAACAAAATTAGGAATGCAAACATAGGAAACACCGCTTAGGTTGAATTGCACATGCAGTGCTGTATGGAGAATTACAGTGCAATCTATCTACACCTTCTGATGTTCCGGTCTGTTGGACCCCAGTTTCTCATCCACATCACAACAAAAATGTTCTCTTTTAGAATCTTTTAGAATGTGTTATTCAGCCTCTGCAGGGGTCTGCTGTAACATCCTCACATGCTACATTCATGGCATCCAGCAGGGTTATCTAAATATATAGTATGAATGGCGAGTGTAAACCTTCCATCTCCATGTTGAGTATAACTTCTCAGTTGGGTTAAGGAATAATGAACAGGGTGGAAAGAATTCCATCAGCAGACTGTAGTGGGATGCAAACCATTGCCTAATGGTGGCTGAGTGAGGGAAATTCGCCTTATCCAAGATTGTTCACCTTGTTCATTTCCTTCTTGTTTTTCCATTTTCATAAATTGTAATATTGTGTTGTTCTCTTTTACTACATGATTGCCATATGATTACATATTATTATGACTACATATTATTAATTTATCTCTTACCACTGGAATTGTGCCTGCCTATTTTAAACATGCAGTGGTAAAGCCCTTATTGAAAAAACCTAGCCTTAGTAAGGTGAACTTAAATAATTTTAGATCGATTTCTCAACCACCTTTTTTATTTAAGTACTTGAGAAAGTTGTTTTGCAGCAGCTTCTGATTTTTTTGGATGGTAATGGTGGTCAAGAAATTTTTCAGTCCGGTTTTAAAACTTATGACAGCACTGAAATGGCTTGTTAACGATATTTTACTTTCAGCTGACTCTGGGGTTTCGACAGTTTTAATGTTTTTGGATTTAACTGTGGGCGGCATGGTGGCGCAGTGGGTAGCGCTGCTGCCTCGCAGTTAGGAAAACCGGGTTTGCTTCCTGGGTCCTCCCTGTGTGAAATTTGCATATTCTCCCCCGTGTCTGCATGGGTTTCCTCCGGATACTCCAGTTTCCTCCCACAGTCCAAAGACATGCAGGTTAGGTTTCCTGCCTTGCACCCTGTGTTGGATGGGATTGGCTTCAGTTAGGATATAGAAGGGTTGGATAATGGATGGAAGGATTTAACTGCAGCCTTTGATACCATTGATCACAACATACTGTTGTTAAGGCTGAATAAGTGTTTAGGACTCTGAGGGGGTGCATTAGATTGGTTTAAATCTTTCACAAATACAGTGGAACCTCGGTTCACGACCATAATTCGTTCCAAAACTCTGGTCGTAAACCGAGTTGGTCGTGAACCGAAGCAGTTTCCCCCATAGGATTGTATGTAAATACAATTAATCTGTTCCAGACCGTACAAACTGTATGTAAATATTTTTTTTAAAGATTAAGCACATATATAGTTAATTACACTATACAATGTACAGTGTAATAGTAAACTAACGTAAAAACATTGAATAACACTGACACAAAACACCCAGGCTCCCTTCTCAGCTGCATGAGCAGGCTTGCTCTCTCTCTCTCTCTCAGCAACACACACCCTCCCTCTCTCTCTCAGCAGCACGCGCTCGCTCTTTCCCTCTCAAAATAGAGAGGAACATTTGAATACTCTTCACTTGCTTAGAAGCCATGGTTAACTGCAAAAGCACATGAAATACTGTAGAGCACAAAGAGATCACAGGTAAAGCACGCATGTCTGACTGAGAACAATGAACAGGGAGCAGCTCAACATGTGCTTAAATACAGTAATCGGCGCATATGAACCAGCAGGCACGCACGTGCAGGCAGGCAGGCACGTCTGATCGAGAACAATGCAACACGTGGGGAAATCATCGGCACGCACAAACCGAAAGGGAAACTGGCTAGTTCGTATACCGAGTGTGTGGTCGTGAATCATGGCAAAATTTTGGCAAACTTTTTGGTCGTGAACCAAGTTGTACGTATACCGAGATGTTCGTGAACCGAGGTTCCACTGTAGGACCTTTTCTGTTGGTAACAAGTCTGTACTTTCCTCTACTGTTCATTTGAAATATGGTGTTCCACAGGGGTCTATTCTGGGTCCTTGTATTTGCTACCCCTTGGGTCCATATTTCGCAAATATGGTATTTCATTCCCAGATTTACAGTATTTACCTATGACTAAGGAGTCCTTAAAGTCACTACATGAATGTTATGATGAGGTCATAAATTGGATGGCTGTAAATTTTTTGAATCTCAATCAGAGTAAGACTGAGGTTATTGTATTTGGACCAATGGCTTCTGATGGGGCTGTCAGGGATCAGCTCGGCTCATTAGCTGGGTTTTGCAAACCCCACATCAAAAATCTTGGGGTTATCCTTGATTCCAATCTTTGTTTTAATAAACAGATTTCGTCCATTGTTAAGATCTGTTTTTTCAGCTTAGACTGCTTACTAGAGTCAAACCGTTTCTGGGGCACTCTGATTTGAAGAAGGTATGCCATGCTTTTATACTATCGCGTCTTGATTATTGTAATTCACTTTATTCTGGAATCAGTAAATTTAATCTTTCTCGGCTGCAGTTGGTTCAGAATACTGCTGCTCGTTTTCTTATTGGGTCTCAGAAAGTTGTGTCCATTACTCCAATTCTGGCCTCCCTTCATTGGCTCCCAGTTGAATTTAGGATTCATTTTAAATTTTTACTTTTGGTTTATAAGTCGCTAAATGGTGTTGCCCCATCCTATCTGGCCAAGTTGCTCGTCCCATACACCAGTCCGCTCTTTACATTCCTCTCAACAGCAATTGTTGGTTGTGCCAAAGTCTAAAATGAAGACAAGGGGTGATCGTGCCTTTGTAGTACTAGCACCAAAGTTATGGAATGCTCTTGAAATTAGGTTGGCACAATCAAGTGAAAAGTTTAAATCTAGACTTAAAACACACTTGTTTTCCATTTCTTTTAACTGTATATGAGTAACTCTGGTATCAATTTTATTAATATATATTTTTTCATATCCATTGTTTTTCTGTAAATTGTTTATCTTCTAATCAGTTCTTTTAACTTATTTGTTTTAGTATTTATGTAATTTTTGTACTTTGTTTACTGATTTATTATTGACTAGCAGAATACCCGCGCTTCGCAGCGGAGAAGTAGTGTGTTAAAGAAGTTATGAAAAAGAAAAGGAAAAATTTTAAAAATAATGTAACATGAATGTTAATGTAATTGTTTTGTCACTGATATGAGTGATGCTGTCCTATATATACACACAGACGCACACACATATAAACATTTATACATAGACATATATACATATAAACATATCTACACATATCTATAGATATATACATATACACATCTACATATATATACACATATACACACACATATATATATATATATATATATATATATATATATATATATATATATATATATATATATAGCAAAATACCCGCGCTTTGCAGCGGAGAAGTAGTGTGTTGAAGTAATGGAAAAGAAAAGGAAACATTTTGAAAATAACGTAACATGATTGTCAATGTAATGAATATAATTTTTTGTCACTGTTATCTATATATCTATCTATCTATATATCTAAATATATATATATATATCTATATCTATATCTATATATATATATATATATATATATATATCATCTCTCGATCTATATATATATATATATATATATATCCTTTGGGGTGCGAGCAGATGTTACTGGGGGTGCCAGAATCCATCGAGGAAGAAAAATGAAAAACATTATTTGTACAAAATCTTAATTTATCTATACATTCCTAAATAATTAAATGGGCAGGCTATTTCCTATCAGTGCAATATGCTGCTTGTTAAAACGGATGACTCCTGTTCTTACGTGCACTTACTGTAGTGCTGCATGGGTATTATGAAGTATCGTATCTGTTCAAGTTCTATTTAAATTTTAAATATAAGTAATTTTTATTTAGTCGACAGAAATATGTTTGGTAGGAATGAAAGTTAAATTTAGTCAGCATTGCATAAATTTTTCTTCACCATAGAAATTTAAAGAGTAAATTCAACTTACATTCCTACCAAAGATATTTCTGTCGACTAAGTAAAACCTACTTATATCCAAATTCGAGCTATTGAGCTGTCGCCTGCCTGCCTGGATAAGTCACCCTCGCTTAGCTCTTACTTTTTTACCGTTCATTTAATCATGGCTAGTCGCGAAAAAATCAGAACATGGAAGGAGGATTACAGTGAGTATGGCTTTACCAAAATAATTATTGATGGCGAATAAAGTATCCATTATTCATAAAGCTTCAATTGGTGATCTTTTTTTCTGCGTTAATCTCATATTTTTTCATACTTCTTTTCAAACCAAGGGGGTGCGAGGGTAAAATGAATCGGGAAGCTCTGATTTATATATATTGAATATATTGAAATAGTTTTACTGTCAACTAATGCAGACAATACGCGGCACGTGTTTCATCCTAATTCTGGGCTCATCAGGCGTACATACTCACTGCACCCCCTCTCGGGAATCGAACCTCAGATGTCAGCGCTAGAGGTGAAGCCTCTCGTGTTGCGCCACGCCGTGTGGTTCATTTATTTGACAACATGTAGATCGGGATATATATACAGTTTATATATATATATATATATATATATATATATACTCCTGTAGCCACAATATACCAATGTGAACAGCTGCCCCATGCTCTCATTCAGATTTTTCTGATGAAGGAAGTCAAGGAGATCAGTGGGAGATTCTCCTGCAAAATTATCCATAGCATACATTACAGTCTGTTCTGTTTTTAGCCGAGACAGATCAAAAAGCGCTTGTATTAAACTGGAGAAGGCTGCATGTGTGAAATTTTTCTTGCATTCCCGAAACTTCTGGGGCTCGAGGAGCGTGACAAACATCAGGTTTTCATGGTCTTGAAATCTGGTCTGTGTCTAGCAAATAATATTGTCCAGAATCCTGCCATGGAGTTGGCCGTAGTGTACGCGACGATCTTTCGCTCAGAGCGTTTGTGGTGCATTCAGTGGCGTCGTAGACTTCCTCATATCGGCTTCTATCCAATCAATGAGTCTGAATACGGTGACGTTGCCGTACGCCTGCTAAAGGGCCCTACTGACACCAACTCAAAATCTGATTGGTTGAAGCAACAGGTTAATCAACATTTATTATTATTTATTCCACAACAGATTCTGAAAGCCTCTCTGCCTGGCAACAAATGATGGCTGAAATGTGATTGGTTAATTGCTTTAATACGAAACTCCGCCTCCCACAGCTATCGAGTTGCATTCTATTACAGTATATATGGACGAAAGTACGTTCCAGTTATGACCATTACGCGTAGAAATTCAAAATGAAACCTACCCAACTTTTGTAAGTAAGCTGTAAGGAATGAGCCTGCCAAATTTCAGCCTTCTACCTACATGGGAAGTTGGAGAATTAGTGATGAGTCAGTGAGTCAGTGAGTGAGTCAGTGAGGGCTTTGCCTTTTATTAGTATAGATTTTTATTTATTTTATTGTACAGCACATTGGTTTACACTTATGGTGTTTTAAAATTGTGCCTTATAAATAACTTTTGATTTGATTTGATTTGCCAGTTGAAATAGAAGCTGACTAGGTAAAATTACTAATTTTGTTTTCAAAATGGTCTGACGCTCTCAAAACCTACAACAGGCAACCAAAGCAAATATTTCCCTCAAACACCACAACTTGTGGTCAAATTAATACATTCCTAGAACTAACCATTACACAGTGGGCAACAAAATGCAGCTATCAATATGAACTTGTTTGACTGTAATTTGTGATATATATTCTACTGTGCTACTTGTTGATTTTTTTACATAATCATACTATGTGCCAAAAGAGGTAAGTAAGCATGAATTGCATTTTTTTCTTTCAAAATAATTTTACAAGAGATACAGTAACAAATCCTGCAGAATTCCTCACCTGCATTCTGTATGGTACAGCTTTTGTTCTGCATTCACTTTTCACCAAAGAACCAATAAAGAAATTCACCTAAAATCAGAAATTATTTTTGTTGTACAGCATCAGATTCATGCATATACTGTAAATGTAACTGTCTTTTTCCATAGGTTTCAAACTCATAAGTATTGAATTAATGTAAATAAAGCACACATAAATGAAATCATAGGAAAAATATGGGTGAAAAAAATATAACAAAAATTGAACAGCTGAAATATTTTGAACTTCACTTTCAGTCAATGCATTTCTGACAATTAGGCCACAGGTTCTACTCAACATGACATTGGATGTTTTCATTTGCAATGAATTGCAGGAAATACTTCCTTGCATGGCTATCCTCTGCACCTATTCACCTGTTGCCAGGCCTGCAGCACTCATTGCTCCAGTAGGGACATCTGGCCAAATGACTGGTGATCATGTACCTTTCATCTCTATGAAGAGAAGAATTCCTCAATTATTTTGAGAAAAGGGGAACATGTAGGGAGGAATTGCATCAATATGCAGGGCTGCGCTGCAAAGCCAATCGAAAGCAGCCAAACTTACAATGTTGATTTTCCTAAATGCTATGTGATCTGCAAAAACTGCTGCCTGGATTTCATAGTCTGATCACATTTTTGGCCACACCATGACTTCAAAGGTATCCTCCTGTTCAGCACTACTGTAAAGATATTTTTTTCTACCACCAGTGTGTGGTAGCCTGTGAATTTGTAATGTAAATTCAAAAAATATATCAAAACTGACATTGTGGCAGTCACATAAATGTGATTAATGAAAAAACTACATGGACACAGTCTATTCTGCCATTGCAATGCAATAAAGCTGCAATACGCAGTGGTACAGAGTAACATTGTGACTTACCTATTTTCATTCCAAACAATTCTGACAATAGATGCCTCACAGCTTTCATTCAGAATGAGCTGGACCATTTGTTCGGCCTCTCTAATGGACAAGCAATGACTTATAAAATGGTCAGTAATTGTTGCCAAAATTTCATTGGAAACTTCAGCTCTGTTTTCTCCTCTTGCCATGATTCCATCTTATTCACCCTACATGCCTTTGGCCTCTTTATTCCCTGGTGGCAAATAGCAATGAAGGAGGTGGCATCTTTTTTATATGGTGTAATGAATAGACAGACAATTATAAAGGGTCTGGGGCACCTCAGAGGCAAACCGTGTATATTGAAAAGCACAAAAGGCACAAAAAAGTGTGTTAAGCACAAATATAGAGACTTCTTGATAAGTTCATAGAGTCTGTTCAAGATGGCTACTTTTCCGGTTTTGATGCTTTCTGGGAAGAAGAGGCAGATCACCGTGGAGTGATGTCATAGTTGGAAGCATGTCAATCTTTCTTTCTACGGAGGGGAAAGGCAAAGAGAAATCATTACCACCTTTATGTGTTCCGTAGGAATGATTTAATTAACAGGGCTTAGTTAATTAAGTTGTTCCCCAAGCACACATGTGTGACAGTGCCAAACCCACCAATCCATCGGATAGGGCATCCTAAGTAGTCCAGAAACCACCAGGTTTGTGCATGTGCAAGGCCATCCAATATAAAGGGGCATGGTCCATCACCAGGGTGAACTTTCATCTCAAGAGGTAATACCTTAGCTTGTTAATATCCCATTTGATTGCCAAACACAGCCACATACCTCGACTTCCGATCCAAAGGTTTCCGACTTGGGTAGGTCACGAGTGTTCAACACCATTGATGCTTTGGCTTAGCACGGTGCCCAAGCCTGTTTCCGAAACATTAGTCTACAATATAAAAGGTAAAGAAGAATTTGCCATTATTAGTACAGGTGTTGATATAAGGGCCTTTTTAAGGTCACAGAATGCAGCGTCTAATTTTTCATCCAATTTCACAGAATTGGGAGCACTGTTCTTTGTCATATCAGTTAAAGGGGAAGCTCTCTTGGAAAAATGAGGTACAACCAGCAATTATATCCTGCTAGTCCTACAAAAGCGTGTACTTGCCTCTAAGTTATTAAATGGGGCTAATTCATATTGTCAGCAATTTTTGAACACTGTGGTCATATGCTTCCCCGGCCCAGCAGGTAGCCCATATATTTTGCCTCAGTCAACCGTAAAAAAAATGTTTTTTTGAATTAGTTCATAGGCTGGCATTGCTTAGTGTCCAGAGCACCACACGTGCCTGTGGTATATGGTCCTTCCAGGTGTCATCCAAATATGCGGCACTGATAGTTTGGTGGGGTCGGAGCAATCTATTCATCAGATGCTGAAAGGTTGCAGGTGCCCCGTGTAAATCGAATGGAAGAGCCGTATACTGCCAGTGACCACTCGGGGTACTGAACGCAGTTTGGTCCTTTGTGGATTCCGCTAAGAGAATTTGCCAATACAATTTCATCATGTCTAAAGTAGTCAAGTACTGTGCCCATCTGAGCCTCTCGAGGTGTTCTTCCACTCGGGGCATCGGGTGGGTGGCAAACCAAGATGCCTGATTAAGGCGGCGGATTTAGACACACCTACTTCAGTCAGGCTCTGAGACTAAGAAAATGTGACTGGACCAAGGTCTCAAACTTTCCCCTATTACCCCCAGGTCCAACATGCATTTGATTTCTAGTTTGACTTCAGCACGTTTGGCCACCAGGAGGCAATATGGGCGTCCGCAGATGATGACACCTGGTTCTATAAAATGTCATGCACAATCAAGGAGGTTCTTCCAGGTTTCTCATTCACAACATCCGAAATGAATAATATAACTTCTTCAAGCTCTCGCCTTTGTATGGATGTTAAATCAGAACCAAAGTTAAGGCTATTGGATGCAAAGAAGGAGCAAGGTGAAGTGGAGTAAGAATCAGGATCGCTTTCCTTTCAACAGTTTCAGAAGATTGAAATGATATAATCACTCGGCTGGTCGTCTATTTGATTGTTTAATCAAGTTATCGACCAAGCACTTCTTTTTCTTAACCTCATATGGGTCCTGCCAATGAGCCAATAAATTTAGAGTGAGATGTGGGAATAAGAACCATAATGCAAGTCCCTGGGTTGAAACTCTTTTAGAGTCGTGACCCGGTCATAACCAACCTGCATTGATTGGGCATGTTTAATGTTTTGCTTTAGTATGGCAAACAAAAACAGGGTAAGTAACTGATCCCAGCTCCACTAAACTGTCTGTCTGGGGATGATACACGGAGGTTTCTAAATACTTCATATGGAGTAATTTGTCATCCCTTGATCCATTTAGGATTTCTTTAGGGATGCCCACCCTCACAAACACTCTGACAAGTTTTGAATTAGCCACTCTTAATGGGATGGCTTCTGGGTATCAGGTAGCATAATCCACCATAAGTAAAATATATTTGTGGCCTCTGGCTGAGTGTTGTAGGGATCCTGCAGTATTTACCCTATTTCAATGAGCAGGACAGGAACAAGAGGAGCAGGGTCCTTCCAAAGAATCTGCCACAGGTCGCATTCAGGGCAGGAAGCACAAAAGCAACCGATCTCCTTGTTGATCCCTGGCCAATAAAATCAAACTTTTATTCTCTCAAGTGTCTTCTCAGTACATAAATGGGCACCCATAAGGTGGATGTGTGCTAACTCGCACACTTGTAGCTGGAAAGTACATGGTACTAACAATGACGACCTTACTTCACCCTCATGTTTGGCTACCCAATAGAGCAAATCATTTTTCAAAACAAAGTGCACTCATTGAGGCATGGGATAATTGGTACATTGGCCATCAATCAGAACAGCAGCTGAAAATGTAAATGATTAAGGACATCAGTTGTAACCTCAAGGGGTGAAGTTATATCCCGAACTGTTGTGTTCTCCACCTCACTTACATCATTAGACTGCAATGTTGGTACATCATTCTCGTCCCACTAAGTAGCACTATGAATCAGGTCACCCCCCAGCTGTATACGCTTCGTGGGAACAACTTGTGTTGTGTTTTGTTGGGTTGCCACCATCAATAATTGTGCCTAATTTCTTCCTAGAGGTGGCTTTCCTACTTTCGATTATACTATTCTGCAAAAAGAAATACTTCTCTCCCTTCACCCAGCTGCATTCCATAGGCTTACCAAAAAGGGAGCAGTTAGGGATGGTATGGCCAAGTTCCCCACACTTGTAGCAGCGGGGTGGTATTAAGGATCTCTCCTTGGGTCACACCACAGGTTCCTTTATCATGTCGAGAGGGTTCTGAGTGGCTGGCATGTCCCTGATGAGGCTTGTGGTGGTGCATATGTCTATCAGCCCTCTCTGCTTTGGAGGCAATGCGGTGACGTTCGATGGCTGTGATCAGGCTGTCCATGCTCCTATACTCTTACCTCTGGACAGGACTCTTGCCTCCTTGTTTGGATGAGCTGGTTTCTGGTTTTAGCCATCGGCCCACTTGCCTGCAGATCTCAGAACCTTGGGACCTGGCAAGTTTGTCAGGGTTGAAGGTCCACTCATGGCAAGCCCTCGCCTATTGGTCCTGAGTGATCTCATATCTGAGCAGCACCTCGGATTTTAACTTATTGTACTCACCTGTGTTGGTTTCCTCGATGTCATAGTAAGCCATCTCTACCAATTCTCATAGGGATGGTAACAGTATATGTGCCCACTCAGCAAAATCCCAATGATGACGGGTAGCGGTTCTCTTGAAAACAAGAAAATATGTTTCAATATCCCCATCCAGATGGAGGGGTAATAGTACCAGGGATGGACACATCTGTAGGTCTTTCTGGAGAGCGACACAATCTTGGCTACCTTCCTAAACCTCTGTAAGTTGGGTTTGTTGTTGCCCCACCTGGACTTTTAGCACCTGGATTACTTCGGCCATCTTTCGGAGCAAGTCTGTGATGTACTGGGGTTCTGTCATTACCACAATTGATCCTGCTGGCACTGCCACTGTAATGACAAGATAGACAATTATAAAGGGTCTGGGGCACCACAAAAGTAAACCCTGTATATTTAAAAGCACAAAAGGCACAAAAAAACACATGTTAAGCACAAATGTCAAGACTTCTTGATAAGTTCATAGAGTCTGTCCAAGGTAGCTATGTTTTAAAGATTTGATGGTTTCTGGGAGGAAGAAGTGGGTCCAAGTGGAGTAACTCCGGAAGTGACATCATGGTTGGAGGTATGTCAATCTTCCTTTTTGCAGAGGGGAAAGGAGAAGAGAAATTTTTATTGTTTAGCACCCTTGTATGTTCCGGGGGAGTAATATCATTAACCAAGCCCTTAAGTTGTTCTCCAAGCGCAAATGTGTGACAATGGATAAGGAGTGATTGGTGATTGAAGTAGTGTGCAAAGGTGTTTCACATACAGTAGATTCACTTGATATTCATAATAATGCAAGTAATTTCTATTAGCTGTGTATCGGTATTTTAATTTTGTTTAACACAGTTAATCCAATGGAGGTTTGTAGTCTTCCTATGAAATCTGTGTTAACAGTTTTGAAAAAAGGTGTATAAAATGTATGGAACCAATGAAAAAGTGTTCACACCTTTGTAAGAGAAGACTTCTGGTGTGCTAAGAAGTTGGTGATGGAGATCAAGTGGATCCCATTTTCAATATTTTAGTTCTTAATAGATTTGACACATTTCTCACACCAAAAAAAACATTTTCACAGCTGTGAAAGCATTTTCCAAAACAGATTTTTTTTCTGTTCATCAAAACCTGGCATTTGGAATACTGCTGTTACAACAAAGGTGAAACCAATACCATATAATGACACGTAACTAACACACATTTATTATATATTTACAGTATATACAAATATACAGTGGTACCTTGTTATACGTCCGCTTTGGAATAAGTCCATCTTGGTATATGTCCTGTTTGGACGTGAAAAACTTTGCTTGGTGTACTACTTTTGTTTGCAGTACAACTCACGTGCTAGAACACCGTGCACTACCCTTGTTTACCTCTCTTGAGACAAAGCCACGACTGCCCACGAGTGTCAGTACTCCAGTTGCTAGCATTCAGTTAACAACCCGTGTGCTATCCCTTGTTTACCTCTCTTGAGACAAAGCCACGACTGCCCACGAGTGTCAGTACTCCAGTTGCTAGCATTCAGTTAACAACCCGTGCTATAACTCCATGTGAATGTTCATGTGATTTTGTGTTTTTTTGCGTAAACTTGAATTGATTGTTGAAAAGTATGAAGGTGGCATGTGTATCCAGGACATGGCTGCTGCATACTGTATGCCGAAAATGACAGTATCTTCAATTGTGAAAAACAAAGACATTATTAAAAAAGTAATGTGAGGTTAAATTTTCATTTATTTCATCTAATTGCTTTTGTATTTATGTATTTTAGTATTAAGCAGTGTTTAAATTATTTTATACAACCCCATCAACGTATAATATGCAAATAACAATAGGATTTTTTTTTTTATGGGAACGAATTAATCATTTTCCCTTTATTTCTTATGGTAAAAATTTGTTTGGTATACGTCCTGTTTGGTATAAGTCAACGGATCTGGAACGGATTAAGGATGTATACCGAGGTACCACTGTATTTATCAATCAAGTAAAAATAATTGTAGTAAACCTATACAGGAAATGGAAACTTTCTGTAAAAACATGTCTGTTAGAAATTATGAAAATATTACATTGAAAGGTATCCTGCAAATGAAAAAATATACACAGACTGCCGACCCCCTGCACCCTATTCACGCCATCTATTATTTCTTCGGTTTCCGGCCACAGAACTGGATCCGAATTACACCTTATAATTTGTATTTAAAGGCACAGGGGGAAATATCTTTAAGCATGTTGTATCCACCCATAAAATGCTCCAAGTGTTGTGTACACACTCAGTCATCATTTACTTTAGCAAAGACATTTGGTTATGGGATTGGTGCTTGTACACCTTCCACCTCCATGCAGAACAAAACACCTCAATTAGATCAAGGAAGGGTGAATATGGTGGAAGAAACAAGTTGAACATCTTTGGTTGGGTGTCAAATCAAGTTTTTATTTGAGTAGAGCAACCACTCCTCTCTCAGTTTCAGGAATGAATGCATTGAATAACCCATCCAAAAATAGTACAAGATGATCTGTATTGAAGGGCCCAATAGCTGGAACATTGTGGAGCACACCCTGTTCAGACAATGCAGCACACATTGTGATGTTGCTGCCTGTTGTCAAGGCACATCAGACCTTGTTGAGGTTAAAGCCTGCCTGATCAACATACACAAATGTGTGTAGAGTCTCACTGCCCTCGAGCTCTAACACCTTCTGAATGAAGTAACAATTACCTGTAAATCACTGGACTCATTCAGTATATTGTAGCACTTACTGTAAATTGTCAATGCAATATACTTTAAGTGAAATAATTGTTACATGGTACAGTGTCAAAATACATGGCAGAGTGCAGGTATCTGCCTAAACAACAATACTATATGACCTTACCTGTACATGTAGATATCTTTACTTCTTTACCCTGTCACTATTTCATTCCTATGGAACTTTGTATTGTTGCTTAGTTATCACTGCATGTCTCTTCAATACACGGCCCACAGTTGACAAGCTAACAGATGCTACGTTCCTAAATGTTATATTGTCATTTGCAACAGCACATTGGATTTAAGGAAGTATAATGGCATCATTTGCCCTCGCCAAATTTGCTATTGGGGTGGCATCATGGTGCAGTTTTAGCACTACTGTCTTGCAGTAAGTAAACCAAGGTTCGCATCACGGGTCCTCCCTGTGTTGAGTCTGCATGTTCTCCCTGTATCTGCATGGGATTCCCTGCGATGGACTGGTGCCTTGTCCAGGGTTTGTTTTGTTCCCACCTTGAATCATGTGCTGGCTGGGATAGGCTCCAGCTGATCTACATGACGTTGTTCAGGACTAAACATTCATATAACAATGAACATGGATATAGAGTAAAATTCAGTACCTGTTCTCATTCTGAAATATCTGCAGTATGGATGTCACAGTAGACCAGCTGAGGTTGCTTGTGTCTCCCTGCCTCAGCCATGCTTAGGCCATGGTTAATTACATTATCAACAGTAATGGTCCTTATTTCTGGACCTAGTCTGTGGTTCTTGGACACTTTGCACTCAACATGCCTTGTCCATGTGTGACAGTATGCTGATCCTTACAGTACTGCACACTATTGTAGCTCACAGTGGAGCAGTTTATATGCTTGAGAGTAAATTAGTATGAGAATAATTGACAGGGGTTGAGAGCACATGCTTTCTGTCTAACACAGAGGAAACACTGTTAGAAACATTTACTCTATGCTTCTCACCAGCTTTGTCTGTGTAAATGGATTAAACAAATGTTACATGTATGAATTGTTTAATATGCGGCCATTTACAGCAGGGAGCTGCTATTTTAGTGTGACAGATTTGTTTTTTGAGTTGTCTGATGAAGGTTCTAACCATCATGATGAGTTTCTCAGAGTTGAGTGAGAAATGCATGTAATAATGAAGAATGTGAATGAAGGTGGAGTGGTGGCTCTGAGGTTAGGGATCTGCATTTGCAATTGGAAGGTTGCCGGTTCGAATCCCTTAAATACCAAAAGGTAGTCTGCTCTGTTGGGCCCTTGAAAAAGGCCCTTAACCTGCAATTGCTGAGCGCTTTGAATAGTGAGGAAAAACGCTATATAAATGCAATGAATTATGAATGTGTTTAATGTTGGCCCATAAAAAAACAAAGAGAAATGTGAGTGTTTTTATCAAGTCTTGAACATAGCTATGCATCATAAAAGTGTTATGTAATTAAGGAGCAGAAATTCACATCCTTTTATGCACTTAATATGAGGATAATGTATAAGAGTGCACAGAGATGCTCAGCAATGCTTGGTAAACTGTCATGGATTAAAATTTTTGGGATAGGTGTGATGAGAAGCAGAATGAAGCTAGGATCATTGTTCTAAATGACAGAATGGTAATGATTGTGGAAACTACATTACAACTAGCATTGGTTGTCAAATTGTATTTGTGATGAAGTGCAGCATAATTGGCTTCACACTCAACCAAAAAAATTCAGAAACTTGTAGACTACTTCTGTAAATGTTCTGAGAAGTAAGGCAACTATATTGACAAGTATAGCTATAACAGTGTCAAGAGCTTATCTTAGCAACGCTGGGTGCAATGCAGTAGTAATTTAAAATGTGTTTCAGTATTTTTTTTTAAAAATAAGGTGCAACTAAAGGGAATGCTGGTCTCTGTGCAATACCCATGTCATTTATGAGAAGCCCATTCCATCATGCTATGCCAGCTAGTCAATGGACGGCTTACAAAAGCAAAGGTGATCAGGTCTGCCGTTAAGATAAAGAAACATGAGAATGTGTTTATTAAAGGATAAGGAGACAAAGGTGTGATAGCCACCACCTCTAGCAGTAATAATAGGTATTTATCCTCATTAACATTATAATTACTGACATCTATGAAAAAACTTGTAATCCCGGCCAATCTTAAATCCCTTTGCACCTCTCCGTCAGCGTCCTTTGTGTTGTAAATGTGTCAATCAGCACAAGCAGCAAGCAGCCTGCTATCCCATCTCCCCACCCACCTCTACAGTTCAATTCGCAAAGAAGGTTCTCAGTACTTACTGTTTATCTTGGAGTGAAGTGCCTGAAGTTGTGGAGGGTAAATAATATATCATCATTTGCAATACATGCATTTCATGTGTGTTCTGTGTCTACAAATATCTATGTAAATACATCACTAAAACAGAAACGTTTTTCATGTTTTAGCAGTAATTGACAAAATGTAGACATGAAATGTATAATGTGTGAAGACTGATGTAAAAATATCAAATAAACAATTTCTGACAACACATATTTTTTAATAGTCCGTTGACCTCTACTTTGCTTATTTTCTTTAGTTTATTAGAGACAGAGACTTAGTTTACATTTAGTGACAGCTGCACTGGGCATCCTTTCTTTGTGGGGCAGTCCAGTTTACAAATTAAAATAAAACAAAATTTCTGATAACAATCCTAAGATACATCATGAAAAGAAATTAATGTTTATACTGTGAGGATGCGATTTGTCCAGAATCTGCGGCTATAACACTTAATGGCAAAGGCTTTTAACTGAAGTCAGTCACTTTTTTTTTCCTAACCTGAGAAAATAAACTGAAAATGTTCCATTATCAGGCTAGTGCCTAAATGGAGAAAAGGGCAACTTTGCTCAAGTATATTATATATAAATACTTTTGGTTTGATTTTCAGCTCTAGCTGGATTTTTAAAATTGAAAGGGGGATTGTGTCACATGTCACAGACCTGCTATTTAATTCATAGTACTTTTATGTGTGTATATAAACAGAGGAAACATCCCATGCATTGTTACATGAGCAATTTAAACACAAATTGCTATGCTATATTCATTGTTTATAAAGACTGAAAATTCCTCTTTTCTTGTTAATGTGTTTTTTTTTTTTTGCCTTAAACATATTTTTTCTGTTTGTGGCAATTTGTCCGAGTTGATGGAACTGAACTGTGAACAAGTGTTGGTTTAGTGCTTCAGGTTCTGATTTTCGGCTAATGACTCACAGTTTTCCTTGTCTGGATTTGATTCTTAGTATTAATGTTTTGTCTTCAAGTGAATGTTTGTGCTCCTATTAATGAGTCCTGGATGTTCAACAGTCCACATTCTAATTAGAAGCTTGCTCTCTCACGTTTTGTCAGTAGCTTATTTGAAGAGGGCAGCTGGAAATTGAAAGGCAGATGGAGAGCGTCTGTGTTGCTGTCCATCCAATCTACTTGCATGTAACACTTATTAATTTTACTTGCCAAATTGGATTAAGCAGGTTTGAAGAATGCAATGTTGTAATATATAAGGATACTTCCATCTAATATCAAGTTTGTCCCATATTTGATCTGAAAATATCCAGAATTTATCAAACATCTAGACTAAAGAAGCATTTCATTGTATTCCATAGTTTTTGCAAACAGAAATGATGATGGATCTCTACTCTAAATAGCTTCTTTCATCTTATATTTCTGTTCACATCTAAATTTTTCATGACTCAATATTCTAAAGCACTTTGTTGCTGCTTATCTAATTTTGTCATTATTTCTTTTACTTCTTACACCAGGTTTTCTAAGAGATTTGGTGAAAGCTGCACTTCATGGACATCCATTCAGATTCAATTAATGATTAATGATGACACTCAACTAATGAAAGCCTTAAGGTTGTCTCATTGTATGTATTTCATGGGGAACAAATGCTGAAAATTCAAATTTGCTTTGATTTATACCGCTATCTTTACGTAAGTACTTTTTTTTAAGTGAAAGTGAGATTAAGATGATGTATGGCATCCAACACCCAGTAATAAGGACATTTTTGATCATTTTAAAAGTGATTCAAACAAGAGAAGTATAAAAGCAACTGATTTTTTTCAGAATGTACTGTATGATGCCTAGTGTTTAGGCAAACAATATCTAGCACACAAGTCAAGCTAGTGTATTCCCCCACTGTACATCCCTGTGATTCTGTTAGAACATCCTAGACAGGAAAGACTGCATTTCACCTAACGCTGTTTAATGGTTTAGTTAGTTTCAGTGTTAAGCAGATTCATGGCTAGTTATTAATAGGAGCAGCATTGTGAAGTGGCTTGTACTTTTGCCTGACTCCACTAGTACCTGGGTCCTGTCACTGACTATGTAGCTCTAGCAAATTCACTGCATTTCTCTGCATCTTTTTTCAGGCATTCCTGTTTCTTCTTTTATCCTAACCATACACACAAACACAAACACACACACAGTGATGAATGTAAACTGCTCAGGTGTGTGGATACGATGTGCAATTTGATTTGAGTGAATGATATTTGAGATATTATAATTATCTTCTACTGACCAAATACTCTGCCAAGTACAAAGATGTTTACTAACATTCATACTTTTAGTGCTATATTAAAAGTAATTAATTCAGATTTAAGCTTATGTAAGTTTTGTTAAATATTTATTAATTAAATACCCAAACAGTTAGTAAGATCTTCAAAAATCACTCACTTAAAAAATATTTCCAAAAAACTGGAGGAACAATAGAATACTAGTTATGAATACAATGTGCATTACTCAGCGGTCCTCAAGCACTAACTGTGATGTTACTGACAGACAAGGTTCAGGAGCAGAGAGACTGCTCAGTTGTCAGGACTTGTCTAACAGGGGGTGTCAGAAAAAGTCAGTTGCCTTAGCTGGGAAGATCATCACATTTTCATAAGGACCTAGAAAAAAATCAAATGCCAGTTTTATTGCTATTTACCAATGTATTGACTACTAATTCAACAGAAGCAGGCATAGCCAGACACACTTTGTAACTGGAGCAGTTCACATGAGGACCAAGACTTGTTCAGAATTATTATTGAGAAAGTCAAACTGAATCCAAACACCTAACCAAAATGTGGAAAGAACAGTGTGTATTTACATTTCATCAGCATTGGTAATATTATTGGTGTGCCATCTATGAGATGTAGTAAAATTGATTTAGGGGTCCGTGGCAGTGCATAGTTTAAAAATAGGATAGAGTGCACTCAGGGTTGGTGCATATGGGTATGCACAAAGTGGTATTTAATAGTGGGTGTTTAATAGGGAAATTGACTGGCCGTGTATTCAAGTGCAGGCATGGTCCTTTCAGTGGGTTTCTTAATTTGCACACCGTGTGGCATAATCAGGTAACCAAAACTGACAGTAGTATACAAAAGGGAGCCTGAGCAGGTAACAAGTAGATCGATATAAAAACACTAAAAGGGAGATCAAGAAAGATAGGAAGATATAAAAGATTAGGAGGATAAAGGAAAGGAAGAAAAGAGTAAAAAGTATCAAGAGGAGGCAAGTATTCGGAGATGATACCCCTAGATGGAGGGAGAAGATAGTACTCACAGGGTAGGGTCGCTCCTGTTGAGTGCCCATGGAGCAGGAGTGACTAACTGCTCTGAGAGATTCCCGCGGAATGCTAGGGGACAGTGGTGGTAGAGAAGTGAAGGACTCGCAGGGTCCTCGCTGAACACAGAGGGATGGCAGTGGGTACAAGCCAATTAAATTGCTGACTATGCTTATCAGAAGGCAAATCCTGCTGTTGAGCAGACTGCATGGGTGTGCAGAAGAGCTGTGGTTTTACATAGATACACAGAGGGTCATGATTGTTTTTATGACCAGGTCCTGACATATTTTAACCTTGGATTTTTAACTTATTTATTTGATTATTTATTAATTTTTTTAATGAAAATATAACATTGCACACTTTGCAGCCACTCTTTCTGTTTTATGTGTCCTCATTGCCAAATCTATCTTGGTTTATAAATATCGATGACCCAGGGTGTTTAATCCCTTTTTAAAATTATTGCTTTTTTTACTTTATATTTCATTTTACAAAGTTATTTCAAGTATGCCAGAAATAGTTTATGCATTATAATGAGGCAAAGAAACATTATCCAAAACAGAAACAGGGTAGAAGTAATACAACATAATACATACGTACAGAATCAACATAAGAGCCAAAAATAAATGTAGCACAGACAGGGTGTAAAAGCTTTTATAGCACCTGATTTTCGAAAACTGACACAGAAGCACAGCAAGCACCACAACATCATTCTCTGCATTTTCATTGATGACTGTTATGCAATTATTTCTTTGGTTTCTGTTATCTAAATCCTTTAGCGTGGAAGTTAAAGAAGCAACTTAATGTTCCACTGTCAAAACCTTACTGTGATGGCAGCTCACCATGTTTACCTGTGCATTAAATACCTTTGTGATCTACTTATACTTTTCTTTAACCTCAGTGACTGCGATTAAGCATGCTGAGCTTTTCACAAAAGGAAAACTGCAGGGAGTATCTCATGACAGCAAGCTGGTCTAAAACAAACTCCTTTATATCCTCAGTGAAGGCAATGGCGTTCTTGGTACAAACAGCTTTCTTCACCAGTTCAGAAACCAGAGAAGGAGGCAGAGAGATGGATATCTGGCAGCCACCACTTGAACCTCTGAAGAAAGGTGAATAAAATATAAATTTTGTTGTGGTTTTCTGGAAGAAGTTTATGGAGGAAAAGGGGAAAAAGTAATTGGCCCTCAAATTCCATCCTAACATGCATAAGAGACATGTGATCTTCCTGAGAAAAAAAACTTTACACAATAGTTTCATTCTTTCTTCGTTCATTTCAAATTCACACTACAATCTTTTGAATGCTAGTTTAAGTGTGCACATATAGTGAACCCTGACATCTACCATGCTGTTATTGATACAAAACCATGTTGGACAAAACCTTGTCCAACACGTTTCAGTGGAGATTTATTTTCTTATAATAAAAACATGTTAACTAAACAATGCAAAGCGTCATCATTATTTATGCCTATTTGTAAAGTTTTTAAGCCCATCAAGATTATTCTTCTCATTCTTGGTTTGTTTTTATCACTTATTAAAATAATTGATACTGAATACTGAATGAATTTACATTGCAATGGTTGTATAACTTATATTATTTGCACACTGAACTATTACATTTTAGGCTAGATAATATATGGCATTTTAATATAATTTTAATTGCATAATTTCCTTCATTTTCTGTCAATGCTACTAGTATACTGTAGGCTCAAGTCGCCACGTGACCTTAAGTTGATAAAATAGATTTGGAAATGAAGAGAAGGGTGTATTTCATTTTTACAAAATTATTTATTAAATTAAACGATAACCTTATTTATAGTTTTTGAATTATTTTTAAACAAGTCATTTTTATGCAAAACGATTTGAAATAAAATTAATATACCTATAAAAATCAATTTTAATGTTTTAGCAGATTTAGTCTTATGTATAACTCAGTCAAGGTTTTCATTGTATTCCATTCACTTCTTCACAGAAATTCGTTTTTTTAATAATTTTTTATTTGTTTTTAAACAGTTCTATTTACCATTAATAAACCGAAATCAATGCATCTGGTTGTGGAATGGCTAATTATTTTTTCTCTTTTCATCAATAACAAAATATTTTATCTGTCTAAGCAAATTATTTTTGTACTCAGTGGGATTTTGTCTTCTGCTGTCTTATTTTCTATTTAGTTATGAAAAAGCATTAGCAAAAATATGGTGACAAATATTTAAAACTATTATAGTTTTTTCTGTGTCACCACGTATCAGAGCTAAAATACATAATAAAATTTCTTTTGTTTCTAGTGAGCAGTAATAGTACAGAGGGTAGGGTAAAGAAAACTTCATATTTTTTTCCTTTGACATTTCCACTTTAAGTTTGCTCCCTTGATTTCTTCTTGTTAATAACTTTTTTTTAATTAGATCTTCCCCAAGAGAAACATTACAACCCCTATGGCAAAGGTAAATCATCCAAAGTTAGACATCTTAAGATTACTTTTATTTTTTTATGGTTTATTACTTTTCAGATCAGTATAGTCTTTCTATTCTCTTTAGCACATGCCATCACTCATTCTTCATGGCTGCAAAACAGAGGACAGAATTGCTTTCTTGGCTTTGTGAAGCATATTATGTTCACTACCAGCAAATTCATCCAGAGGGCAAGGCTAAGTTATCGCCAAAGATCAACCCCTACCTCTCCTCTTTGTAACATTATTACTATTGGTATTACTTCTATCTTAGACATCAATATATATTTCAAGATATTTCATTTATTTTCATTTAAATATAAGTCACTAGGAGTACAGAAATATAGGAAACAGTAAAATATGTTTTAAAAGGGGTATTAAGTAAACATGTTCTTTCTATCACAACTATGTAAAGACAGACAAGTGCAACAATGATAGAATCATTCCATGTTGAAGAGGCACGGAAAGAAATACGACTTAAGAAGGCCTAGTATCACGTTAATGAAATCTGCTGAGAATAATTTAATCTACCAGATAAATAAGCACATAGCATATAGTGTACCTTTATTTAGTTACAAAGAAAAATACAGAATGAAATAAGTACAGTTTCACTTAAAAAAAGGGAATAGATACAATGCCAATGCTGTTTAACGTGGATTCTTGTAGACTCGTTTTCTAGCAGCTTACTGTAGATATGCAGCCGATGACACATACAGTATGTATTTAGAGAGACAGTGCCCGTCAAAAATGGCAAGGGCAGAGGGGTATCAGTCATGAGATGAATAGGCAGGGGGATCACTGTCTAATGTAAGATGTGAACATTCTGGGGCATCAACTCCAAAATGGCAACACTGATACTTCTGGGTTATTATATAGGACTGTAGAGTACCTGTGGGTCACCTCCAAACTAGGGATGAGTTTGACATGAGTTTTAAAAATTGCTTAAGCAATGGTGTCAGTTGGCAAGAATTAAAGGATCAGTCTGGTATTTTTCATCCATCCCTACATTATCCATCCCACTATATGCTAACTACAGGGTCACGGGGATCTGCTGGAGCCAATCACAGCCTATACAGGGCGCAAGGCAGGTAACAAACCCCGGGCAAGGCGCAAGCCCACCGCAGGGTAGTTTTCAAGTCAAGTTATTTGTTGACAATCACAATATACTGTATATTACTGTGCTAAAAGAAATTGAGTTCTAAAGTGGAGCATTTATAAATGAATTTTAAAAAGTACTGCTATTGCACTTTAAAATGATAGTGAAAGACAAAAGCATTAAAACTTGCTAGTATGCCCACTTTGAAGAACCAAAGGTTTTGATTCAAGTAAACCTGTCTTCTGTGTTTCTGAGAAGTGCTTATGACAATAAAAGTAAATTGGAATAAATTATATCACAAATTTTTGGTAGCATTTTCTTGAAGTAAAAATAAATTTTCTTCTCATAGCAGCTGTCATGGGTGAAGGTTTGACATTTCCCCTTGGCACAGCCCTAATGCTGACATATATGCTGAATCATATGGAAACTTATTCCAGCCATTCAAAAAAAAATGTATTGCGTTTTTTCACAAAGATATTGCCTGCCACAGGTATTATCATGCACGTGTGTAGCATGATGATGCATGTGTTGCCTGTTTTGGTAGTCTAATGACAGCTAGTGAATGGGAGGTTAAGCAAACATATAACATGTAATAGTTAGATAGATATTTATTTGTCCCCAGGAGGAAATCTAACTTTTTAGAGATGCTCAATAATCATGGACTGAGCCATCGATACGATGGAACTCGTCATCGGTGTGTAGTTTTGTGGGAGTGTAGGCCAAGTCGGGATTTGCAGGTTTTACTGCAGACATCACAGGTAAAACACCACTGGCTAGCTGTCTTGCTGCTTCTTTCCTTTGCATCCTCCTTGCTTCCAGCTGTGTAAGTCTGCTCACCTCAAAGTGCTGGACACCTTCATGACAGATTCGTCGGCAGGTGGACCGGTTCAGAGCAAGTTGATAAAATTGTAACGTAAGACCACACGTCTTCAGGTTGAATTTGACAGTGTCCTTATATCGGAGTAAAGGACGCCCGACTGAGCAACGGCCATTTGACAACTGTCCGAAGAAGATTTGTTTTCGGATCCGAGTATCTGCCATGTGCACCACATGTTCTGCCCACCGCAACTGTGCAGCTTTGATGACTGCCTCGATGCCATGCATACCACTTTTATGCAGCACCTCTGTATTTGGGACCATGTCTTGCCACTTGACATGAATGATTCTGAGGAGACAGATGGATGGAACTGGTCTAGCTTCTTCAGATTGCAGCCATACAGTGTCAACATTTCACATCCATACAATAAAGTCGTTAGGACAACGGCTCTATATACTGCCAGTTTCATGTTCATTCCAGAGGCGATTCTGAACTTTACCAAAAGATATGCTGGCTTTGGCGAGTCTTGAAGAAATATCACGGTCATTGCCCGCAGAACTGCTCAGGACACTGCCAAGGTAAGTAAACTTGTCTACATATACAAGTGCTGTCCCATCAACAGTCACCGCTTGTTGTTGGAGGTGACTACTGGAAGATGCCTGAACCATTACTTCTGTCTTCTTGAGACTGACAGTGAGACCAAAACGTTTGGCTGCACTGGCAAAGCGATTCCCTGTAGGTCATCCAAAGAATGAGCCATGAGAGCACAATCATTGGCAAATAGGAGGTCACGTATGATAGCATTATGGACTTTGGACTTGGCTTGTAAGCGGCTAAGATTGAAGATGTCACCATCTGCTCTGAACTGTACTGGAATACCAATGTTGCAATCTTTGAAAGCCATATACAGCATAAATGAGAAGAAGATGCTGAACAGGAGTGGGGCAAGCACGCAGCCATGCTTCATGCCATTGGAGACCATGAATTCCTGTGATATTTTACCATCCTCAGTGACGCAAGCTTTCATGCCATCATAAATTGAAGAGACAATATTCACCAGATTTGTGGGACAGCCAATTTTACCAATTTTATGCAGAATGAGCCAAAGTCCTTTTCTATTTACAGAATCAAAGGCTTTGGTGAGATCAATAAACACAGCCATCAGATCTTTGTTTTGTTGGCGGCATTTCTTCTGAAGCTGTCTTGCAGCAAATATCATGTCCATGGTACTACGCCCAGGATGGAAGCCACACTGAGTATGCCATTTTCAGACGTGTGTGTATAATTTGTTCAGGATCACGCGTGCAAGTATTTTGCCAGGGATAGATAATAGGGCTATGCCTCAATGATCACCACATACTGAGTGATCCCCTTTACGTTTGAATATGTGAACTGTCTGTGCATCTTTGAAATCTTGTGGTACCGTCTCCTGTCCCCAGATCTGCATAAACAGTTGTGTTAGTTTGCATGCTATCGGCTGGCCCCCATGCTTAAACACTTCTTGAACAAGACCGCGTACTCCTGGCGCCTTTCCAGATGCAATGCATTTGATGGCATATAAGACTTCATTCTCAGGTGGAGGTATACCAAGGTTGTCAGCTATCTGCCATCGTGGTATTTCAGCTAGCACACTCTCATTAAAACAAGGATTCTTGGTGATGAAAGTGTTCGGCCCAACATTCCATGATCTTGTTCCAATCCGTGATCAGTGAACTGCCATCTTTGGATCGCGCAGGTACACTGCCAGAGTTGCGTGGTCCATACACGGCTTTCAGGTCATAGTAGAATGCCTTCATGTCACGACGATTTGCTGACGCTTGAAGTTCCATAGTATTAGCTGCCCACCACCATTCTTTCATTGCACGAAGCTGGGCAGCCTTCACCAGTGTCAGCCAATTTGGACATAAATTCTAACTGTAGCTTCAGCTGTTTTTCTGGGTTCTTAAGTGAAGCCACGTTTAATTTCCTCACTGCTGTTGCACAACGCTGTTTGCACGGTAGGCGGATCAACAAGAAGACGGAATAACGTACTAGTCTATGGTCTGACTAGCATGATGTACCACACATGACCCATGTTAAACAAACTTCTCTGGCATCACAATTCCTTATTAATACATAATCAAGCATGTGCCAGTGTTTCGAACAAGAGTGTATCCATGTTGTTTTATGCTTGTCTGCTTGCTGGAAGACTGTGTTCGTAACCACCAGTTCATGTTTGGCACACAACTCCAGCAACAGGGTGCCGTTTGCGTTCTCGTTACCAACACCATAACGCCCAAGTACTCTTTTCCAGGTCTTATAGTCACGGCCTACACGTGCATTGAAGTCTTCATTAGTTGCTGTCATTGTTGGTGCATAACTGGACAGCAATGTAGCTTGCCCCCCTTGAGGCAGATCGATTGTCATGGACATCAGGCGAGTTGAGATGACAACTGGTGAAGCAGACACCTTCGTAGCTATCGACTGTTTAATAGCAAACCAACTCCACCCTGTCTAGGTATCCCTTCTGGTTGTCCAAAGCAGTGAAAGGTATATCCACCTCCAGCTTCTGTGAACTGTGAGTAACCAGAAATACGTGTTTCGCTGAGTGCAGCAATATCGACATTGTATCAAGATAGCTCTCTGGCAATTATTGCTGTTCTTCGCTCATGACTATCTGTGTTGTCGAGAAGGTTACGGACGTTCCATGTGGCCAAAGTGTTGGCCGCTCTTGGCGATTATTCTTACTCTTGCTCAGGTTTCGACTGCAAACTGGATATCCAACTGGTCGCGGTCTACCAGTAGGAGGAGATGGAACTAGCATTTGTTTGAGGAATCTTTTCTATCCTCACCTTCTTCTCAAAGAGAGAAGTGCTATCCCTAAATAGAGCTGCTCTGCCACTCAAGTAGGACACGCACATTGCAGTAGTTCCAGGTCTACAACGAGTGGCCATCACACTTGAGCCACCTACATGCAGGTTTGAAACTAGACAATCCCAGTGGTATCCTCCACCTGTGCCCGTTGCCACTCTCCCATCTCTGCAGGACTTGGAAAAGATGCACCACACCACCAATAACAGATCTTCACTTGGAGTGGATTATAGTGAGAGATACTTGTGCAACAAATCCCACTCTCTCTTGGCACACGGACCAATTTACACAGGCATGAAAATCGTGACATGTGGTCTAATAACTGTGCCCGCAGCAGGCTGACCAAAACTGTAGTCGAGTTGACATGCCGAATCGCCCTTCTGACCATGTATTCTGTCAAAGCTGCCTGCATTTACTTCACCGTTGCCTGTGTTAGCCACCATTTTCAGGGTTTTCTTTAAGCCCATCCACCTTGCGAAACGCCTTAAGTGGTACTTCAGCCGAGGCCTTCTCCACTGATGGCATAGCCTTAAAGAGCTATCCCCTACTTGACGTTACACCCCCACACCACTGTGGAAGTGCTCAATAATAAATAACATTAAATAAAATTTTATAGACAGAAGTGGTAAGGATTTTTTCTCATAAATTCTATTTGTACTTTGTGTCAGTTTTGATAAAATTAACAATATGTGAAGATTTTAAAATCTTCTTATATGATAGTCAGAGATTTATGGGATTTTGGGATTCCCTGTATAAAAGACACAACCTGCACTTCTGGGATGGGTAACCAGGAGTTGAGCTCCATTTAATAAGGGAATGACTAGGAGGGCAGACCAGATTTCAGGTACATTTTCCTATTAATTAATATTCACAAAAATAAAACACCAATTCTTTTGAAAGCAGGTGCTTCTACATGGGTGTTCACGTTGAGATAATTCCTGCAATTAATATCCCATCATGAAGTCAAGCAATCATTTTGCTTGTTACTATGACTCAAACAACAGTTACTCTGAGAGAGAGCCAATTATAGGGTATATTTGGCCAGAGCATTGGTAATGGAGACTGTGCAACATGGTTACGTTGAAATTGGAGAGATGTATATCAGCAGGGGCAGCATCAGATGAAATCTTAAATGAAGGTCAATCTAAGGCAAGAGTAAGAACATTCATTCAGTATAGTCTGTTTGCAACTTTACAGTGTGAAATAGAGTGATAGGGATGCGGTATAAATTTTCCTGATTACACCTAAAAATGTACCTTTGTAGTTAACATAAGCAATGGTGTTTCAAGCAATGGATAAAGACATATGGTTAAATGAAACAATCATAGGCTAAAGATTGTTTTAATGATTTTAATATATACAGTAAATAAGAAGGGTGCTTCTTTATGAGGATATTTGGGTACAAAAAGAAAGTAGCAAGGATTTAAACATGACTCTAAGAATGTATTATAGACCCACAAAGCATGCAGTAGTGTGAATTCTTCACTTAATATTATCAATACAGAAAGTTCAGATAGTAATATTATACTGGTGACTTGTTGGTATAGTGTGATGCCCAAGGGTGTGTACAGCACGTGTCTAACCCGACACAGACAGGCAGACACAAGTTTGCCACACAACACATGCTTTTATTTACAGGTGGGAGTGCTTTCTCTGCTCCCCACAGCACAGTACACAGCCACAGCAGTAGAGGAAACACAGTTCCTTCTCTTTGCTAGTCCTTCCATCTCCAGTGAGCTTCATTCGCTTCCTCCCAACTTTGGCTTCTCGAATGGAGTGAGGTAGCTCCTTTTATTCAGCACCTGGGAGTACTCCTGGTGGCTCATCATGATTAGCTGGAACCACTCCCAGGTGTGGTGGAAGTCGAGTATAGGGCTCTGCAGCTCCCTCTGGTGGCTGCCACAGAACCCAACAAGGCTGCACCAAACTCCAGCTCCCAGTGTGCCCTGCAGGAATCCGTGGTGCCACAGCCACTCCGAAGGGCTGCCCCCTAGCATTCCAGGGGAGGTAGTGCCTCACAGGTGCTCTCTCCCGGTCCTTCCATATAGTTGGCACCCTGGCCGGGTAGTGGCCGAGGCCGCCTGTTACAATAGGATCATTATTGTTAAGTGTACAGCTAAAACCTTAGTTCTATGTGCTAAATATTCAGAAGACGTTATGTGTATTTTATGTTTTTTTATTGTTTCTTCTTATTTGAGTTATTATTTTTCATGTTTTAATGTTATGTGATTATGTATTTGTATATTGTCTCTTTAAATGTGAGTATTTTCCATGTTCTTTGTCAGTGGAAGCCCAAGAGGTGGCCACCACCCTTGCCCGACCAGTAAAGGGCCCCCTTCTGGCTATATAAATGAGTCAGGAAGATCTAGCAACTCCTTTGTGCCTCTTTTTAAATGTGGAGCATATCATTGTATTTTTGATATATCATTAATAAGTCTTATTTTAATAAAGGTTCTTTGCATGCCCATTTGTCCATTACCCTCCTCTTGCAGTGGGTTTAGTGATATTTTATGGACATTTTAGTTGTTTTGCCAGCTCTTTCATTTTAGGCCTACTCCAGCTGAAGTCAGCAGGTTGTCTGTCGGAAGTTAAGGTTTCCTCTGATGTGTAGACCAGGTACAGTTTTTTGCCTGCTTTCTTACTTCTTTTGCAGATGTCACCCATTTTTGACTTGTAGGAACCTCCATTTCATAACACTGTGTACTAATCAGTATGCAATACAACACCATTCTCCAGCGCCAATATTAGTGAGTAAGTATAACTACCTTACGTTGAATCTTCTTCCTTAATTTTGAAATGATGGTCTTCCTTACCTGAAAATTACCAAATAAATGAAGCTTGAGTCACTACCAGCTCCAGCGAAATGAACAACCCATCAGGACAAAATAAAAGGATGACCAGGTTACCCAGACCTTCAAATCAATTCGATTTGTATGTGTAGGTACAAAATCTAGTCTGGAAGAACCTAAAAAATGGAAATAATAGAATTTTATTGCATTCATTTAATTTTAATAAATATTCTAAAGGACAAGGTAAGGAGGAAGCCTGTTGCAAATTTTATTCAGAACAAAGAGGTCATTCAAACTTTAGGAGGAAGCAATCAAAATGAGATATGTTTCACAATGTCTTGATAGAATGAATCTGTAAAATGTAAACTAATCAGAGCAAGGGAAATATTTTAAATGCAAATCAGAGCATTTCATAATTAAAAATAAGATAATCTAATTGTGTTGAAGAGCACTGGAACAAATATAAAATCTAGTTAATACAGTACAGAACATTTTCATTTAAAATGATGTAAAATGTTCTACATTTATCTAAGCATTAAAACAATGTTTGCATTTATTTTAAAGGATATTTTCTTGGCCAAGCAATGTATGAAAATGCCATATAAACTTATATAGGTATATTTAGCCACATTTGGTACATTAATATTATATGAGTAGCAAGTAGACCTCATCAATGTGTTTGCTTACTGCTTTGTTTTTAAATATTTCTTAATGGTCAGTTTCTATAATTAACTTAATTATAGAATTAAATTAAAAATTTTTTTAATCATAGTGCTTCTTTAATTTCTCAAGCCAGCAGAGTAATACATATGTAACAGTGAAAATACTGTATATAAAATATGGCTAAACCAACAGTGGTCATGCTTCTACAATGTTTTATTGAAAATACAGCGTAAGAGTTGAAACAAAATATATTTACAAACCAGGTCTGTGTTTAATACATTTTTATAGACTGCAGATGTGTAGGGTGCAAGACGTTTCTGATCAATTCAAGTTGTAAGCTAAAGTAGATTTTTTTTGTACTGATATTCCTCTTTTAGTTCAAAGCCTGTCAGTGCAGGCTAGCATTAAAAATAATGTATGAATGACATTGTATATTTGCTGCCAGTTGAATATTTATAATTTAGCCCTTGAATTACTTATTACTCATTTTCTTACTATATGTACATGGAAGATTATTCATAATCTATTTTATTTTTTTCTTACAATTTTACCCAGATTCAAGAAAACCATAAACATATTTAATTTCAGGTCATGTTTCACTTTGGCTTACACACAGACTTTTGCAGAGAGTATCAGTGTAACACAAAAAAAGTTTGACCTGAAAGTAGTAAAAGTTGGATCAATACCAAACAGTAAATCTATACTGTCCTTCATAATACTGTTCAAATACACAGTTGCAGTGGGAATTAAAGACCTTTTAAAAGAGTGCCTGCAGACACAGGGAACTGTAAGCCTGTGACTTGAGGGCATTATCTCCAAAGTGTTATGAAGAAGAGGAGGAGAAAGAGGAGCTGTGTCAATTCAATTCCTATTTACTGCTTTTGGGTAGTGATCAGGAAATATGACTGTTTTTAATGAATGAGTGTCAGTTTTAATACAAATTACTGCCTGTTTTAGCTACATTAATTAATTTCTGTGCTGTAATTCTGAATAGCTAAATACTGAAAACAAAAACTCTTGATAATTGGGTTCAGGGAGGGGATTAACAAGACTAAACAAGGAAGTGTATTGTCCAGGAAACTGATTTAAATGCATTTTGTTAACAGTTGATAACAGACTGCGGCTCCCAACCTATGCACATTTGACCTGTGTCTTCATTTAACATTTTTAATTAATCTTTGTGATTTTTTTCCTTTTTCATTGCCTTCTTATAGTCATACTGTACCTGGATTATTCTGCATACTTCCCTATCACATGAATTTAATGTACTAGTATCATTTTTGGTGTACTTATAATATAGTCATTTTGATTACTATACTTTTGCCTATCTATCTATCTATCTATCTATCTATCTATCTATCTATCTCAAATGTAAAGTTCATTCACTCAGTCACACTATTTTGCATTTAGTTTAAAATCTAAAATTTGGCAGAAATATATATCTAGAGCAGTAGGTATCCACTAAAAAAGGAATTTTGGCATATCCATGATTAGGAGTAGCACAGTAGAAAAGATAAATATCCCAAAATATCAAAAATGCTTTCAATGACTTGATAGAAATTTGATGATGTTATAGAAAGAAATTATCTGACTTGTGTTTTTTTATTTGTAGATATTTATTAATATTATGCTAATGTACATGCTATGCACTGCACTGGGCTGGAGTTTTTCCAGATGAAGGAGACAGCAAAAGCAATAAGGGTGGACAAACAACTGAAGAAGGGGCATTGTCCTGGACTCGGAAAAAAAACAATGTGAACATGTTGGTGTGTACAGTCAAAAAGCTTAGGGGTAATTGTTGACTGTAATCAGAATTTTAAATCGCATATTAATCAGATTACTAGGACAGCATTTTATCACCTAAGAAACATAGCTAAAGTTAGACCTCTTATATCACTGAAAGATGCTGAGAAATTATTTCACGCGTTTGTTTTCAGTCGACTAGATTACTGTAACGCACTCCTCTCAGGACTACCCAAAAAACACATAAATCGTTTGCAACTAGTGCAGAATGCAGCTGCTAGAATCCTAACTAGGAAAATAAAATCCGAACACATTTCTCCAGTTTTAATGTCACTACACTGGTTACCTGTGTCATTCAGGATTGACTTTAAAATTCTGCTTATGGTTTATAAAGCCTTAAATAATCGCCATCTTATATATCGGAATGTCTGACACCTTATATTCCAAATCGTAACCTCAGATCCTCAAATGAGTGTCTCCTTAGAATTTCAAGAACAAAGCTTAAAAGAAGTGGTGAGGTGGCCTTCTGCTGCTATGCACCTAAAATCTGGAATAGCCTGCCAATAGGAATTCGCCAGGCAAATACAGTGGAGCACTTTAAAACACTGCTGAAAACATATTACTTTAACATGGCCTGTTTATAACTTCAATTTAACTTAATCCTGATACTCTATGTTCAATTGTTCATAATAACTATTCATGGTGGCTCTAAAATCCGTACTGACCCCTACTCTCTCTTCTGTTTCTTTTTGCCTGCGACACCTCCACCTACTCAAAGCATCATGATGCTCCAACAATGATGGATAGATTAAAAGGCAGAAGTCTACGTGACCATCATCATCAAGTCCTTCCGTGAGAACCCTAAATCCAAAGAGGACTGTTTCATTTATGTTAGGTAGAATGCCCAGATGCACACTAAACATTGAAGCGAAGAGCACCGAGCCGCCAAGTCTGTGCGTGCCGCCATAACTGATCAATGTTGTCTGATGTGACAATTGGGACTGTAGATTCTGTTTCTTTGTACACTTTTCTTGTGATATTTTTACTGTTGCTTGCGCTTGAGAGGATAGAATATCATGATCGACACACCCTTTGTATGCTACCATAGCATAAAGCTTAATGACTACCACATTTTGTGAATAGTGCTTAGATGGCTATAGTCTTTCTTGTCCTTGCAATTATTTTACCTTTTTCCCACACACCTATTTGTACCACAGTGAACTGTCAGACGACCGAATTAACTGGCCATATTATAGCGGTTCAGTCATAAATTCTAAAATTTATTAATTTCACTATCCGTGTCAACTTTGGACTTAATTTCACATTGCCATTACTGTCACTTTATTCAGTTAATATTTCAGTTTCACTTTGTTCTACAGCTCTATAGGTTCTCATTTACATGCCATTGTGTTTTGGTTGGAGTTACCTTAGAGTCACAAAACTCAATGAAATAACAGCATGATGTTATTTCATCAACTATATGGCAGATGTGTACTGTCCTGAGACATAAGCTTAACGCTCTAAAGCAGATCATTGCATGCCACCTCAAGTATGACTTGGAAATACTCATATTTAGACAGAATTCAGATCCAGAATCACAACCAAGGTTAATGGCAAAGAGGTTAAATGTGGCACTGTCATGTTAAGGCACATTTGCTACAAGTCAGTATTTAAATTTTCTGCTGTACTAGATCGACCCCGCTCATGTACTATTATTGTGAAGTGGAAGCATCTAGAAACAACAATAGCTCAGCCATGCAATTCAGATTCACAGAGCAGGTCAGCCAAGGGTTGAAGTACATAGTGTAAAAAAAATTGACAATCCTCTTCTCCCAAAAGTTTGGGCTATATGGTTTTGAAAGCACTAGAGAAGTCAAAAAATAATATCCTCACCATATTACCCTGTTTCTTCAGAAGGGAATAGGCTCTATTCAGCTGATAGATGACTTCTTCGTTCACCCATTTATGGTTCTGGTAGGCAAGCTGTAGAGGGCCCAGTGTTGTTCTGACCAGGGGTTGCAAGAGAGCCAATATTAGCCTTTCCAAGGTCTTCTTAAAGTGTGAGGTCAGAATCATTGGTCAGTAGTAATTTAAGACTTTTAGCTGCCCTATTGTTGAGTCTGGTGCCACGGAAGATGTTTTTCAAAAAGCTAGAACCCTATGTATGATAATATTTACATGAATGATATGATCAAAAACTACACAAACACTTGCACAGCACAACTCTTTCAGTATCTTAGGGATGTCACCATCGGGTCTGTCAGCTTTGCATTGATTGAGTTTCTGTTATTCTTTCTTCATCCAGTCTTATGTGAAAGTCAGTCCTGGGTAGCTGCAAGGTTTATGAGAATGGTGGATATTAATCATTATAGCTGGTACATGAGGACAGAGACACTGGCAATTGATATGCCGATGTATGAATGGAAAGTAAGGGGGATGGGAGGAATAGCATGGGGTCCATAGTACATGGTCTTGCTGAGTAATGCATACTGGAGTTGGGGCACAAGGAAAGTTAAACCCTACAGATTTCCCAGTTACCTAGTTGGATAAACTGTGAGCAGGGAAGCCACAGTCAGGCCTGTTAATGAATTGCTTTATTAGCCTTCCCCAATATCCCCACATTTGATCTGCACTTGAAATGTATAAAGCCTGTGATGTTCTTCATTAGCCTCCAGTTTGGTCTCCAGTTTTCTTTAGTCTCCTGGATCTTTTCCTTTAGTCCTCTACATCCTATAAATTCCCAACTGTCTCTAGCCCTGAAGGCTTAATTTTTCTGGTAGCAGTATTGCTTTTTTGTTGTTTCTTTTACATTTTCCTTCCTTTTTTTATATTCATCTATTCATTCTTATTCTTTTGTGGGGAGTTGATTGTGTTGGAGCAAAGTATACAAATTCAGAATGTGTGTTCTTATGTTTATCATTTGGATTTATTTGGATTTATTTTCATGCTACTCCTAATAGTCAGCTTGCACAAATTACGTACAGCAGAGAGTACCTGTTACAGTGGAACTCACATGAGCACACAAATCTACACATGATTTCTCAGTAAATCTAACCACTATTTTTAATTTATTAATATATCATAATAGTCATGTAGTTAGAAAAAAACAGGAGGTATTGGAGAAAGACAAAAATTTCTGAAATAAAGTGGATGAACTTCAAGCATGTGTACACTTTCAGGTCAATTACAAATACATGTGTGTAAAGTATTGTGAACAATTTGGTCTCCAGGCTACAAAAAGGACATAGCAGTACTAGAAACGGTCCAGAGAAGAGCGTCTTGGCTCATTCCAAGGCTACAGGGGATACATTATGATGAAAGATTAAAAGAGCTGAGCCTTTTCAATTTAAGCAAAAGAAGATTAATAGGTGTTTAAAATTATGAAGGGAAATAGTACAGTTTATTGAGACTGATATTTTAAAATGAGTACATCAAGAACAATTGGACACAGTTGAAAACCTTTTAAGGGTAAATTTCTTACAAACATTAGGAAAGTTTTCTTTATACAGGAAACCATAGGCACTTGGAATAAGCTACCAAGTAGTATGGTAGGACTTTAGGGACTTTCAAAACTAGACCTGATGTTTTTTAGAAGAATTAAATGGATAGAACTGGCAAACTTTGTTTGGCTGAATGGCCTGTTCTTATTTAGATTGTTCTGATGTTCTAATGTTCTAATCACATTTACAGGAATATGTCTGCATTAAAATGATTTGGATGACCACTAGAAGATCGATGGATTGGGCCCATTTGGATATTGAGTTAACCATCACTGGTACGTAACATGCCAGAGGCATATTAATAAACAATGGTGTAAAATGGTGATGGCTAGAAAAAAAGTGAGCACAAAGGATGTGAAACTTCTGTCTGCCTTGCTGTGCACTATTTACTTGCCAGAGAGTTTCCACAAATTTTTCTTTTGTTTGTCTATATTCACCCGAAGACAGCGGTGGAAGAAGCCACTAACACCATCTCCAGAGTGATACAAATAATTGAGTTGTTGTCTCTTGACTCCCAGAATTTTATTTTGGGTGAGTTTAACCAGTATTTACTGGACAAAACACTGCATAGTTTTTACCAATATGTCAACTCATCACAACCGGGTACTTGATCAGGACTATGGGAATATAAAAGACACTTATGAATTGAGAGCCAAACTCTCTTTGAATTCATTTGACCATAAATGTGTCCAAGTTATTCCTATTAATAAACCAGTCATTAAAAGGGGAAAAACATAAATTAAAAAGATAAGAGTCTGAGGTAAGGATACTATTGAGCAGGGCAGCTTTGAATACACTGGCTGGATCATTTTTAAAAAAATTATGCTCTGACACTGACAAACTGACAGAACTGTAAGCAGTTATATAAAATTCTGGAAGGACACCATAATCCTGGTCAGTTCAGTCATTATATACTGTACTCCTAACAACAAGCCATGGATTACCAGAGATTTAACAGAGCTGGTAACGAGAATACAAAAAGCATTTCAACATGGAAAATGAACTGAACAGAAAGAACTACAGAAAAAGGTGAAATGTGTGAGTATAAGGACAGGATAGAGTATGAACTATTGACTGATATCCTGGGTTCATTGTGGAATGGCATGGCATGAATATGATGGCTGGCATTCACACTAAATGCAATAACCATGTTTGCCAGTTGCTAAAACTGAATATCAGTTGGCTCAAAATATCAATGAATTCTATTCAAGGTTTCAGATTTAGCTTTTGAAATTAGTCAGCAAAAGAATAGACTCAGGATTGGAGCCAGGAGTTAGCTCTTCTTTAACCAGAATGATTTCAGAAAGGTCCTTAAAAATCCTAAAATAAAAGCTTGGTCCAGACAAAATAAGTGGGTGTCTGCTTTACTCCTGTGCATAGCAGCTCTCTCCAATATTCCACTCCATATCTGAGATGTCTTTGGATTTACCCAGCCTATGGAAACTGGCAAAAGCATTAAGAAGCATTAAGTGAATCAGACCATTGGCCATAACTTCACATATCAATCTATTGAGAAGATAATTAAGAAACAACTACATAACAAAACCCAGGCTTATTTGCACCCTTACCATTTTGCATACAGAATAAAGAGAGGGCTGAAGGGTACCACAGCAACACTTCTGAGTTTACAGTACAGTATGAGCATTTGGAAGGATAAATAAACCATGCATAATTGCTGCTTATAGAATTCTAATTGGTTTTAATACAATTGAACTGATTGATCAATTCTTTTTGGATTCCAACTTTGTGGGGTAGATTTTAGACATTTTAACTAACAAAACACAAAACAGTGAGTGTTAATGGCTTTTTCTGATAGACTCTCAAGGCCTCTGCCTATCGCCTCTTTTATCTTATATACAAATTACTGCAGGAGTTCACACAAGGACAAACATACTGTATCCTGAAATCTGCAGACGACTCAGTCATTGTGAATGTTTTACAAATAAGGATCTGTTGTTGGCAAGTTTGTTTTTTTCAGCTAAATATTTCAAAGTCAAAGGATATGGTTGTAGATCTCAGGTGCTCCAGTACTTTCACTGTTTCTGCTTTAATTAAAGAGGAGACAGTGGAGATAATAGAGCTCTAGAAATATCTATGGACAATCATTAATAACAGGCTATACTTTGATCTTAACACAGAACTAATTTATAAGATGGGGGCAGACGTTGTTATTCTTTCTTTGGAAAATCAACTGCTTTCAAGTGGATGAAACCATGTTGACATTTATGGAATACGTTGTTACATTTGTTTCTGTTTGATGGGTTGTCGGCCTCAGCATTAAAAATATAAACCATCTTAACAATGTTGTAAAAACTAGCACTAAAATTATTGGTTTACAGCAGAACCCTATCACAGAAATGTATTACAAACAGGTTAGAAAGAAGGCCAACTCAATTCTGTCAGAAAGTAGCCATCCTATTATTCTCTAAATTTCAGCGGTTGCCATCAGGCTACACATTTAGGTTTTTGAGGGTAATGAGCAACAGATTTAAGGACTATTTTATTCCCAGAGCTATAAGCATTTAGAATTTTGTTACTAAGAGGGATGCTGCTAAATGCTAAATTCTGAATTATTATATTGTGTGCTGTAATTATTAATATTTGTACTATTCCTGAGTGTGTGTACTTAACACTATTTCATGTACACCAGGCATGTGCTGGCATTCCAGCCAGGGTGGTTCAAGGTTCTGTACCCAGCACGTTTAACACAAGGACAGGATGAAACTAATCACATGGACTACTTGCTTCCCTTATACGATAGGTGGCAATCTTCTTGGGCTACAGTGCCTGCACGAAAACCCACAGGGCAGGCTAGGAATTGCAATCCTGTGAGACAGCCAAGTTATGGTCCATAGGTGCCGCCAGGGGAGCTGCAGAAGCAGATCACCTTTACTTTAAATAACTTTTGCCTGACCAAGAAATGCTTCCTGGATGAAATGTGGCAGCACAGGAAGTACTCCCCAGAACAGCATAAAAGTATCCGAGTTTCTTGTATGTATAATCAGAATCAGGAGAAGAGAGCATGAGGTGTGGAAGAAGACCAGAAGATTTTGTATTGTGAAAGGAGAGAAGAAGATTTTGTATTGTGCTGTTGAGGAAAGGATTAGGAGGTACTGTAAAATAAAAAAAAAAATCTTCTGTTTGAACCCAGTACTGTGTTATGTAGTTGTGTTTCGGGGTTTGAGACGCTGCTACATCCAATACTTATCACAACTAGTTATTGGCTGTTGTGTCTTGGCTTGTTTTCTTGTACCTGAATAACAATGTCTTATATGTTTGTACTATCAAGCAACAAACAGTCCTTGTTGGAATAACAGTGTCAAACACACAACATTATGTACCCAGTAATGCTTCAGTAAGTCTATCAATATTCTCACCATACTGCCCACAGACCTTTTCCCAGTCTGTAGATATATCAGAGAAGCATCCCCTTATCAATTTCAATACTTCAAGAAGACTATATTTCTATATTGTGAGCTGGAGGGCTGATCGCACCCCAAGAAGATACAGACGCCCCTGGGAAAACCACAACCCCTGAAACACGGACTACCCTCACATTGCTCTTTATCCTTGCGCTGTAACGCGTAATACAAACCTCAAGCGGTACTCCGCCGACTTAAAAGCCTTGTGCAGCGCCTGTCAGTTTTGGAATTGATTGTTTGCTTTTATCTCTCTTTCTCTCTCTCTCTGACATTCTCTGTTCCTAGCGAAACTGTCATCTCTGACTTGTCATGGAGCACGTTTAAGCTTTTGAAAAAAGAAACAAATGTTTGTTTGCAGTGTTTGAATAAAATTCCTGTTTTCTACAACCACCTGTGTCTCTGTGCAAATCTGTGACCCAAGCGTGACAATATGATAAAACCAAATTACAACACATTAACGTGCATGAGAGGCTCAGCAGAGCTCATGATGCAAATTCATATAGAAAATGTTGATTTAAGGCTTCTTTTTTGGGTTATCATTGGACACCAGTCTGGTGCTATAGGTTGTTCTGGCAATGCATCCTGACATGCGCAACTTTCAAACCTGGTGCATGTGAAACCCCGTGTAGTGGGAATTGGAATCACCAGCCTACACTCTAGGTGTCTAGTATGTGGGACCGAGCGTGACCAGGATGATGGTGTAAGACAGGGAGACACAGACACAAAAAGGGTTGGATTTTTTGAAAAATAAAGTGAGGTTTTATTTACAGGTGCACTTAAAGAAAATAATCAAAAATAATGTCCTGCAGAATTTATATATTAAAACACAGTCCAATGCCGCAAAGGACACACAAAAACAATAATCAAATGGAGCCCAGAAATGACTGTATACAATATTTACAGTGCTGCTTGAAAGTCCCAAAAGAAAAAGTAAAATACACACAAACTAATGAAATCCAAATATATACACAAAAACAAAATGTGAAGCTGTCTTCCTCCACAGTGATCCAAGTCAGGAAGCTGCTCCTCCAAACAGTGTATAATACAGGATTCACCCAAAAATATTCAAAAATATAGAAAAAGTGTATATACAAAAATAAACAGTGCACCACTAACCACAACCCAATAAATACCTCCACCAAAGTTATTCAAGAGATATTTATATGAAAAAAATATTTACAAAAACAAAGCACAAGCCGTAATGCTGTTCTGCCAGGTACCTTTCTCTAAGAAGATCTATTCAGAAAGAACCCCCTCTAGAGGCCACGATTCCCTTTTGTATTCGGCGCCCCTACGCTGACCAATTAAACGCTGTACGTCATCCCTCCCAGGTACGCGATGACGTGAACACGCTTTGCGCGTCTACTTTCCCACACAATTACTATAAAATGGAGCTGCCGGCGCGCCAGATAGCTGTGCCGGCTTCTGAGACGCCAACGGCACTTCTGCCATAAAGTGAAAGTAAGCACTTTCTATTCTTTTCCTCCTTCCCTGAGCTACAGCCCAGACAACTACGAATAAGGGATCCCTTTACTAGACCGCGGTAAACTAATACTACGACGCTTTGCACTTTCTTTTACTCCTTTAGAGTTAATGAGGTCGCGGGAAACGCGTGTAGGAGTGGGATACCGACAATGCCATCCCGGCCGGTCAATGGCAAGGCTGTCTCTCCAGTCTACATGAGACCCGCTGTGACACTCCCCAAAAGACGCTAATATCGTCAACAAAGACGTCTTTCTGCACTATATAAATGAAAAAAGGTAAGTTTCCTTTCTTTATACATTTTTTCCTCCAAACAAAAGCCTCCCTCTTTACACAGCAGAGGACGCTAAACTAATTTCATTTAATTAATGGTAATGCCAGTAGTGCATATTACCACACACCCTCCCCCTCAAGATTTCAGGTCATATGTGCGGGATAAATAATCTGCCACTAGATTCTTTTTCCCGCATAACGCATACCTGAAACCTGTATGGCTGGAGAGCCAAATACCAGCGGGCCACACGAGCATTAGAATGCCTCATCTTTTGGATCCACTGCAATGCTCGGTGGTCGCTCTCCACAATAAATTGTTGGACAGTAGATAATACTTAAGGCTATCTACAGCCCATTTTATTGCTAATCCTTCTTTCTCTAAGGTAGCGTACTTCTTCTCTCGGTCAAACAGCTTCCTACTAATAAACAAAATTGGCCTCTTCTCGTCACCCTCTCCCTGCATCAAGGCTGCTCCCAAACCTTCCCCCGAGGCATCAACCTGCAAAGTAAAAGGTTTTGCAAAGTCAGGACAATGCAATACAACATTCTTACAAAATATTTTTTTCAGAGATTGAAAGGCATTTTCACATGACTCTGTCCATTTGACGTTTCGTGGTGCAGATCCTTTAAGCAGGTCGGTGAGGGGTGCTGCAATATCCGAAAAATTGGGGATAAATCTTCTGTACCACCCCACCAAACCAAGGAATGACCGGACCTGCTTCTTTGTTCCAGGACACGGACGATCCTTTATAGCGCATTTTGTCAATTTGGGGTCGGATCAAACCGCCCCTATGGTGTACCAAGGTATTGCACTTCCTCTTTGGCAATGACTGTTTTTTCAGGGTTAACCACAAGCCCAGCTGTTTTTAACCTTTCAAACACATCCGCCAGGTGTTTTAGATGCTCCTCCCAGGTCTTACTGTATACTACCACATCATCTATGTAGGCTCTAGCATACCTCTCTGCTCCTTGCAGCACTTTGTCCATGAGGCGCTGGAAGTTGCCCGCCGCTCCATGCAACCCAAATGGCATGACCGTGAACTGGTACAAACCTCCGGGAGCCCTGAAAGCGGTAAGTGGTTTTGCCTCATCGGTGAGTGGGACCTGCCAATAACCTTTGCAAAGATCAATTGTTGTTAAATATTTTGCTGGACCTAGCTGCTCTACCAGCTCGTCCACTCTAGGCATTGGGTAGGTATCAAAAGCTGAGATGGCGTTAAGCTTACTGTAATCCACACAGAATCTCATCTGTCCATTCTTTTTAGGAACGAGTACCACAGGACTACACCAGTCACTCACTGAAGGTTCGATGATGCCTAAATCTTTCATCTGTTCCAGCTCCTCTCTGAAAACCTCTTGTAGGCGTGCAGGAATTCTACAGTAGGATGTTCTCACAGGACCTGGGGATGTAAGGCGAATATCATGATGTATAGAGGAGTCCTACCAGGCAAAGATCCAAACAGACCCTCTGGAATCAATTGTTGTACTTCTGCTCTTTTTGTCTCTTCAAGATGTTCCAATGATGGTCCCACTTGGACTTCTCTGCAAGATGGCAAGTACTGCTCCTCCGATTCCTCTTCTTCGAACGCTACTGAATGAATAGCTGACTTGAAGGGTTAGTATATTCCTGCCATGGCTTCAGCATATTAATATGAAAAGTTTGCCTTAATTTCCTAGGGTGATCAGGCATATCAATCTCATAAGTGACAGGACCTTTTGAGCAACTACTGTGTATGGCCCTTGCCACTTGGCTAAAAGACTGCTCTCTGAAGTAGGCAATAATAACAGTACCTTCTGTCCAACTGTAAGTTTCGGTCTCTGACTGCCTTGTCATACCACGCTTTCTGCTTGGCTTGTGCGTTTTCCATATTTGCTTTAACAAACTGCGACAGGTTGGCGAATTTTTCCTGCAACTTAAGGACAAAGTTAGCACATTTTGTGACTCAGTTCTGTCTCTATCTCCCTCTAGGGTTTCCTTTAGCACAGAAAGGGGTCCTCGACATGCCGACCATACAATAGCTCAAACGGAGAGAATCCAGTAGATGCCTGCGGAACCTCCCGGTAAGCAAACAACAGGTATGGTAGCCACTGATCCCAATCTGATCCAGTCACGCTAACAAATTTCCTCAGCATCTGTTTTAAGGTGGCATTAAATCGCTCCACTAGCCCATCCGTCTGCGGGTGATAGGGTGTGGTCCTTAAACCCCGAATTCCTAACAAACTATTCACCTGTCTTATCAATTTTGCTGTTAGATTGGACCCCTGGTCAGTTAACATTTCTCTTGGGATCCCCACTCTGGCAAATAGCTGTATTAGAGCCCTCACAATGTTACTTGCATTTGTCTTCTTCAGGGAAAGGCTTCTGGGAACCGGGTTGCGTAGTCACACACTACTAAATATATTTATGTCCAGTGGGCTACGTTCGACAGGACCCACAATATCAACCGCTATTCTGGAAAAAGGCTCTTCCACTACAGGCAAAGGTATTAGTGGAACTTTGTCTCCTCTCTTCACTGGTCCAACTTTCTGACACTCTGCACATGCTTTTATATAATTTGTTACGTCTTTAGTCCATCCTGGCCAATAGAAATGCCGTGCTAGCCTATCAGATGTTTTTACTTGCCCCAAATGACCTGACCAGGGAATGCTATGGCTAATCTGTAACACTTTTGCCCTCAGACTAGATGGCAACACCAATCTCTGCCCATGGTCATCTTGATGATACAGGAGGTCATCTTTAATAATAAATTTCTCTCCTGTCTTAGACTGTGAACCCCTTGTGGCCTTGTCAAAGCAGACACGCAGACTGGGGTCGTCCCGCTGAGCGGAAGCCACATCACTCGGTAAGTCGCTACTGTTTCCTGTGAGATCCAAAGGCAATATGAGCTCACCCTGCTTCTGGGAACGCCCCAGAGCTTCTCACGCCTTCTCTGACTACGGGCTTTACGGACCGTGCCTGTCTTGTCAGCTTCCCCAAATGGCAGCACATCCCAGCCATCCTGGGCATCTTGCTTTTGCCTTGCCGCCTGGGCCCTTGTGACCATCAGAGTCTCCGCCTGCAGAGTACTCTGTAAGAGATCTTCGATCCCCGGCACGTCCAACCCTAGTAGAATTGGGTAAGGCATGTTGTCTAATACGCCCATGGGCAACTCATATCCCAAACCTTGAATCTCCAGGTTCACCCGGACAAGAGGATAGGTGACTTCTTCACCATGGACACACCTCAATACTACCTGCTGACCTGACTGTACCACTTGGTCGACCAAACAGTCTTTCCTCACCAGAGACTGGGTGCTTCCTGTATCTATTAATGCAGGGTACAGTTTACCTGCCATAGTAACCCTTAGAATTTTCTCCCTATTCTTAAAAGGTGTCTTCTTCTCAGGTAGGGGGCATGGAACAAAACAAAATTTTGCCTCCTTACGTTTGTTTGGACAAAACTTAATTAGATGGCCTTTCTGTCCACAACCATGACACAACCAACCCTCCCTATAATCTGGCTTTGCAGGTGGGTTGACTAATCTTGTAGGACCACGACCCATTTCACCCCGAGACATACCTGTGGGCTTAGCTGTTGTTCTGGGCCTCTGAATGACTTTATCCTCCTTCCGCAGGTTCCTTGGACGATGGGCAGCCAGGAATACCTCAGCCAGCTCCGCTGCTTCTTTGGAAGTCTTTGGCCGATGCTCCTCTACCCATGTACGGATTTTAATATCAAATACCTGCAAAAGTTGTTCTAACAGAATAAAGTCAATTATCTGGTCTATTGAGTGTTTCTGGGGTTGTAACCATTTAGTGCATAATTCTTTCAACAGTGTCAGAAGTTCTTTAGGAGACTGACCTTCCTCCCATTCGAGAGAACGGAACCTCACCCTGTATGTTTCAGTGCTGATCTCATACTTCTCAAGGATGGCAGCTTTTAATGAGTCATAGATCAGGGACTCCTCTACTGGCATGGCCAAAAATGCCGCCCTGGCCCCTCCTGTAAGTAAAGGAACAAGACGGATTGCCCAATCTGCTCTTGGCCAGTCACACACTGTAGCCACCCTTTCGAATGTTGAAAGGTAATGTTCTATGTCCTCGGCTCCTGGAAGGGCATCAGACAAGGGTATTCCCATGTTCTTGCTGAGGCTCCTCTACTTCTTTCTACAGATTCATCCGGGTTGGAGGACTGCGACTGTTGAACCAAATTCACCTGTCCCTGTAGCTGGGCGAACTGGTGCTGCAGACTTTTGAATCGCTGTTCCAATCGTTGGTCTTTGTCTTCCTGCACAGTGATGAATTGTCGCAAGAGTGTCTCCACTGTACGGATATCCCCAGTGACTTGGACTTCTTCCTCTGCCTGTGCTGCTCCGGAGACCACTCCTGTATTGCGGTCTGGAGTGCCAACTCCTTGAGGCTTCTTTGGAGCCATACTGCCAAAACTGTCTTCGTCCGTACTCCAAAATCAAAAATACTGTCTTACTTTTAGCACACCTGATCAGATCCCACCGCTGCCACCAAAATGTGACACCCGTGTAGTGGGAATTGGAATCACCAGCCTACACTCTAGGTGTCTAGTATGTGGGACCGAGCGTGACCAGGATGATGGTGTAAGACAGGGAGACACAGACACAAAAAGGGTTGGATTTTTTGAAAAATAAAGTGAGGTTTTATTTACAGGTGCACTTAAAGAAAATAATCAAAAATAATGTCCTGGAATTTATATATTAAAACACAGTCCAATGCCGCAAAGGACACACAAAAAATAATCAAATGGAGCCCAGAAATGACTGTATACAATATTTACAGTGCTACTTGAAAGTCCCAAAAGAAAAGTAAAATACACACAAACTAATGAAATCCAAATATATACACAAAAACAAAATGTGAAGCTGTCTTCCTCCACAGTGATCCAAGTCAGGAAGCTGCTCCTCCAAACAGTGTATAATACAGGATTCACCCAAAAATATTCAAAAATATAGAAAAAGTGTATATACAAAAATAAACAGTGCACCACTAACCACAACCCAATAAATACCTCCACCAAAGTTATTCAAGAGATATTTATATGAAAAAAATATTTACAAAAACAAAGCACAAGCCGTAATGCTGTTCTGTCAGGTACCTTTCTCTAAGAAGATCTATTCAGAAAGAACCCCCTCTAGAGGCCACGATTCCCTTTTGTATTCGGCGCCCCTACGCTGACCAATTAAACCGCTGTACGTCATCCCTCCCGAGGTACGCGATGACGTGAACACGTTTGCGCGCGTCTACTTTCCCACACAATTACTATAAAATGGAGCTGCCGGCGCGTGCGCTCGTATAGCTGTGCCGGCTTCTGAGACAGCACTTCTGCCATAAAGAGAAAATAAGCACTTTCTATTCTTTTCCTCCTTCCCCTGAGCTACAGCCCAAACAACTACGAATACGGGATCCCTTTACTAGACCGCGGTAAACTAATACTACGACGCTTTGCACTTTCTTTTACTCCTTTAGAGTTAATGAGGTCGCGGGAAATGCGTGTAGGAGTGGGATACCGACAATGCCATCCCGGCCGGTCAATGGCAAGGCTGTCTCTCCGGTCTACATGAGACCCGCTGTGACACTCCCCAAAAGACGCTAATATCGTCAACAAAGACGTCTTTCTGCACTATATAAATGAAAAAAGGTAAGTTTCCTTTATTTATACATTTTTTCCTCCAAACAAAAGCCTCCCTCTTTACACAGCAGAGGACGCTAAACTAATTTTATTTAATTAATGGTAATGCCAGTAGGGCATATTACCACAGTGCATTCTCCATAAATTACAAAACAGACTATTATGATTAACAGTTTTAATCTTTTTTACTTTCACTGGTGGTGCAGTATTGTGTTGAGTCCAATGGCAAAGTTATTTGACCTTCCCAAGAGAATAACAATCTTAACAATTTAATTTGGGCACTTTCAGGTAATACACTTATTATTGTTTAATAATTCAATATTCTGCTGGTATTATTAAATTCATATAACTATAGTATGGAAGCAGTAGACAGTAGCAGTCTTAACCTACTTTACAGAAATCAAGGAAGATAAAAGCAGGCTACAATGTCTTTCAAATTGAGTACATAAAAAGTGGAGCACAAAAGGAAATAAGACTTGATAAACAACCACATAAGGCTACAAACTCAGTAAACACATTACTGATAACATCAAAATGGCATTCACCCTGAGAATGAGTGCCCTGGTGAGTTGCACTACTGTATGTTATCCCTCTTTTATTCACTGGACATGAGTGACTCCATTTCACATGCAGATCCTGTTGGTCCTATCACAAATTGTGATCAGTGTGCATCGAAGAATAATGTACTGTAGCTGAATTGGTTTCCTGGTTTAGCCATCCTATAATGAAATTAAATATAGTTAGAGAGCCAAAAGTTCACTTTCACCTTTATTCATCAAGTCCAGGTTGTAAATATAGCAGGCAAAATTTTAAACATGACAACATAGCTGACATGGTCTAGAACTTCCACCATAGGCTGTTCTTTCTAAAAGGTATAAAAAAAGCTCAGAGTGTCATAAGAAGGAATGAATATTTTCTACAGGTATAATTAAATGTGTGTTTTTGATTTTTTTTTTTTCTTTTTCAAAATTTGCTATGGAATCTGCTAGAAAGAGTTCAAATACTGCTTCTAAGAATCATTATGTGGATACATTTTACTTCTGCAGAATGAAACCTGCAATTAATTAAGATATTTTCTGACTAGTCACACACAGGCCAGTCCCTGTTTACTCTACTTGTGTCAGGTAAGTGGCTAAAGTCTATCAAATCCAGAACTACCAGATGTCCTCATTGCATAGAGCTATGTATATGTTACTTTGATTGAAAGTTGTTAGGAAATAAGAACTACTGTTATCCTTATGTTGAATATTTGTGCTGATGTTTTATTTCTATGTCCTCTACCAATTTAAATTTCACGCAGTGGATACAATTAATCCAAGTAAAGTAAAGAATGCACAATGGTAAAAATTAGAATGTACCACAGTCACAGTTAGAAGGTTAGGCTAAGCTCACTATTACCACTGCAGTTATCATCAAAATCAACTCTTCTGAGAGGCATGACAACCCAAAAGCTGACACTTGTCTACAAAACTATGATTTATCTAAATGATGTAAATTAGCTTTACTTACAGTTTACACAGTATGGTACAATGGGGTCCAGGCTACAACAGCTGAAACCACCAAAAAACTATGTCCTGCATGTATAGCACATAATCTGACTCTAACTCCCAGTTGACAATGTAGAATGTATATCTGATAAGATAGTAATGTAACCTATAATCAACAAATGGTACAGTAATCTTTTAAGCAGCATCAAATTGCCAATTCCTAATGCCTATAGAGCTGCTAGAAGGTCTTTAACATTTTTATCCTTTAGATACTCTCAGATAAAGATTACATTTCTCATTGTAGTGATCAGTTTGATTACGCTGTCCACATTCAGTAAACTAATAAATGGAATGTCAGTTCCTCCCACAAAATTTGTGTACGGACAATGTGGGAGACTGAGATGTCTACATGCACTTGTAGTTTCTTTTCAAAGACACCGGTTATGCCCTCACTGCCTGCCACTTATGTGTGATTAGGATTTATTTCTCCTGGCTGAACACAAGTTCAGCAGTTTCTGTTGCACATGGACGTTAATCCTAATTTAATATGAACAAAACAACCTACTGGCTTTTGTAACACAGTAGTCTTTGAAAAATTGCACCTGCATTGGAGTTGTAGTAATATCCACATGCAGTATACTCTAGTAGATAATTTTAAAGGAGCATCAAGGCTGATATTCATTTGATAGGGCATTTCACATGTTTAAACTGATACATAATAAAAGCACTTATTTAAACAAAAAGCTTAGAAAAGATACAAAGTAGCCTTCAATATTTCACTTTGCTAATTCTTTGTTTATCCAAAGCTAGAGAATCCTAAATCACCAGTGTGTTTCTGAGTACATATCTGAATGTGTTTTACAGTGGTGGCTCTTTTTCTTGATCTCACTTGCTGCCAAAATGTCAGTTTCAAATTACTGATGTTTGGGTATCTTGTTCTTTAAGGCATACAGTATACTATGAATTGAGTATACATCCTTATTCATTGCACACCTTACAATTAGGCCATAACACTGCTGTCAGAAAAAAAAGGAAATACATCTTCTTTGTCTACATAGACTTCATAAAAATCAAACCTGACAAGCTAAAAGTGCTGTCAATTGCATGACAGGTGCCATTGCCCAAGTTCACATAGTAAACCCTTACTTTGCTTTCCCATAATATCATTTTTCACTAAAATATTTGCTAATTTGAGTATAGGAAAAATCCCAGTATTTCTCTATATACGGTAGTTATGAGCTTCACTCGGTATTAGTATACTTTTGCCCACAATGTATTCATAAAATATTGAAACTGCTATGGCTGCCTTTGGTGCAGTGAATAGTGCATCTCAAATCCCACATCCAAACCTTACCCATGTTGAGTTTGCAGTTATTCCACCATGCCTCCATGAGTTTTCCTCACAATTCCAAATTGATCCCCTGTGAGTTGGAGTGCATGCATGAGTTAGCCTGCGATAAGCTTGTCCTCAGTGCTGCTGGGATAGGGCTAGTGCCCCCATGACCTTAAACTGGATTAAGCAGGTTTGAAAATGAGAGAAGAAATTGTTTAAACATGTTAAGTTAATTGAAAACTCTGCAACTGAATGTGAATGAGTGCATACGTATGTCTAGAACTGATTTGGGTGTAGCTGGGCTCTGGTTGCCCTTGACTCAAGAATTAAATAAGCAGGATCAGCAAGAAGTGCAAATAGGAGAAGAGATGTCGGAGGAGGGAAGGACCACAGAAAAAGCAGCAATATGCAGTGCCTGATTGATGTTTGTAATAAAACAGAATTTTTTAAAGTCAAATAAGCAAATTGTGAAAGGTTAACCAGCACCACTTAACAAAAAAGATTCAGGTGATAGATGCCTCAAAAAATAAAACATTACCTCATTGCTATACACCCTGGAGCCTACAAAAAATATAAAAAGTGATTATATCAACAAAAACAGAAAATACATTTTGCCCAACTAATCCTTTTCCTTTGGATACCTAATTCTAATAATAATCCCAACTGCTGTTCTGCATATGTTAGAAGGATAATCACAACAGTTCTGGTTCTTTATGTTTTCTATATATACAGTATGTAATCTGTTTGAAAATAAACTTATACTTTAACTCCTTAGTTTCAATTTACAAAATGACCTGAATGTTGAAAATAAATGTGTGGGACAAACTGAATTCAAAAATTTTATAGCTGGGAACAAACAGGTATTTTTAAACTGTAATTAATATATTTTGGCAACATGAATATATGAATACACTACGTAAAGCAATCTGTTGATTTTTCCTGTAAATGTTTGGGAATTCCCCAGGAGCAGATGGAAAAGGTTACTGAGGACAAGAGTGTTCTGGTCAACTCAGCTCGGCAAGTTTCCACTGCAACCCTAGAACTGAAGAGATTAGTGACAACATCCTTTGTGAGACTGGACAGACTTAGCTACTAGAGAACAATCAGAATAAATTATGCTAAATTTGCAGAAAGTCATTGAATCCCTGAACAGAGCAGTAATCTATTCATCTCAGGTTTTCACAATGTATGAAAATCACATACGTGAAATAAATATTCAACAAAAATATTGCATAAACTTAATTCATGAGGACTGGCTTTAAAATTTGGTATTTTAAATTACAGCTCTATTTTGGAACAAATTGTAATCTTAATAAGTTTAAAACTTTTCAAAAATATGTTTTTTGTATTTTCCATTTTGCTCAGTTTTACTCAAACAACAACAATATGTTTACTTGCTCAGGGATTCACTCAGGGTGTAACTCCATGCAGCTGCATTCCTTCACATTACACACTGCTGGGACGTGAACTCCAAACCTTGGAAATAAATAGCATGCTTTTCAGTCAGCTGAGCTAATTAGAGAAACTCCTCATCGCCAAATGCCGACAAGGCTAGTAGATGCACAGGGGATCCTGTGCAATAGTAAGAGAGCTCTCAGCATCACAACACATGTCCCTCTGTTTATACTATTAATTGTACTTTTTTTGACAATGATGCAATAAACTTTTTGGACTTGGTAATAAAGTGGCTATCAAGTTGACAAAATGTTTAATATATAATTACACTATATGACCAAAAATAAGTAGACACCACTTCAAATTATTGACTTCAGATATTATAATATTGTTAACAGGTGCATAAAATAAAGTACATAGCCATGCAATCTCCATTGAGAACATTGGTGGTAGAATGGGTTGTACTGGAGATCACAGTAACATTAAACATTTCACGGTCATAGGATACATCGAGAGGTTATCTTAGCTCAGCAGTGACAATCATGTCTCTGGTGACTCTTCCTATGAAGTCAGTAGATGGATTGGGAGAGCATGGGGTGGTTCATAAGATCACTGGAAAAGGGTGTGTGGTGCTCCCGATACCTTTTCAAAAGGACGAAGGTCCAAGTCTTTAGAATCCTGGTGCTTCCTGTTTTGTGAGACATGGACACTATGGAGTAACCTGAGATGGAGACTGGACTCCTTTGGTACTGTGTCACTTCAGATAATCCTTTGGGTACCGCTGATTTGACTCTGTGACAAACAAGTGGTTGCTCGCAGAGTGCTGAATGAGGCACATTACCTACATTGTGATGGGAACATCAGTTATAGCACTACAGCCATGTGGCACGATTACCCCTAGTGTGATCTGGCTTGCAGTATCTTCATTGCTTAGGACCCAAGTGGCTGGACCAGGCCAAGGGAATGCCCATGTAACACCTGGCTGCAGCAGATGCATAGCCATTTCTGGATGGTGGGACTGGACCATATGTCTGCCTACAGTGTTGCCAACCGGTATCCTAAGCTTTTTCGTTGTATGGTGGATGCGGTAACACATCGTACCAGTGCATACTCCTCAACCTGATCTGACCTGACCTGGTCATAAGATGCCACCTTTGTTACAAGTCAGCATGTTAACTAGGAGCAACAACAGCTCAGCCACAAAGTGGCAAACTGTGCAAATTTATAGAGCGGGGCTGCCAAATGCTGAAGTGCATAGCATGTAAAAATTACTTACCCTCTTTTACATCACTCACAAAAAAGTTCCATACTGTCTCTGAAAACAACAACAGAATAAGAACTGTGCAATGGAAGCTTCATGAAATGGGTTTCAATTTCCAAGCAGCTGCACAAAAGCCTAAGATCGCTATATGCAATGCCAAGCTTTGTGTGGAGTGGTGTAAAGCACGTTGACATTGAACTCTGGAGCAGTGGCAATGTATTTTATGAAGTGATCAATCACACTTTGGTATCTTGCAGTCTGATGGGCTAATCTGGGTTTGGTGGATGCCTACTGTAAACCTAAGTTTTCTAGAGAAGTGGTAATGGTCTGGAGTCATTTATCAGGTTTTCAGATATGTTTCTTTGGTTAAAGTGAATGTGTCTTTATGCTAAAGCAAACAAAGGCATTTTAGACAATTGTGCACACTGAATTTTGTGGCAGCAGTTTGGGGAAGGCACTTTTCTGTTCTAACATGACTGTGACCCTGTGCTCCAAACCAGGTCCATAAAGATATAGTTTGAGTAGTCTGGTGTGGAGAAACTTGAGTGGTATGCACAGAGCCCTGATCTAAGCCCTATTTAAGAATTTGCAATGAATTGGAATGCTGATTGTGAGTCAGGTCTTCTTGTCCGTCATCAGTACCTGGCCTTTAAAAATGCTCTTTTGGCTGATTGGGCACAAATTTCCACATTTCACAAAAATCCTGTGGAAACTTCCCAGAAGAGTGGAGGCTGTAATAGCCACAACACGGGGGCAACTACATATTAGTGCAAATGTTTTTGGAATGGGATGTCCAACAAGCACAGATAGGAGTGATGGTCAGGTGTCCACAAATTTTTGGCCATTTTGTTTATACTGAATGTAATCAAAATAGAACATCATAATGAAGCATAATTTGGGGATAAATACTGTAAATAGAAAGAGGAGCAAAATATTAATGCATTGTTTAATTACACAATCAAAGGTAAATGATAATGCCTGCAAGTCTGTGCTTTTAAATGTAGCACTTTACTTTAAATATGTTTTAGAAATATTTAAGTTTATACTTCAAAAAAATAATATCACTATTATTATTATTATTATTTATTATATGTTAGCATGCAAAAAAATATATTTGCAGTCTCAAAATTGTTTCTGGTAACCATTCCCAAGGCAAATATCAAGAGCCTGGGATCTTTACTTATGTACAAAATTTGCATCAGCAAAGCAGATCAAACAACATTTATGTCTCCCACAGCATTTAAAAAGCATTCCAAATAGTACTAATAATTAGTTCAAATTAAAATCTGAACAAACTTCTGTTTTTTTCCACTAAAAGTGCTGATTTGACGTATTTTTAAAAAAATCTCCAAGGTTTAGTGCTAGATCTAAGAATAAATAACTAATTACCCGTCTTCCATTAGCACATTCCTGCTGGATATAGTTTTTATCAAACCCATAATAGTGCTTAAACATTCAGCATAGAAACAACATGAGCTCTTAATCTCCAATGTAAGTTAAAAATGTCTTCTTCATCACTTTCCACAAGGGCAACAATACAGTAATATTATTCTGAGTTCACATAGGTACACTTAAATTTACAATTTTTCTATATTATTAGGTGCAGATTTCGAGAAATGTACCTTTTTCACAATCAGCAGTTAATTATGTATAAAGGCTTTTAAGACATTTTTATTCTATTTTTCCTGTAATTTCTCATTGTCCAAATCTCTGTCCTATCCACCTTCTGCTTTTGCAGTTCTCTGGATCCCAGCTGCACACCTGTCAGTCAAGACTTTTGTCCTGACTAACCTCCTAGCAGAAACTATGCCACTGGCAACCAAAAAATGTTTCAACTCATCCAGAGTTTGCTTCCTTGGTAAGGAATACATACTAAATGTTATAGAGCCATCCTGAAACAACTCCATCAAATGCCTTACATATTACTATATCCATGAGCCCCTATTCCCAATAAAAAATATTGATATAGCCCAACCTACCTGCCCACCAGATAGGACAGATAACAGAAGTTATTCTACTTATGACTGTTAAGTACAGGGTGGGGTGTCTTGTTTCAGTGCCTTTCAAATAGCTACTTCAGGGCATCATTAAAAAAGAGACTACTGCCCTAAATGACTCTTTTAATTAAAGGCAATAATGGGTCTGTCCTGTGTTGATTGCCACTCTGAATGTAAGCCTTTACTACCTAGGCAATGCTTCATATTGATTATTCTCTTTACTGGCATGTATTTGCTATTTGTTTTAACACAGATTATTTCTCTAAGATATATTTCTGCTTATAATAAAATATTTACTAAAGTTACTTTTTGTCAAGAATTTTATTGGAAAAGTATTCACGGGCAAAATTCTACATGAACAGTAAATAAAAAAATATAACACAGATACTGTTGGACTTTGTTTATCTATTGTTACTTTTTATCTGTGATTCTGTGGTCCTCTCATTGGGATTTTTCACTTGAATTTCACTTCAATTTCCTTCAAGAGCAATAAAGTATCTATCTATCTATCTATCTAGTAGATATTTCATTAATAGTGACTCTCTGGTTACTCTTTCTGTTAAGTCAGTAGATGGATTGTGAGAGCAAGGGGGCTCATGAGGTTGCTGGAAAGGGATGTGTAGTGTCCCGATATCTCTGCAAAAGGACTAAGGTCCAAGTCTTTAGAGTCCTGGTGCTTCCTGAAATATTGCATGGTTGCGAGACATGGATGCTGTCCAGTGGCCTGAGATGAAGGCTTGACTCCTGTGGTACTGTGTCACTTCAGAAAATCCTTCGGTACCACTGAATTGATTTTGCGTCAAACAAGTGAATGTTTACGGAGTGCTGAATGAGGCACATTACCTGCATTGTGATTTAGGCATCATTTACGCACTATTTCCATTTGATGTGATCCCCCGACCGTGATCCAGCACACAGGATCCACATTGTTGAGGACCCGATCAGCTGGACCAGGCCAAGGGGACGCCAACCTAACACCTGGATGTGACAGATAGATGGTCGTTTCCTGTGGGTCTTCCTAGGGAGTTGACATCAAGGATCCTGAGCTGTTTCATCATGTGATGGGTGTGGCAACATGCTGTACCAGTGCATGCTCCCCAACGCAATCTGAACTGTAGAGACTCACTCATGAACAGTAAAGCAAATAATATATCCTTTGAACACATAGGTGACACTTGAGTTTGAATTTAATGGGTATTATGAGTAGAGCTCAGTGTTGCAAGCAGCTGCAAGATATTGGGTCAAATTTTATTTCTACCCATCATAGCAGCAACATGTGGGCACCCATATTGAGAAGCCATCAAAAGAAAAACAAAGAATCTTTCTGTGTGTTTTCAGCAGGTTTGAGAAATGATTGTTGGATTTAAATATGACAGGCAGGCCAAACAGTTAGTAGACACCACAGGGAGATCCCATAATGAAAGTTTTACAAGTGGGAGGATTCAGACAACCAAAAATACATCCTAGCAAACCATTAGCTTTATGTATAAGCGTATGTGGGACATTCATTGAGTTATAATCAACAAGAAGAGTTACACTGAGTTGGATAAACCACTTTGAGAATATTCTGTACCTGGAAGCCATGGTCAGTGCAGAGTTGACAGATTCCAAAGCATCATAGTAAAGCCACTGTACATCTACTACATCTGCTGTACTTCAGAGGCTGAAGATCCCATAGTGATTGAAAAGGTTTTGAGTGATAAGGCTGAAAGTTAGAATGAAGTCTAGATAAATATGCTGAAAAAGATGGGTATTGTTTGAGGAGTTTTGGTGACCTCACCCTCTGTAATAATAAACTCTGGATTTGGGGTGGAGATGTGAGACAGTGGGAGGTGTTAGTTATGTGATAATTATGAAGAACACAGAGAAAGGGTATTTTATAAGGGTTTCCCGGGAGATGTATTTGCAATTATCCCACCATCAAACCTATTAAAGAAGGCATTAAACTCATTCACCCTGTTTATACCTAGTGTGAATTAGAAGAAAATACAAAGAAAGCAATCAAAGGTTGGGAAAATTCGCAGTATAATATCTGGCTTTATTGATTGGTCGTCAATGTTGTAATCTGGTCATAAATGGTACAAAAACACATTCAACCCATACATTGCATTTTCTGAGACGTTTTATAGAAATAAATTGGATAAACACAAAACGGAACTGAGTTGGAAAGAAATGAAAAGATGGAAGTGACGTCTGTCGTGGCGAAACATTTGTCACCAGAAGGCTTTTTACCTGAAAATGAAGGCTATTAGGATTCGAGATAGACAGAGTTTTAAAGCTTTATTGCAATAAAACAACATAAATAACAACACAGACTCAACCCAATACGGCTAAATTGAGCTAGCCCTGAACGGTTCAGCAATCGAAGTTTATATAACAATTTCTTATCACTTTGACCTCGTTCAATTAGCTCATTTGCTGTTTTCCTCTGACTCCCTTCTACTCCGGTCCACCCAATTTCTCATCTTCCTGCAGCTGGGCCCCTGGTATTTCACTGTCTATTGTTCATTTCTAGTTTCTGTTTTTGCTTATTTCTTTCACTGGCCAAGGCCGGTACAGACATTCATCTTCATTATATGGGCTTTCCTCTCATCACTTCCTCTTTCTTGGACTTTAAAGCTGGTTTGTCTGATGCCCAAAGCTAAGCTTTAATTAAAACGAAATATGGTACGTGTTTTTATTTAATCATTGCTTGGCATGCTTGACTTGCCTTAATTTCTACGCTAAAGTTAATTTTTAATACATCCTTCTATATTTATTTCTAATGCCTGAATTTACTAATGTTTCTTTCATGCATTACATCATTGTGACCTTGCTTATAGTAAAAGCCTTTTGTTGCCTTTCTGCTGATTCACAAATCCAGCTGGTCTCTTACGTGCCTACCAGGGCCATCTTCTCTCTGTGGTATCGTTCCTTTAGCTTCCCAGCCTTGGACAAAGGTGTTCTCAATCTTCTTATCCTGCTCTAAGCTGGTTTCTACACGTCATTTTTCTACATCTCATTTTGTTCTTTTCTCATACTAACAATTCTGCTTTAAGCTTAAAAAATAATGCAAAATGACTGATTTTTTAGTTAACTATTTACTTGACCTTATTTGCTTAACATTCTAATTTATGCTTAATCTAATGTTTTAGAAGCTTTTAATTACTTTTTATGGCCCTTTATGTTAATTTGCTATTTTTATGCTAATATAATAATTTTTCCTTCTGCACGTCATCATTGGAAGCCGGGAGTGAAATCATTGACATGGGACCAGAACTGATACGTTCGCTACAGGACGGAGGTGATGTCTTTGATAGTGGAATCCAGAAATGGAGAGATCGCAGAGTGACGGAAGTACTGAGGTTGCGTGGATCCGAGGTTCTTTATGGCTGTTGTTCTTTTTTTCTGTTGACGAAAAAGAAAAGGCATTAATACTCTGTCCTGCTTCCTTATCATTCATACTTTCACACTTGTTTGGTTGCCCCTTAACACTAGAATTACCAGAGGCTACGAAAAAACTCGTAAATCCGTCCCACCTTAAATCGCTTCTTAAAACCATTTTCACCTCTCCGCCAGCGTCTTTTGTTAATCTAAATGTGCTGATAAAGAAAAGTTGCAAGTAGCCGGCTATTCCATCACCCCACCGACTTAAAACGTGCACAAACTTCTCCCAGCTCATGCTTTGATTGATTATCTGGGAGTGAAGTGGAGTTTTAGAGTAGAAATAATAGATAATTATTTGGAATACACGCATTTCACAGGTGTTCCTTTTCTACAGTAATCGGTATAAACACATTTTTAAAACAGAAACGTTTTTCATATTGTAGTAGTAAATGACAAAATGTAGGCATAAACTATATAATGAAGCCTGAAGTCCAAATATCAAATTAACAGTTTCACAAAAGGTACAAATATAACAGAAGAAGTATGCTTTTATTCAAAAATATAACTGCAGAAAAAAGCCGCCTTGGCATGCCACATTGACACATACTTATCACAACTGCCATGGTAGTGTAATGGTATCAGCTGCTGACTACTAATCAAAAGGTCATGAGTTTGATCCCGCACGATTCTCTCTTGAGAAGCAAACTGCTCTTATTCTTACTATTTTAAAATAAAAACATACATTTGATTTCAGTGTGTAACAGCCAGTATAATTAATGATACTTGTAAAGGTTAGTTTTTTTTTTTATTCACTTTTCATTCTCTCAGTCATGTTCAAGATCCTTCCCTGCCTCCCCCCCATCTGACACTGCTGTTTTCACATAAAGATGTGCTGTAGCACTGCAGCGTACTTGTAACTGCATTCTCGTACCAATGCTTGCGAACTGCAGTGCCTGCGTGCACTTTTCGTGGCATTACACGTCTATTTTTTTAGCATGCCCGTGTCGCTCGAACACAGGAACATATGTTGGTATACAAGTATAACAAAACAAGTGCACTTTTATTCTAGACTATAAGTGAAGAAAAAATAAAGCAAGTTACAGTAGGCGGTTGATACGACAGCTTGCATGGTGAGAGGTGAGAACGGTTTTAAGAAGCGATTTAAGGTGGGACGGATCTACAAGTTTTTTCGTAGGCTCTAGTAATTCTAGTGTTAAGCACATGTGTGTGACACCAGTCACCATCTCATCCCATTCCATACTTCTTTAAACTTACCCTTGTGAAGATTGCTCTCCATTTTCATCTCTAGTGATCTTTGCTTTCCTTAATTCTCACCTTCATCTCCCTCTGAATGCTCCTCAGACAGTCCCTATCCCTATCTTTTTGTTCAACAGGGCCTTTAGGTCACCTGTGAACCCAGGGTTTGTTTGTTTGCAAAACAACGCACAGTTTTAGATGTTACAATATTGTCTGCACAAAAATGTATATAATCAGTTAAAAAGTTTATGACATTGTCAATTTCCTCAGCATATGGTTCACAGGGAATATCCCAGTCAGTTGTTCCAAAACAATTCTTCAGCTCATTCACAACCTCCATAGAACACTTCTTTACCATCTTGGTGACAACAGGTTTCCTCAGTACCAATGGCTTATACAGAGGCCTCAATTAAACCATATTGTGATCAGAGTTTCCAAGAGTGGGTAATGCTATAGAGCAATATTCATCCGTGACATTAGTATACAGTACAGTGCATCTGGAAAGTATTCACAACGCATCACTTTTTCCACATTTTCTTATGTTACAGCCTTATTCCAAAATGGATTAAATTCATTTTTTTCCTCAAGAGTTCTAATCACAACACCACATAATGACAACGTGAGAAAAGTTTACTTGAGGTTTTTGCAAATTTATTAAAAATAAAAAAACTGAGAAATCACATGTGCATAAGTATTCACAGCCTTTGCTCAATACTTTGTCGATGCACCTTTGGCAGCAATTACAGTCTCAAGTCTTTTTGAATATGATGCCACAAGCTTGGCACACCTATCCTTGGCCAGTTTTGCCCATTCCTCTTTGCAGCACCTCTCAATCTCCATCAGGTTGGATGGGAAGCGTCGGTGCACAGCCATTTTAAGATCTCTCCAGACATGTTCAATCGGATTCAAGTCTGGGCTTTGGCTGGACCACTCAAGGACATTCACAGAGTTGTCCTGAAGCTACTCCTTTGATATCTTGGCTGTGTGCTTAGGGTCGTTGTTCTGCTGAAAGATGAACCGTCGCCCCAGTCTGAGGTCAAGAGCGATCTGGAGCAGGTTTTCATCCAGGATGTCTCTGTACATTGCTGCAGTCATCTTTCCCTTTATCCTGACTAGTCTCCCAGTTCCTGCCGCTGAAAAACATCCCCACAGCATGATGCTGCCACCACCATGCTTCACTGTAGGGATGGTATTGGCCTGGTGATGAGCGGTGCCCGGTTTCCTCCAAACGTGACGCCTGGCATTCACACCAAAGAGTTCAATCTTTGTCTCATCAGACCAGAGAATTTTGTTTCTCATGGTCTGAGAGTCCTTCAGGTGCCTTTTGACAAACTCCAGGCAGGCTGCCATGTGCCTTTTACTAAGGAGTGGCTTCCGTCTGGCCACTCTACCATACAGGCCTGATTGGTGGATTGCTGCAGATATGGTTGTCCTTCTGGAAGGTTCTCCTATCTCCACAGAGGACCTCTGGAGCTCTGCCAGAGTGACCATCGGGTTCTTGGTCACCTCCCTGACTAAGGCCCTTCTCCCCCGATCACTCAGTTTAGATGGCTCTAGGAAGGGTCCTGGTGGTTTCAAACTACTTCCACTTACGGATGATGGAGGCCACTGTGCTCATTGGGATCTTCAAAGCAGCAGAAATTTTTCTGTCACCTTCCCCAGATTTGTGCCTCGAGACAATCCCGTTTCGGAGGTCTACATTAAATTCCTTTGACTTCATGCTTGGTTTGTGCTCTGACTATATATATAGTCTCAATAACATAGTCTTGCCAGTAATATTACTTCAGTAAATAACCACACACACACAATAAAGTAACTACAACAAGAACACACAATGGAGCTGCTGTAACAGGCTGCTGCTGCTGCTACAGTGCCATTTTGGGAAAAGAAAAAAAATATTTTTAGTTAAAGCTTTTCACTTAGCTGAAATAGTAGGAAAACACACTACTTATTTGTTAGACAAATTTGAACACAGGATTATTCCAAATTCTTTAATATTATTATCTGGAGGAATACCTGTTAAATTAAATTTCCGCATGAAAAATCTGTTGGGATATCTTACACTACATTGCTTGTTGATCATCTTATTTGACTCATCTGAAAGAATTCCAACCCATTTTCTATAAGTCAGTGAGACAAAAATATGTCTTTTATTACTTACAATTAGAAAACAAAATAATTTTCTCTACAAGGAATGATACAGAATTTGTTTTTTTGACGTGTCAATGAATTCTCATATTAGGTATACCAAACACGTTTGAACACATTTTGGATAGGTATTTAAATATTTTTAGTAAACACATATGTGTTGGATGTAGTACTCACTGTATCCTTGATTAATAGGTGTTATATTCTCCTTGAAGTAATCTCATATAATCAATAAAAAAATTTAAAACATTTACTCTGCTTGGCAGAATGATCAGCGATAGGTATGAGACTGTTGTCCTCATCAAGCAATAAACCAATAAGAGTTGTGTAAAATTTACAATGGAGGAAGAGAGCTTGTCAGACTACCAACCATTAAGTGTAACTCTTTGTAAAATAAAAAAAAAAGAAAATCAAGGATCCAACCTAACAAACACAAAGTATCAATCAGCTTCTCAACTAAAATGGGAGTCTGGATGGGTATTAAAAGAAGGTGAAAAATCAATAGCAATCTGCTATGAATTTTTCCACCTTTCAAGTGCTTGTACAGCATATGCAGAGGAGTAGCAATAGTAGCAGTGGCATCCTTCAGCCCCCTCTTTTTTTCAGTATGTAGATTGGTTAGGGTCCAGATGGGCCAGAGTTTTATGTTTCATATCCCAGGTCTCAAAGGATTTTGTGAAAAGTTAAGGCGACAGATTTGAAGTCATTGAAGGCTTTTTGTTTTGGCAATTTATATGACAGTGGCCTGCTTCCAGAGACTGGGCAGCTGTTGTAAATTGACAAACATGTGAAATAAGTAGGGCATTTGCTTATTAATATCATTATTAATCTAATAATAATAATAATAGCATCAGTGGTAATAATAATAATGGTAATGATAATAATAACTGCCATGAATTTCAGTTAAGTTCCACTATATCTAGTAATAGGTAATTCCCTGACTGGCAGGGAAGGAAATGTGTACATATAAAGTGACCAGACATGGAGTCTAAGCCAGTATTCTGGTGCTATTCGGCAGCCCAGTTAAATATTGTAATGTCATACAACACAACTTTTGATACTTAACGTGTTAATACCAAACATAAATGCTATTTGCATCTAACAAGATGGTTGCTTTTTTTACTGTAAATGAATATGGAATGTAGTTTGTCTTACAAATTATTAAAAAATACCAGAGGAACAACCAGCTGAAGTAAAAAGAAAAATGGATTGAGATTGAGCTACATATGTAAATAACAGATATATGAACTATACGTAAAATTCCATATTTAAATATATTACATATTCAACAATTGGATATAAGGCCAATTATTGTATATGAGACATTAATGAAATAGATATTCTAGCAAAACAAATGGGATAATAACTAGGGGTTAAAGGAGAAAAGGGATAAAAAGAGGACAGAACACTGTATAAAAAGACAAAAGAAGGTAATGGTAGTATAAAAAATAAAAAATGGACTCATTAGAATCAAAGCTGATTACTCAGAGCAACATAACATCCCTTACCTAGTGTAAATGTGGTGGGGAAGTAGTTTACTTGCAACTTCTAAAAATCATATAAACTAGACTGGACTGCCTACACTGCATCAAAAACAGTAAATGCATATTATTACATACTGATGTAAAAATATGACTGCAAAATGGACCCACCCTGGGGAAGTACCAAAACATCAGTGTTTGAAGTGTGCGTATATATATATGGCAACACTGTTCTGCCTCTGCTAAAATTATTAATTCAAACATTCCTTCACTTGTCATACTTCCCGTTCTAACCCTTGATGATATGCAGAGTGCTAGTCATGCACCTGGCACTTTTTAGATCTACTTTTTAGATTTACTTTGTAGCTCCTCATTTCTTGTATGTGAAATCCATGGAGAATACATTTTTTTAAGCCATACACATTCATTCACAGATTGCAGATTTTGGTAATATGGAAGCCTGAGTTCAGAGTTCAGATTAGTCAATTTAATATAAGGGAAGGGTTAATTCTTCACTGTATAGAACTTCTGCATATATAAACTTTCTTTCATCATTGAAAAAAGGGCAGAGGGAGAAAGAACAGGAGCCATTTTGCAATATTACGACAAACCGCTGAGATCCCTTATCATTGTATGGTATCATGGCTGAGGAAGGAAATTGTCTTCAATACTAGACGAAAGGACCACAGTTGATTATTTAAAAAAAAAAAAAGCTTTAACTGGTTACTAGTTCATAATGGTAAACTGGTTTGCAGAATATGTGGAGTAAGTCAATGAATTTACCAAGAAGTTTAACTAATACAGTGAGTGTCCCTTGTAGCAACACAAGCAGAGCTACTCAGCAAATTTCACTAAAAAAGAAGATATTCACAATGCATCAAAAATGCATAAAAGGCCTTAAGACTTCTTCATGAAAGAAAACATGAAAAAATATATCTTACAGTGTATAAATCTGGTAATGTTTTGCATGCTGATTGGATCCTTTTGACATAACTTACATGACTGTTTTATTTTTTTAAGTTTCACTTTCAAAAAAAAAACAGAGGGGTAGGGATGGATAGTTGTACAAATAAACTGAAATATCTCATGTCTTTATTTTTTCCACATCAAACAGTTGGATATCTGGGAATATGTAAACTAATTTTATTTTACAGAACTGTATTGCATGAAAACTGTAAATGTCTTTAAGCATTCTGGCACAAACAAAACATGAGTGAAATGGATGGAAAACCTCATTCCATTCTTCATCCAAAAATTTTTACTTCAAGTCTGGAACACACACATGTCTGATCATCAAGCGATGTTGGCCGAAAAGGTGAAATGGAGCTGTATATAATAGAAATCTGTTCTCTGGAACCTGTATTATGTCTAAACGGAAAATGTTTGGGCCAGGCCTGGATTAAGAACCCCATGGTCCCTAGGGTGTCGAAGCTCAAAAGGTCCATGCTCATACCCCCATTAGACACACACATTATGAACATTGCACATGCCAATAAAATGTAAGGAACAAGGATGGAAAAAAATCCCAAACTTTATCAGGTAAACTTTACCTTTCCTTTTTGTTCATTTGTGTATTCTAATGAATATGTAACCAGAAGGGGGCACCTCTGAGCTCCACATTCCAGACCCAATAATGTCCAACACAGTCACCGATTCAAAAATGGACTTTTAAGTTCCAGTATTTAAATGAAGGTTAAAGAGTCATTATTTTATAATACTCTTGTCAGAGCCAGGGCTAAGTCTGGTCTGTCAGCTTTTCAATTAACTGAAGAAGTTGCTAATGATTCTCTTTTACTAAATCTTTCTTTCTTTCCTTGGGCTTCTTTGAATGCACCTGGTAAACTCTAAAGGGGTTGTGTCACTGATGCCCATGATGAATTCACTGTCAGGTTCTTGGGATATTCTGTGGGAATGATCATCAACTGCTTCTTTACACAAGGAATTGCAAAATGACCTTAGTGATGCTGGTTGGCTGTTTGGCCCAGGATACATGGAATCTGAAATTATATTATGCTTATGAACATTTCTGCTTTGTCTGCCATTCTCATCCGTCCCATTCTATCCTTTATCACTGTTGCAAGTATCTTAGTAGTAAATGACAGCTCTGTTTCAGACATCCATATACAGATGAAATAATACCAAAAACGCTATAAATAATGTATCAAAAAGATGTGCTTATTTTAAAATGAAACACACAATGAAGGGATATAGAGAGAAAAGAAAAAATCCTACTGCCCTCTGGGCTTTCCAAGTTCAGGTTTTTCCTCCACAAAGCCCACTACCCCCAGGTCAGGAACCACGGTGCATTCCCCTAGTGTCCAGACAGGAAAGTAATGATGTGACTTACTGGCAGACCCCCTGCCCTCAATAATGAAGAGATAACTTGCTCCTGGTGCCCTCAGCTAGGGACACCATGCTGCAAGCATTTAGCTAGGAGGCTTTTTGCTATCCCTCCATTGCACACATCCTCTAGTAGCCTGGGGAGGCAGTGCATATTTCATCCCAGGGCAATAGTCTCAATCTTGCTCTCATTCTGTACATTTGAAGATTTCACTGCATAAAGGTTGTACCATCCCCTAGCAGCCATTTGTCATTGTAGTGGCAAACTTGCCAGCCAAACACCCAGCACAAGTGACTACAAACACCATTTGCTTTTAACCCAACCATATCAAGCCGACTTGTTGCTGGCTTAGTAATGCATTGTGTGTGAACAAACATCCTAAATTATAGAATATGCTTGTTTTTTTTTTACCTTCTTTAGAATACCTTTGTGTATTGACTAATTTCCAGTTTTTTGCAGATGGATTAAATTTCACAACTATTTAAAAAAAGTGTTTGTGCTTTACTCATTTGTTTTGTTTGTAAGGTTCATAATTAAGCTTAATTAAAGAGTCATTGCCTAAAACAACTCATTTATAAAATATACATTAAAGTATTTTTTGTAATTACAGTTTTCTTGATAAAATTTTAATGGCCCTTATCCAACAAGTATAGCATATAAAACAGGAAGTCTCATGTTTTATTTAAGCAGAAGATTTTGTTTACTAAAGATGCGCAAACTTTGCTCTGCAGAGGCTCTTGGCTAGTAATTTTTATCAAAGATGATCACCTCAGTCTCCCTCTACCCACCATTTACTATACTACAAGATAAAAGTTTCATTATATATAATTCTCTTTTAAAATATATTTAACATATAATAAAATACTAGCATAGGAATAAAAACAAACAACAAAACTGCCTGTTTTAACATTAAGCCTACACAGTTTGACACATTTGTAATATAAGGAAGAACAAGAAATGGTCCCATTGACATATTTGCTTTTAGGCATTTGTTACTTATTAATTTTTTTTTTCCTTTAAAATTTTTTGAATCTGCTATTTAACTTAGAAACTTTCACTAACCCCACAAATGAAAGTGTTATTTTTATTTTTTTATAAAAATGCATTTGGATACAGGTTACACAGATTGAATAATCCATCCATCCATCCGTCCATTTTCCAACCCGCTGAATAATGCAATGTTTTATTTTAATTTAATTTTTTATTTGTTCAGCATTGTTTTGAGTAAGTTGTATTGTCTTGAACTATGGCCGCTTCATGTCCTGAGACTCCAGTTATTTTCTTATTTTAGATCATTGCAGATCACAGTACCACTGGAATACCTTTGTTTTGTTTGTCTTGTTTATTTTTTGAAGTTAAAAGGCTCACAATTTAAACAGAAATGTAGAGTTGAGTTCTTAAAAAACTCATTAAAGCAGCCTTAATTTTTGTGTTGTGTTTTTATTATACATAGCTACAGTTTCATGCTATCAACTTGTCTGTAGTTAGTACTGTTTAAATTCAGTGACTGTGTTCTTGAAAGCAGGTATGCTGTCATTATAACTATCCTGTCACTGATAAGATACACTGATAGATTTAAAAATAAATATTGATGCCTTACTTGTGAGTTTTGAAAATTAAGGAAACTGTATAACAGTAGCTGTCTTTACTTATGCATATAATTTTAACAAGAATGTGCCTATACAATAAATTACTGTTCTGTACAGAATGGGTAACTATTTCTTAATTCCTTGAAAATTACTTTAATCGATTATCCAATTTTTAATCTAATACCCAAACTCATATTTTTTTAAAATGATTAAACATTGCATACACCTAGCATTACATGATCTGCAGGGGCTCATTGCAAAGGTCCCCTGCTAACAGGAAGACATCTTCTGAGAAACAAAGGTAAACATTCTTGAGCTGTGTGCAATGTGCAGGATCAAAGATCAATATAGATGCCTCTAGCTGGAACAGAACATCTCATCTAACAGAAAATGGGGCAGAACAGGGACAGAAAATGCAGAGAACTGCTGGTCACAGGCTGTAAAGTGTTACTTCCTATCAGACTAGCATTAGGGAGCTTTATCATTATCTGTTCTAAGAGACAACAATTATTCTATACCTAATCACTATTTCTGGATACCTGAATATGCCATTTTACTGTATTTATTAAGGAGCTACAAATTACTGTCCTTATGGCTGAATGATGCACTTATAGCACCCTGCGAGGAAAGAAAAACACACCAGACAACATTTTCTCAATGCAGGCAAAAACTACTGACTTTATTTTTGAAACTATATACTGTACAGAACTGTTGCCTCTCCACTCATTACCTCGCCTCCTCCCACACTGCAGTGCATGTGTATTGTGTTTTTATAGAGACGTGGAGTTTCCAACTGCTATACAGAACCCCCAGAATTCACATTCATGAGCAACATTAACTTTGTTGGGGTATGCACTATGCACCCTGTCCGAGTTTGGGTAGGTAGGGTTGTGACCGGACCTGGAGAACTAACATCTGCATGCCCAGTAGGTACAGGTAGGTTATGGGAAGCAGGAGCCAGGTCACCAACGGGTACCAGAAAAAAGTCAAAAACCTTAGAGGAATCCATATGTGCAGGCCAGAAGCAATCCACCAAGACCGTCTGCTATTTACCACCGATGTCAAGCACGAATGTTTTGTCTCCGCATTCCAGGACTCAGAAAGAGCCATCATAAGGTGATTTCAGTGGTCCATGATGTGCTTTGTGCTGGACAAACACGAACTTTGTTAATTGCAGGTGGCATGGGAACCAGGAATGAGGAATGCCATGCAGGAGGCACTGGCTGGAAGTTGGCTGCTGTGTCCAGGAGTAGAGATTGGTGTCGGGATGCAGTCCAGAGGGCATAACTCTGAAGGATAAAATCCCTGGGCACACAGAGAGGCTGACCAAAAGCGAGTTCAGCGGACAAGACCTGCAGATCCTCTTTTAGAGCTGTACGTAACCCTAACAGCACCCATGGCAGATGGTCGACCCAGTTGACATTGACAAGGGAGGCCTTGAGGGCTGACTTTAGTGAAGGGTGAAATCACTCACAAAGACCATTAACTTGGGGGTGGTATGCAGTGGTATGGTGCAGGGTTGTCCCAAGGTCTTGTGCCATTGCTGCCTAGAGCTGTGAAGTGAACTGTCGGATATGATGTGGGATGGCGTTCTCAAACCGTGCAACCCAAGTGTTGATAAATGCTCTCGCTACTTATACTGCTGTTGTGGAAATCAAAGGAACAGCTTCAGGCCACCTGGTGGTCCTGTCAACAACAGTGAGCACGTGTGTAAAACCATGAGAAGAAAGAAGCAGGATAACCAGGTCCACATGAACATGGATGAAATGGCGAGCAGTCACTGGAAAATTTGTCAGTGGGGCTTTAACATGGTGATGTATTTTAGCCTTCTGGCATGGAACACAAGCTGCTGCCCAGCTAAGAACATCTTTCTTGAGGCCCCACCAAACGAATTTGCTCACCACCAAACATTGCCCTCTGCCCTGGATGTGAGAGGCTGTGTATGGTGTCAAAAATGCGCTGTCTCCAGTTGCTGGGGACAATTGGGCAACCTGTGCTTGTGTAGTACAGGAGCTTAGCAGCGCTGCTGTCCAACTGCACCTATGGCAACTGCAGCCCAGTTTCTGCAGAGTGAAGTGCCTGGACCTCCAGGTCCTCAGCTTGGTCAGCCGCCAGCTGGGAGTAGTCATTTCCAATGTGTATGGTTGCTAGTGAGGGCCAAGAGAGACAGTCAGCCACCACATTGTTCTTACCCTCGACATGCTGGATGCCTTTTGTGAACTCTGATATGAAAGCCAGGTGCCGTTGCTGCCAGTCAGACCATGCCTCAGTGACTTTGGACATTGTGAAAACAAGTGGTTTGTGGTCAACGAATGCAGTGAATGGTTGGCATTCAAGCAAGAAGTGGAAATGTCGAATGGCCAGGTACAAACTCTGTAGTTCCTGGCCAAAAGTGCTATACTTGCATTCATTGGGCGGTAAATGTCTGCTGAAAAACACCAGCGAATGCCATGCATCATCAGCTCATTGTTCAAACACCATCCCCACTGCATGGTCCAAAGCGTGAGTTGTAAGAGCGAGTGGAGCATTGGGAAGCAGGTGTGTGAGCATGGCTGCATCAGGTAAAGCACATTTGGGGTTCATAAATGCCTCATCAAGGTCTTTGGACCATGTGACAGGGGACTTTGCGGGCTGGCCCTGCAGTGCCTCATATGCAGGCTGCATAATGAGTGCTGTCCGAGGAATGAAGCGGAGGTAGAAATTGACCATGCCCAACATTACCTGGAGGGCTTGTACGGTGTGGGATTGTGGAAAATCTGTGACAGCAGAGACTTTAGAAGGCAAAGGAATCACACCCTCTTTTGAAATGCGATGCCCCAGGAAGTCTATGACAGGCACTTCAAACAGACACTTAGCGGGATTGATAACCAACCCATGCAGGCTTAGGTGCTCAAACAAGGCTTATGGCTGCCTAGCAAAACTAACAGGTAGTCCATCAATGAGGATGGTTTTGTGTCTCCGGGGCCCGGCAATGATAGCAGCTGTTTGTCTCTAAAAGGTATGCCTTTAAGGTTATATATTTGTCCGTGTCCAGGGGATTTTCAAGCAGACTCACCACCCTGGACGCTGTGGAGCCACTGAGAGCTACAACAACAACCTAGTACCTTGTGCCATTTGCCATAATGTCCCGCAACGTGAACTGTGCCTCTGCTTGGGCGAACCATGCTGTGGCTTGCTGTTGCCAAAACTCCTGTATTATGTCTTTATAGAGGTGCAGCATTTCCAGCCACTTTACACTGAAGTTTGCAGACTGGCATGTGCAGCTTCAACATAAAAGAAAAAGAAATATGGTGGTGGTTTTACCTTCCATTCATCTGTGTTTGTGAAACAAAAAACATTTTGCAAAGTGGATATTTTTAAATTCTCAAGTTTTGCTTTCATTGCTCAAAGGATTGGTCTAAAATTCCTAACACAAGGGTAACACTCTATGATGCTCTATCACAGGATACAGATGCATCCATTTTTCTAGCCAGTGAGCATTAAACAAGTTCCCATTTTTCTGTAAGTAACTAGGCTGTACATGCTCTTACATTATGAAAAGTTTACAGAGAAAGGACACTAAAGACTTTCTCTTCACTTTATGAATGTGACTGAAAATGCAGCACTTTCTCCTTGGAAAAATGTTTGATCATTTCTCAGATTATTCATTACCTGCAGTTGTGATGTTCAAATATGTAAGCACTACCACTCTGCCTATGTTAAAACATATCTGCTGAACCTACTAAACTTCATCTTGAATAAATTTAGCTGAACTGGCATTGCTAACCTGGCCCTAGTGGGAAAGGGCATGTGTGTGTGTGTGTGTGTGTTTGCCCTGTGGTGGACTGGTGACCTTTTCAGGTGTTGTTTCTGCCTTACACTCAATACTTGCTGGCATTGGCTACAGGTGCTGTGTGACGCTACCATATATAAGCAGGATAGAATGGTGGATGGATTACTATTATTATTATTCAAAATATGTTCAGGGATAGTCCCATTGCTATTTTCCATATTGGTACTAGGCCAAGATATAAAGCAGTTTTATGTGATGAGTACTGTATATGTGTATATGTTTTAAGGTAATGTGTTTGTGTTAAGGAATTTCCTCAGTATGTGACATGTATTTAAAAATGGCTGCTTTCTGTGGTTTTATGTGTGTGCATTGGTTTATATGGAATGACTGTAGGCTTTAGAAATAAACTTGGATTTAAATATCAAGTAAGAAGTAAAAACTCTGGGTGTTTTAAAGAGATTTAGAATTAAAATCACATATTAATTATATTGTAAGGACTTCTTTCTTCAAGTTAAGAAATATTACAAAAGTTAGATCTCTACTGACATGTTTTGAACTGGCTAGATTACTCTAATGCACTTCTGTCAGGATTACCTAAGAAAGGCATAAATCTGTTTTAGTTATTGCAAAATGTGGCAGCCAGAATCTTAAAGAAAAGAAAAAATGAGCCTATTTTTTGTGTTTTACCTTCAGTACACTGACTGCCAGTATCCTATAGGATTGATTTTAAAATACTGTTGAAGGTTTATAAGGCTGTTAACAATCTCAATCCTGCCTATATTTTGAAGTGTCTCTCACTCTGTGTCCAACTTGCAATAGTTGTCAGAGAGAGAGAGAGAAAAGTAAACAAGCAAAAATCAATAGGGCTGTTGGGCTTTTAAGTATGGGAAGCACCGCGATAAAAGCAAACGCAATGAAGGGATCAATGTGAAGGTAGTCTTTCAGCATTTTTTACAGGCGCGTCCGTATCTTCTAAACAAACAGCCTCTGGGCAAACAGCCCCTCTGCTCACACCCCCTCCGTCAGGAGCAGAGAATGTCAGAGAGAGACAGAGAAAAGCAAACAATCAAAAATCAATACAGGCTGTTAGAGCTTTAAAGTGTTTGAAGTACCCCACGGGAAGCATATCTTATATCATTGAGGAGTTTTATTTAATATGTAATATGTGCTGTGATTGGGTAGCTTCTCAGCCATCCGCCAGTAACGTCCCTTGTATGAAATCAACTGGGCAAACAAACTGAGGGAGAATGTACCATAAATTAAAAGACCCATTGTCCGCAGAAATCAGCGAACCAGCAAAAAATCTGTGATATATATTTAGATATGCTTACATTTAAAATCTGCGATGGAGTGATGCCGCGAAAGTCGAAGCGCGATATAGCGAGGGATCACTGCACTCTGCTGATAAAGATAAAAATCTCTGTGAAAATCTTAAAAAGAAAAAAACATTTTTTATATTTGGCCTTTGCTTAGTTTACCATAGGGCGGCACGGTGGCGCAGTGGTAGCACTGCTGCCTCGCAGTAAGGAGACCTGGGTTCACTTCCCGGGTCCTCCCTGCGTGGAGTTTGCATGTTCTCCCTGTGTCTGTGTGGGTTTCTGCCGGGCGCTCCGGTTTCCTCCCACAATCCAAAGACATGCAGGCAAGGTGGATTGGCGATTCTAAATTGTGGGTGTGTTTGTGTGTGTCCTGCGGTGGGTTGGCACCCTGCCCAGGATTGGTTCCTACCTTGTGCCCTGGGATTGGCTCCGGCAGACCCCCGTGACCCTGTATTCGGGTTCGGTGGGTTAGAAAATGGATGGATGGATAGTTTACCATGTATGCATGCTTTAATAGATTTCATTTTTATGTGTGACTAATTCTTTGACTTTTTTCCAGTTGTCTGTGGTGGTGCATTGCCTGTGCTCTTTGCTGCTGCTTACAGTGCAAATGAAGATGGAGACTGTACACACCTGCAAATTGTGGAATTGTGTTGATTAGAAGTTGTATTTGTAGTGTAAATGTTTGTGGGATGCCGAACTCAAATTTGTGTAATGTGGTAAATAGATAGTCCCACTCAACCCTATCAAATTCTTTTTCTGCATCTAAAGATAATAGGATCTCTGGGGTGTTAGATATAATGGGTTGAATATATTATATGAAACAAATGTCGAAGGTTGGATGTTAAGTGTCTGCCTCACAGTTTTACATTCTTACTGTGCTGTTCTTTTATTTGTCTTGTGTTATTTACTATTAGAACTACTTTCCTAAAAACAATAAGGAACACCTTAAGTTCATTTATGTTAGGAAAAATTCCTAGTATGGGCTGGGTGGTCTTTTCATCTTGGGACCCTTGCAAATGTTTAATTTTTTTCTCTACTTTATCTGTTTTTTTCTTTTTTTCTTGTTTGTTTGTTTTTTTTCTGTTCTACCAGCCATCTGATGTTGTCATTGGACATACCTATAGAGATTTATGAAATGACACTGTACATAAGGTGTAAGCACTGGGGATGCTCAAGAGCCCAAAACCACAGACACAGATGTCCAACACAATTTTGGGTTTAAACAAGAGACATTTTTTTAGCCACCACACTTTTTTCAGTAAACACCCATGCAAAATATAAATAAGCAATGCACAGTTTAGTCAATTTTCTCCTTCCTTCCTCTAAGAGTATTGTCTGCTGCCTTCCGCCTCTAACTCCACAATGTGAGATGGCAGGCTCCTTTTCAGTCCAGATTAGGGACTGCTTCTGGTGTCACCAAACTGCATGTCGGAAGCACTTGCATGTCACATGGAATCCAGTAATGTCCTCCACCAACAGTTCCCTCTGGTGACACCATAGGACCCCGACAGAGCTGCACTTTCACATTCCAATTCCCATGTTTTCCTGCAAGTGTCCTGATTAGTATCAGCCTTGAGGAACACTACCACCATCTGTGTGGGGGAATAAACTGCTGCCAAAATCCACCTTCTCACAGTCCACTCAATAATATAAAGATTATAGGGCATTCTGGCCTGGTTGTGGTCCTTCCATTAATGCATCCAGTCTGGGTTAAGAAGTCCATCCTCGTTGGGAAGCCCATCTGTCCTATGTGGCATTTACAAAGGACTCTACCAATGTAATAATTACATATTTTTGTGTAAGTCCATTTTGTTGATTTTTTTGTTATTTATTCAATTTTAAATCTTATCTAATTTTAGTTTGTTTTTCTTATCTTGCATTTATTTCTGTGACATTCTGTATAGTACTTTTAGCTACATTTTTTGTAGTGTATGTGGGATGACACCATTGATGGATACAACAATGGACATAATTCCCTTGTCCATTCTCCATAAGTGGTGTAATGCTTCTATCAATACTGTGTATTTCTACATATATATACATAGTTTTATTTTGTTTGTTTACCAGTGTTAAGGCTGGTCTGTTATGGTGGATAGTTCTGTCTGCTAGTATAGATCTATCCCAGTATTGTTTATATTTGGCATTTTATAGTATTATTGTGGGGTGTACTTATAATATGGTTTATATGTGTCTGTTAGTTCGTGTTGTATTTGTATTTGGTGTACAGTGATCCCTCCTCGATTTCAGGGGTTGCATTCCAGAACCCCCCACGAAAGATTAAAATTCGTGAAGTAAAAACCATATGTTTATATTGTTATTTTTATATTGTCTTGCTTAGATCACAGATTTGCACAGAAACACAGGAGGTTGTAGAGACAGTGACTTTAAAACACTGCAAACAAATATTTGTCTCTGTTTCAAAAGTTTAAACTGTGCTCCATGACAAGACAGAGATGACAGTTCCGTCTAACAATTAAAAGAATGCAAACATATCTTCCTGTTCAAAGGAGTGCACGTCAGGAGCAGAGAATGTCAGAGAGAGAGAGAGAGTGAAAAGCAAATAATCAAAAATCAATATGTGGTGCTCGGACTTTTAAGTATGTGAAGCACCACGATAAAGCAGCCGCAAGGAAAGAACCAATGTGAAGGTAGTCTCTCAGCATTTTTCAGAGGAACGCACACTAGGCCAGTGTGCGAACAGCCCCTCTGCTCACACACCCTCCGTCAGGAGCAGAGAATATCATAGAGAGAGAGAGACAGAGAGAAAAAAGCAAACAATCAAAAATCAATACGTGTTGTTCAGGCTTTTAAGTATTCGAAACACCGCGCGGGAAGCATATCATATATATAATTGAGTTTTATTTAATACGTAATACGTTCTCTGATTGGGTAGTATGAAATCAACTGTGCAAACCAACTGAGGAAGCATGTACCATAAATTAAAAGACCCGTTGTCCACAGAAATCCACGAACCACCGAAATATTTGTGATATATATTTAAATATGCTTACTTATAAAATCCGCAATGGAGTAAAGCTGCGAAAGTCTGTATAATGTTTGCCATCTGGCTGTGTCTGTGCACATAGCCTGTCTACGTTGGTAGCTTATATCCTGATGTGATGTGTTGGATTGTTTCTTGTTCCTTGTGGTAGTATCTGCATGTACTGTCCGTAGTCTTGGTTTCCTTAAGAATACTTGTTTATCATTTGATCTTGAGTGGTTAGCATAAAGAATTATTAATCTACAAAAATAACATCACCGCTTAGTCAGTATTTATCCACACAAGGATGTCTTCCAATCAATGTTTTCTTGGTCTGTTTCTTGTGTGGTTATTATGTCCTCTGTAATGTTGTCCGTAGTCTGTAGGTTAAGTGGTGTGTGTCTGCATGAACTGTTGTTTTATGTAGTGTTAATGTGTGCTGTTTTGTATGGAAGAATCTTCTTTAATTAATCTGTGTGTTGTGTAAATTAATTATCTGTGAGACTCCTTCTTCCTTCAGCAAGTGGACAGTGTGCCATTCTATGACTACTTTGGAGTGGTGTTGAGTTTTGTGAGCAGTGTTTATGTTTTCTTTTGGAGCTGTTCTAGGTATGCTTGTGACCAATGTATAATTCCCAAGGAATACCTGAGTACTGGCATGGCATATTTTTAACGGCTTTAATTATTTGGCATGTATGAAGATGTGTCTTTAGTATTTGTGAAAGACATGGTGTATGTTCTTGTGTAAAACTGTATTTAATTTGTTTGTGTTTATATAAGTTTGCCCTGTTAGAACCCAAGGTATTTGTATAGTTCACCATCTTCCATGGCCTCCATTTGGTTGCCATTTTCAAGAGTATATACCCACCTTCTCTAAAGATTCCTTTTTCTACATTAATTGTTTTACATTTGACAAGTCCAAACTCCATGTGTATTGCTAGTAAAAATGTTTCAGTTATTTTTAGTAACTGTTGTATTGTCTGTTTCTTCCTGCATACATGTTTATGTCGTCTATATAGAATAGTTCTTAGCATAATTCTTTTTTTTTTTCTTTTTTTTTGTAAAATGTGATTGCTATGTATTGATTGTAATAAAATTAATAAAATAAAAAAAAAAATAAAAAAAAAAAAGAATAGTTGTGATAGGGTGTGTTGTTGGTGTTGGTTTTTGACTTTGTATCTATATTGTTTAATTTGTTTGGTAATGAGTTGAGAGTGAGACTACCCATAGAGGCCTAAGTAAGTGTCCGTGGAAGATGCCTCAACTTATTTGTATTAGGTCTGCATGTATTGATGTGTTGTTAATGCATACATGTAGTGTTGTACTCCAGTGACCCACTAATATTTGTAGGCAGTTTTGTGTAAGTGTAATATTTGTACAGTCATTTGTGTAGGGCACTGTAAAATGCTTTTTTAATAGCCAATGGATCCTGTGTGTAGCTTTCTGTATTTTTATATGCCTGCTGGAGTATCACATTTGAGAGCTGTTCCTTGCAACCCATTTGTTGCCTCTGGCAGTGTTTTTTTCTGTAAGTACATCATTATCTGTGATGTGTGCATATATTTTGTTTGTTATACATGCAGTAAGTATTTTGTGGAGAGCAGGAAGACAGGTGAGAAATCTGTAGTTTTTGGGATTTGTAGTATCTTTTGACTTGGGCTTCACGTATGTGATGCCTTCCATTAAACACTGTAGTGTCTCTTGTGGGTTGTGTATAATGTATGTCAGCTTGTATGCAAGTACCAAGTGCAGAAAAGTGAGCCTCTTACACCTCTTATGTGAACTCCACCCAAACCTGTCAGCTGTGTGTTTTTGTTTCTTGTTTCTGTGAGATCTGTTATTGTGATTTGCTTGTAGTGCAAATGGTGTTATTTTATCCACGTTTTGTTGCTCTACCTTGATGCAAGCTACAGTGCTATTATGCTGCGTTATTAGTTTCTTTGTTTTCGGCGGTTTTTGTTTTAAGGGGTACGCTGAGTGGTGTCTGTTGCTGTGTATTGTATGAGTGTTCTTTCAATGTCCAATATTAGTTTGTATAGTAGTATATAATTCACAATGGATAGTGTCTTGATAGGTTTATTGGTAAAAATATAAGTTGCTTTAGTGTTCATTCTTCTAGGGTTGTTGTTGGTGTCTCCTGTTTGTTTCTGTAAGTTAGCGGAAAATTCCTGTTTTATGTGTTCGAGAGTTGTTTATGGGATAAGGGTATGTGTGAGGATAGTTTGTTGTGATTCCTTGATCTGTGAGTTGTATGTTTGGGTATTTCTGTGTAAGCAATGTGTAATGTGTGTCTGTAACTTGTTGTATCTGTTTTTAATTCTGTAATTGTATAATATGTATGAATGATGATCTCATTGATATCTTTTGTCCATTGCAAATGCTGGCGGATATTATCTGCTATGGTGGTCAGGGGCTTGGGGGGCCCACAAACCACTCATAATGGTTTGGGTCTGGTGGTCTGGCCTGGCCAGTGCCAGGGAGATTTTAACTCACTTTTGGAATGTTGTTATTTTAATCTTGTGCAACAACCAAGCCAGTATGAGCTTCATTTGTTGTTATAACATTTTTTTTTAATTTAATATCTTTGCCTGAGCATATAGTAGTCTACCTTTATTCTGGCCTTTCACCTCCACCTTACTGGCATGGGAGCCCATACCAGGAGTATAAAGCTCCCACTGGAATTGCTTTAAGAACCATAAACACTTGCAGGCCCCTCTGCCAAGACAAGGTGGTAGACATTGAGGGAGGTTGTTATTATTATTATTATGTCATTTTCTAACCAGCTGAATCCAGACCCAGGGTATTGGGGGGTGCTGGAGCCTATCTCAGTTAGTATAGGATGCAAGGCAGGAAGAAATCCTGGTCCATCGCAGGATGAACACACACATCTCACCACACAGAAGAACCAATTTAGTGTTATCAATTCAGCTAAACTGCATGTCTTTGGGTAGTGGGTGGAAACCAGAACCCATGTAGGAAACTCACACACACACTGGGAGAACATGTAAACTTCACACAGGAACGTTAACCTAGGCCTCCTTACTGTGAGGCAGCAGTGCTACCACTGTGCCATTGTGTCAACCTATTATTATTATTGTTTCTATTTTATTATTTGAACATTAGAACATTATTATTATCTAGGTGTTGTTCCTTGTGCCCTATGATCACTGGGATAGACTGTAGCTTCCCTGTGACTCTGCCATGGATAAGTGGATTAGAAAAATGGATTATTATTATTATTATTGTGCCTATAGGAGTGCAAAATGTATGAATAGATTAACGGATGGAAAATTTTGAGGACAGTAATTAATACTAGTGTAGCGGGGCCACATAGTTAGTGTTTAAATGTCAGTTCTGAGTGCGTCTCGTTTCATTGTCCCGTTTGCTGTTTGTATGTGTAGCAGTTAATGCCGTCCCCGTAAAGGAGGACGGATGATGGAAGGAGACCACAGCCGCAAACCTGGAAAACACCTGTTCTTAATTAATCAATCACAGCCGTCACAGACTATTTAAGTAATCAGGAGAGAGGAGAAAAAAGGAGGAAAGAGGGAGAAGGAAAAAGACTGTTTTGTTTCAACCACTTCAACTTGCTTGCTGTTTCTTCACATCGCGCCTTTCACCAGTTTGCTTTTCATTTTCCGGACTGTCTTTCAACCTGCATCTGCTGAGACCCCGGGGTCGATTCACCATCCACCATACGCCGAGGAATCACGGTGAGGTTGCTCCAATCGCCGGGAAAATCAAACACTACAATTGCCGCTAGTTCAGTCATCCGTATTCAGGACATTTTTTATATTCGGACTCAAGTTCACAATCATTCTGTTTATCAGTCATTTTGTTGTTCGTGTTGTGTGTTATATGTTACAGGGACAAGGGAGGGTTTTTGTATTTATATTTGGTGCTGTCTTGTTGTTGCTGGGGTGGAGGGATATTTATATTTATATCTGTTGTGTGGCATGTCTTGTTTCATTTAATACATTTAATCCGTTTAATTTTACATCCTGCTTTTGTGTACTTGCATTTATACCGTCGATTGTGGGGAAAAGTTTAATTGTGTAGAAGTACGGCTTGATAGTTAGATTTCTCAGTAAATTATCCAGGCCACAGATCTTGGAGGTGTAGCTGCCGGCTGGGTAAAGGGGTCGGCTGTTACACTAGTAATAATATTCGCGCTGCAGTCTTGTGGCAAAGAAGAATAAAGTTTGAGCCTGTGTGAAGTTTGCATTTTCTCCCTAGGTGGTCCAGTTTCCAATCCACATTTAATTTAGGGAGATTGGCATTGTTAAAGTGGCCTTTGGGTGTGTGTATATGTTCGCCCTGCGATGGACTAGCTGCTTGTCTGGAGCTTGATTCTGCTGGGATAGGCGACATCTGCCCCATGACACTGTTGTAGATAAGAAGGTTACAGGCACTTGTTTTATCAATTTAGTGGCAGCAGACAATATCTTTGTGAAATAAAGAAATAAACCCCCACATAATTAAAGAAAATAAGCAAATGTAAGTGTGACTTTTTCAGTTATTATTGTCTAGTTACCTACAAAATAGACAGAGCAACTTACATTTGGGCAACAACAATCACTAATGTCAATAACGGTGCTTGGTGATGACTTTCCAATGTGAATCCACGACCCTGGAGCAGAAACGATGCCATGGTGGAAGACAAATGAGGTAGTGGGTAGTGATGACACAATCCAGGAACTAACCTCATGCAGCCGGGTCACCCAGGTAAGGATGTTTAATGATCTTAAGACCTGAAATATCCAATGATTCTGGTTTACCACTGATGATGTGTCCAATTTGCACTATGTGATGTATTAAGAAACTACTACTTTTTAAGGCTTTTCTTTATAATGAGATGTTGACACCCATAAACTCCATTATAAAAAAACAAAGAGCAGGCTAGTTACTATCATTATTTTTTTAATAAAATATGCTTCACTTTAAAATGCAATTTCATGTGACAAACTAAGCAAAAATTCAAATATACCATGTTCTCCTTTAAAAAAATTAACTTTAAAAGAAAACTGTAGCAATCAAACTAAGAAGTTATCAAAGCATGACAGCATACTTCTGAATCCCAGCTAGTTAGGATCAAGCTCTGGGAATGTTTTATAGATAATACAAGATTGACTGCAACAGAGATGTGCGATTCCAAGATGAAGTTCATGTTAATTGCTACATTTTTAAAGACATTTTGAAGAAAGTAGTTTATGTTTTTTGAGTTCTGCTTGTTTCAACAGAATAAAAGTTTGTTTTGGTTTTTTTTACATATCGTTTTAGGAACTTTGTAAACATCATTGCACTACGATCATTGATGTATGCAGCAAATACCTAGGTGTTGTATTTCAAAAACAGTTTACTTGTTTGTGCTAGATAATATACTTGTTAATTTTTGTCAAGTATTCTAACATATACTGAATTAGGTGCAGTTCTTCATAAATTCCAAATTACTTGTGACTTACAGAAAGCTACAACAAAAACTGAGGTGTAAGCTTTGCAACTGCCAGGTGTAAACATGGCCAGCAAGTTACACTATTTCAATTTGAATTTCAACGTTGTATACAAAATTAACTTAAGTTCAGCAGTTTTAATGTCATTTTACATACGGTAATTCTAAAATGTTACTTCCTTCAATGAATAAATACCTAATTGCCTGAATGATTTCACTAGACTTCAGGAAAGATTCTGCAAACAAGCTATTTGCTCACTGCATTCAAAGCTAAGAGGTAAGTAGGTGTTTTACACATTGCCTTATTGCCTCTTAAATGCCAAGGTATAGTTTAATGATTTTCTTTTTTAAAAGTATTTTATATGTAAGTTTTATGGTCATGTTCCAAAATAATTATACCTTTGTCTGAAGGATATATGTTTTTAAATCATATTAATTAATGATGATTCAAGTTCCTAAACCTTGTATCCAATGGTTAGGTAAGAATTTCTAGACTGTAACTAGTACTGTATACTATACTGTATACACAGAGACAGAGTTGTTAGTTAAACAGATTTTAAACCTGCGTATAGTTATTTAACTATGCCATAAATAAATGTCAATACGTCTTATCTATAATTTATGCTTTTTAACTAAAGTGGAGACTTAGTGTAATATACAACTGTGATAGAAACCCGGGTGTCAGCAAGCCCAAACCTCGAAACGAACACACAAGCACAGCCCCATGTTCAAAATAAAGGTTGATTTATTCACCTTTGATCTTCTAATGTAACAAAAGCATAAAATAATACAGGTTTTCCTCCAGTCAAGTGTTGCCTCTCTACCTCCCAGCTTCGACTTGCCTGGATAAGGGAGTGCGGTCCCTTTTAATACAGACCCGGGAGTACTTCTGGTGCCAGGGCGATTGCCCAATCGAAGTACTTCTGGGTCATAGGGAAGTCCATTACAGTAGGGAGCTTGTCTCCCTGCAGTGCTCTCTTGTGACACCCCTTGACTGCAGCAGGGTTGCCCTGCCGGACTACATTTCCCGGCGTGCCCTGCTGACTTCCCACTGGACACTGATAACTAGGGTTGCTGCCATCTAGCCTGCTGGGTTGTTTTTTTTTTAAAAAACCCAGCAATATCTTGTCTTTTTAATGGCTGTCCATCCACCCTTTCCAGTCCTTTCTGGGTCTGATCCCTCTCCTGGCTGGGATGCCCATCCAGCTCATGTGGCATCTACAAACATTAAATTGACATTTCTTTAATTTTTTTGGAACATTTTTCATTTTTGTAGACTTTAGTTTTATTTGCTAACCATGGCATTTTTGGCCTATGTAGAAACCTTTAAGTATATACCATAATTGTGTTTACTTAATGTTTGTTTATATTAATTGAAAGGTAAGCCTTGCCAATGTGTCAACTGATGCTGTTGTTTTGTAGCATGATCTTTCAACCGAAAATTACTCTAAATGCTTCCTGTGTTATAATGAGAATGATACTATCCAACAGCTAGAAGTCAACTTTGCAAATACAGTAAAAACCAAATTCTTTTAGTTAATGTTAATGGTAAATTTTCCTTGGTCTGCTTAGCTTGAACTTGAATATTATATAGCTTAACAAAGATAATGGAAGATTCAGATTTAACCCCTGATAAATTATTAAAAATGGAACGTTCAAAATCATAACACTGTGTGACAGTACTGTAGAATAGCCCATAGACTGAAGTTACACAGTGTCATGGACAGCCTGAGCCCTTGCTCTGCCAGGATGCCTCCACACCGCAAGGACTGGGGGGGAACATGGCTAGACAATTACCTCCCCCAGAACGCTAGGTGGCAACCGTTCTGGCTGACAGTGGTGCCTCAGACTCCTGCAGGGCTCGATAGGAGTTGGAGTTCGATACAGCCCTGTTAGGATCCGTGAGTACCACCAGGGAGTGCTGCAGCAGATGCCACACCCAGAAGTGCTGCCAGAAATCCATCAACAAGCACCTGGAGTACTTCCGGGTGCCTTATATAAGTGGCAAGCCGACACTACTCGGGAAACCAGAGTCGGGAGGAGTGGAGGGGAAGAGAAGGAAGAGAAAAAAAATTAGAAGAAAAGAATTGTGTGTTTTGCTGTGCTTTTGGGACTGTATTGTGCTTGTGGGAGACAGGGAAGACGTTTCTCACAAGGGAGAAAGAAAATAAAAGTCCTGTGTTTTTGCATTTGTGTCTTCTGTGTCTGTTTGTGTCGGGGTTCACTTTCACGACAGCTAGAAAGAAACATGAACAGTCAGACATTAAGTGCATATAGTTTTCTTATAGTCCATTGCATAGAACAATACATAAACATTAAGGAATGTAACTTTGATATTAAAGCAGAATATCATAAATCCCCTTTTCTCCCTTTCTTTTTTGTGTATATTATCAACTATATTCTCTATTTTTTGTGTGAACTTTGAACTTCACTAAAATCTTTAAAATGAAGCCACTTGGGCTGTGGAGTATTTTTTGTCAAGACAAGTCATATTAGTGCCGGAATGTCTATCTGGTAACTGCATTTCAACTATTTTTGAACCATTTGGTAACATTCGTCAAACGCAGCTACAAATACAGAATAAAATACAACAAGTATGAGGATATGAGGGGCCAAACAGGCCATAAATCAAATATTTTTGTACGAAAATTATTGGTTTACGTGTGAACACTATTGGTTTATGAATAATTACTATTTGCTTGCGTGCATACTTAATTGATTTGTGTGTGAACAATACTGGTTTTATTCATATGAACTATATTGGTTCATGTCCATATATTATCGGTTTGTGCGTCAACTATATGCATAGTACTGGTTTGCATATGAACTATATTAGACTCAAGGGGAGATTCTGTTAAATAGCAATATTTACCACCAAGACCTTTCGCAAATGAACAAATATGCTCTGTTTAAACACAGATCCCTCTCCTACCCACTTCTCTGCATACTCCATGATCGTAATGGCCCTTGAGTTCCTGTTTCTTGCCACTCTCATTTCTGCTGAACCAATATAGTTCACACGCAGAACCGATATAGTTCATGCACAAAGTTTCAATAGGGAGCACACACATAACCAGTATGTTTCGTACGAGAAACCGACATAGTAAAGACATACAACCAATATAGTTCAAGGGCAAAACTGACTTGTTACCCACATGTAACATGTGAGCCTAAACTGATGTAGTTCACTCACAAACCAATAATAAACGCACTGGAACCAGTGATATACACACGCAAATTAATATAGTTCAAATGCAAACCAGTGCTATGCATATACAAACAGATATAGTTGACGCAAAAAACGATAATATACGGACACGAACCAATGTAGTTCATATGAATGAAACCAGTATTGTTCATACACAAACCAATGGTAATTATTCATAAACCAATAATGTTCACGCATAAACCAATAGTTTTCGTACAAAAATATTTGATTTATGGCCTGTTTGGCCCATCAAAATCACACAACTGAGCATTATTAATGTTTCAGAATGGCATATGTCTGTAGGTTTTGTTTTTTCTCACCTCAAGATGTTCACCTAACAGAAATAAATGTTTTAAAAAGAAAACATAATACAATTTACATATATAATGTGGTGATATTTCAGTTTACGTTTATGCAAGTATGCAGCCAAGCTGTAAAACTTTTCTGACAAGCCAGGTGAATTGCATATTCATGTATAAATTACTTGACATAAGAGCTCAGTATGCAAAATACAAGCTGAATTTCTCTATTGAAAGAGTGAAATGAGTAACAGGAGAAGTAATTTTCAGATTAACTTTAAATACCATATACTGTAGGAATACTTGATACCTGAGAACTTTAGCAATTTCTCTTAAACTAGTAAGGTAGATAAACAGTGCACTACTTGTAAGCTTAAAGACAAGCTGATTACAGGGTGTGTGACACTGTAATAAAAAAGCATCTCAAAATGAATCAATGTTACCGTGACATAGTGTTAGGGCTAAAAGCAAAAGACTGAGAGCAAACTACATTAGGTCAAAAAAAAAAAACTACACATAGACTACAGAAATCTCTATAGGAAATGAAAAAAGGGAGCAGCAAAATGGTAAGTGTCCATCTCTTTGTAGTCTACTTTTTACTTTACCTGACTAAAAGATCAGAATGCATTTGTTACGCAGTTTAAGTGACTTACCAAGGGTCATAGTTGGTGGACTGATCCAGCATCTTTTTAGTTTAAAGCCAAATGCTCTAAAAGCTAGTGCATGCTGCCTTTATCTCAAAGGAGATAACAATTGCAGAATGGACGCAAACCACTGCAGTTATAAAATAGGTCAGCAATGAGTGACAGCAGCCGTCAAATAAGAAAGTGGAGTATGAAAAAAATGAACTAGTCAGTCTTCTGGAAGCCAGGAGATGAGACTGTGAACTTTGAGACATCACAAGAGACTTTTACAATCTTGGAAAAATAAATACAGAAAACTCTCTTGAACAGTGAGGGGGCAGTAAACAAGGGTCCAGCATTGTTGTGGATCTTCTTTTTCTTCTTCCTCCGTCCTAAATATGTATAGAAAGATACATTGATGACTGTAACTTAACCATGGGTGAGTGACTGTGCTCTACAAGGAAATGCTGTCCCATCTAGAATCTGATACAGCCTTCAGTCCAGATCCGATCTCAGTGGGATTCTGCTTTTGAAGAAGCACTTTGAAAAAGGAGTAAATGTATGATATTTGCATGATACATTTGAGATATGATCCTGGTGTCTGTGACCCTTAAACTTGAATTAAAGGCAATAAAAACTAATGTATAAAAAGCTAGTTAGGAAATGCCCCTTTTAATGGGGTTTCAAAGCTAATATGGAGCACACACAATGGGAATAGACAAAGCCCAGATAGCAATTCAGAGACATCCTTACGTCTATAGGGGGTTTAAAAAGACACTCCCTACCAGTGCCGATTGAATTTGAAGACAGGAGATGAATTTTGGCAAAGGCTCACTGGTAGGGAGATGGAGAGAAGAGAAAAAAACCCACAATATTTGCACATACCATTCACCAGCTTTGGTATTTTGGTATCTAACTGGGGAAACTGGGGTGGAGTGGTGGCTCTGAGGCTAAGGATCTGTTGGTGGTTGTTGGTTCGAATCCCCGTCACTGCCAAAAGAGATCTATTCTGCTGGGCCCTTCAGCAAGACCCTTAACCTGTAATTGCTCCTGGGCACTGTACAATGGCTGACCCTGTGCTCTGACCCCAAGGGGTATGCGAAAACTAACAGATTCAACTAACAGCAAATGTTGCTGACAGATTACACTGTGCCTCATGTCAGTGAACTGAAGGAAGCAGTTTATAAACTTCATGGATGGTTTGAAGGCTTAGAATGTACTGTATAAAAGGTGCTCCAACCTACCAACTATTATTTTATTGAAGGTAAGGATACAGTACCAGGCCTATCCCTTCAGTTGTTTCCTGATGTCTTATTGCAAACAGCCTTGAAATGACAAGCATTACAGAAATGGTGTTTTATATCATTTGTAAATGAAATATAATGAATAGGAATAACGTACTGCTTCAATGTTCATGGTAATGTAGTTACATCCCAGGATCTTCACTTTCAATCATCTTTAGGCCTTAAAGAATTTTGTGAGCAAGAGACACACAGGACCTTATTTTTTGTGATTTTTTTCTTCTTTCTAGTCTTACTTGCAGTTATAATTGCTTTAATTTATTCATTACATTTTAAACACTGAATTAAAAGTTAGTTTAATGAACTGTGATTCACCAGCTCTAACTGTTATTAGAAGCATTGCTGAATGTGTTCCAATACTGAACGCTGGAGATATTCCAGTTTAGCAGAGAGCTCATTATAATATATGGATGATTTCAAATTGTACAAAAACAAACGAAAATGAAAAAATAGAGGAAATATTAAAGTATTGAGGAAAGAAATGGAGAACCTTGAATACTAGCCTAATCAGTATCTGCATGGAGTTTTTCTGGGTGCTGCAGTTTCCTCCCACATTCCAAAGACATACTCATTAGTTTGACTGGCATCTATAAAAACTTGCCAGGCATAAGTGAGTGTAGGTGTGGAATGATACAGCCTTGCAATGGCTAATTCCTGACTTGCATTTGATGTTTCCAGCATAGACTCAAAACATGAATTTAGAACATTTACAAATGAATGGGATGAATATAATAAATATTTAGTGGCCAAAAATTAATTTTAAGATAAATTGAGAAAAAGATACAGTACACTATTTAGTATTAGCAAAACTGTAACCCATCCATCAGTGCCACTTTGTTATGAACAATGTATGCAAGGCAGCAACCTAAATTATTAGTAATAAAAAAACTGTAAGCATTTAAATTCTTTACCATTCTTTTGTTGATCTACACATTTACTCGTCTGTACCACAACCACCAACAACACATACTTTACTAGCATGAATCATAATAAAATTTAAAAGTCATTCACCAGATCATGTAATTTACTACTGTACCATTGTAATCCTATCAGCAGGCAAAGCATCTCTTCATTCATTTTCTGAAGCTCCATTTTGTTTCAGTGTTATGGGGAGCTGGGGTCATCCTTGGATCAAAGCCAGTCCATGCAGGGCATATATACCAAATTTGGTGTAACCAACTACTTTACTCACATATTTTGGTTGAGGGGGATAGGGGAAATGGATTGACCTGGACTTGAAACTTCACCCTAATTCCTCTACCTTTTAGACAACTAGTACGTGCACTATTACACACAGATATTAAGATATTATTGTTAAAATAGAAAAAATATAAGAAAAGATTAGATTTGAAATATATAATAAAAGGTGATGCTATTGTTTTAATTGTAGTTACTCCTTACAATTCCATCACACTTTTCTGCCAAATGGTGGAGATTTCAGGCCATAAGGCAAAAGGAGAAAGGACCAGGGGCCTCATGTATAAACAGTGTGTACGCACAAAAATGTTGCGTACACCCATTTCCATGCTTACATCACAATGTATAAAAACTAAACTTGGCCTAAAACCACACACATTCTCAAGCCAGGTGAATCCACTGCGTATACAAGTTTTCAGCTTGGTTTTGTAAACTGGCAGCACCCAACATCAAAGCAGTGCTGCTGTTCCTGTGTGGTTTCCCTTTTCTTTTTAGATTCACATCCCTGATGCGGCTTTATCAAATACACTGAAATTAACCACATATTGTTTATAAATTTAAGGCATCTGATTGTAATCATCCTGTAACAATATAATGGGCTAACGAATAGCCAAATTATTCCAAATACCACAGCTGCTTTAGCGTTGTTACTTTCAATGCAGCACTTACTGCCTCAGCCATGCACACAGTCTATTTGAACTTCCCATCCATCCATCCATCCTCTTCCGCTTATCCGAGATCAGGTCATGGGTGAAGCAGCTTGAGCAGAGATGCCCAGACTTCTGTCTCCCAAGCCCCTTCTTCTAGCTCTTCAAGGGGAATCCCGAGGTGTTCCCAGGCCAGCCGGGAGACATAGTCCCTCCAGTGTGTCCTGGGGCTTCCCCAGGGTCTCTTCCCATTTAGACGTGCTCGGAACGCCTCACCAGGGAGGCATCCAGGAGGCATTCTGATCAGATGCCTGAACCACCACATCTGACTCCTCTCAATGCGGTGGAGCCGTGGTTCTACTCTAAGTCCCTCCCAGATGACTGAGCTTCTCACCCTATCTTTAAGGTTAAAGCCCAGACACCCTGTGGAGGAAACTCATTTAAGCCGCTTGTATTCGCAATCTCGTTCTTTCGGTCACTACCCATAGCTCATGACCAGAGGTGAGGGTAGGAATGTAGATCGACTGGTAAATTGAGAGCTTTGCCTTACAGCTCAGCTCCTTTTTCACCATGACAGACCGATGCAAAACCTTCATTACTGCGGACACCGCACTGATCCGCCTGTTGATCTCATGCTCCATTCTTCCCTCACTCGTGAAAAAGACCCCGAGATACTTGAACTCCTCCACTTGGGGCAGGATCTCGCACTTCACCCTTTTCCAGTTGAGGACCATGGTCTCAGATTTGGAGGTGCTGATTCTCATCCCAGCTCCTTCCCACTCAGCTGCGAACCGATCCAGAGAGAGCTGAAGATCATGGCCTGATGAAGCATACAGGACAATATCATCTGCAAAAAGCAGTGACCCAATCCTGAGTCCACCAAACCGGACCCCCTCAACACCCTGGCTGCGCCTAGAAATTCTGTCCCTAAAAGTTAGGAACAGAATCGGTGACAAAGGGCAGCCCTGGCGGAGAATGGGTTCGACTTACTGCCGGCAATGCGGACCAAGCTCAGAGACCGGTTGTACCGGGACCGAACAGCCCTTATCAGGGGGTCCGGTACCCCATTCTCCTGGAGCACCCCCCATAGGATTCCCCGAGGGACACGGTCGGACGCCTTTTCCAAGTCCATAAAACATATGTAGACTGGTTGGGCAAACTACCATGTACCCTCCAGGACCCTGTTAAGGGTGTAGAGCTGGTCCACTGTTTCGCGACCAGGACAAAAGCCATACTGTTCCTCCTGAATCCAAGGTTCGATTATCTGACGGAACCTCCTGTCCAAGACCCCTGAATAGACTTTTCCAGGGAGGCTGAGGAGTGTGATCCCTCTGTAGTTGGAACACAGCCTCTTGTTCCCCTTCTTAAAGAGGATTTGAACTTCCCCCATTCAGCAAATGCTTCAGAGCCTTTCCTGCACAAACCTCATTTTTCAGAAACAGTTTCATCCCAAGAGCAATAAATGCACTCAATTAGTTCATCAAGTTCTCCTGGTAGAACTATTTGTACTTATAAATACAATTACTTCACATTTACTGTAGTTGTCAATCAATCAACATTTATTTATATAGCACATATTCATACAAAAAAATGTAGCTCAAAGTGCTTTACAAAATGAATAGAAAAATAGAAGACACAATAAAAGATAAACATAAGTCAACATTAATTAACATAGAATAAGAGTAAGGTCCGATGGCCAGGGTGGACAGAAAAACAAAAAACTCCAAAGGCTGGAGAAAAAATAAAATCTGTAGGGGTTCCAGACCAAGAGACCGCCCAGTCCCCTCTGGGCAATCTACCTAACATAAATCAAACAGTCCTCTTTGTATTTAGGGTTTTCATGGAAGGACCTGATGATGATGGTCACGTAGACTTCTGGCTTTCAGTCCATCAATGTTGGTGCATCATGATGCTTTGAGTAGGTGGTGGTGGCGCAGGCCGCCACCACAAAGAAACCGGAAAAAGAAACAGAAGAGAGAGTAGGGGTCAGTATGGATTTTAGAGCCACCATGAATAGTTATTATGAAGAATTGAACATACAGAGTATCAGTATTAAGTTAAAGTGAAGTTATAAAAGGCCATGTTAAAGTAATGTGTTTTCAGCAGTGTTTTAAAGTGCTCTACTGTATTTGCCTGGCGAATTCCTATTGGCAGGCTATTCCAGATTTTAGGTGCATAACAGCAGAAGGCCGCCTCACCACTTCTTTTAAGTTTAGCTTTTGGAATTATAAGGAGACACTCATTTGAAGATCTAAGGTTACGATTTGGAATATAACGTGTCAGGCATTCCGATATATAAGATGGAGCGAGATTATTTAAGGCTTTATAAACCATAAGCAGTATTTTAAAGTCAATCCTGAATGACACAGGCAACCAGTGTAGTGACATCAAAACTGGAGAAATGTGTTCGGATTTTCTTTTCCCAGTTAGGATTCTAGCAGCTGCATTCTGCACTCGTTGCAAATGATTTATGTCTTTTTTGGGTAGTCCTGAGAGGAGTGCGTTACAGTAATCTAGTCTACTGAAAACAAAAGCGTGAATTAATTTCTCAGCATCTTTCAATGATATAAGAGGTCTAACTTTAGCTATGTTTCTTAAGTGAAAAAATGCTGTCCTAGTGGTCTGATGAATATGCGATTTAAAATTCAGATTACAGTCAACGGTTACCCCTAAATTTTTTACTTCCGTCTTAACTTTTAATCCTAGTGCATCAAGTTTATTTCTGATAACCTCATTGAATCCATTATTGCCAATTACTAAAATTTCAGTTTTCTCTTTATTTAGTTTGAGAAAATTACTATTCATCCATTCAGAAATACCAGTAAGACATTGTGTTAGTGTATCGAAAGAGTCGAGTCATCAGGTGCTATAGATAAGTACAGCTGTGTGTCATCAGCATAGCTGTGGTAGCTCACGTTGTAACCTGAGATAATCTGACCTAACGGAAGCATGTAGATTGAGAATAACAGCGGACCCAGGATAGAGCCTTGTGGAACACCATATCGGATATCATGTGTCTTTGAGATTTGATTACCACAACTCACAAAGAATTTTCTCCTGCCAGGTAGGATTCAAACCAATTTAAGACACTGCCAGAGAGGCCCACCCATTGACTAAGGCGATTTCTAAGAATATTATGATCAATGGTGTCAAATGCAGCACTCAGATCTAAGAGGATGAGAACAGATAAATGGCCTCTGTCTGCATTTACCCGCAAGTCATTTACTACTTTAACAAGTGCAGTTTCTGTGCTGTGATTTGTTCTGAAGCCTGACTGAAATTATCAAGAATAGCATGTTTATTGAGGTGGTCATTTAACTGCATAATGACTGCCTTCTCTAGAATTTTACTTAAGAAGGGCAGGTTAGAAATGGGTCTAAAATTTTCAAAGGCAGAGGGGTCAAGATTATTTTCTTAAGCAGGGGTTTAACTACAGCAGTCTTAAGACAGTCTGGAAAGACCCCGTATCTAATGACGATTTACTATGTCCAGAATATTGTCAATTAGCACGCCTGATATTTCTTTGAAAAACCTGGTTGGTATTGGGTCAAGGACGCAGGTGGAGGGTTTCAGTTGAGAGATTATACTATGTAATTCAGGTAAATCTATCCTGGTGAAAGCATTTAATTTGTTTATAACGGAGTACCGGGGCTTTGGAGGTTCTGCAGTGTTGGGGAGATATACTATGTTATCTCTAATATCATTAATTTTTTGAGTGAAAAATACAGCAATGTTCTCACAGGTTTCACTGGAAGTATTCTGGGGGCATTCCTTTGTGTTACCTGGGTTTAACAGACGATCAATTGTTGAAAATAAGACTCTGGGATTACTAGCATTGTTATTTATAATATTAGAGAAATAGCAGCCTCTCAAGACGGACAGTGTTATTGTATTCTGTTATTTTAACTTCAATATCTCATAATGGATAGTTAGTTTAGTTTTCCTCCATTTACGCTCAGCTCTACGACATGTTCTTTTTAAATCAGACACTCTTTGGGTCTTCCATGGAATAACAGTACTAGAGGATTTTTTAACTGTCTTTTCAGGTGCAACTATGTCAACAGCAGTTCTTACTTTAGAATTAAAGTTTTCCACTTTACTATTTACATTATCCTCGCTATTATAGTTGGCATTATAAACGGACTGATTGCTTAGAATAGTTGTAAGTTTTAAAGCTGCTGATGAGTCAAAGAAGCGTTTTTTAACAAAATGCTTCTCATGAGCGTTTTCTATCTTTATTTCTATATTAAATAGTAGAAGGAAATGGTCTGATAGACCATATCAATGACCTGCTTTATATCAACTTTAAGTCCTTTAGTAATCACTAAGTCTAACGTATGACCTGCTTTATGTGTAGGCTGATTTACGAGCTGCCTCAAATCAAAAGAGTCCAGGAGGTTCATGAATTCCTTTACCTTTTGGTCACACTGATTATCGATATGAGTCGCCGACTATTAAGAGTGCGTCATAGTTTGTAACTAAAATTGACATTAAGTCAGAGAATTCCTCAAGGAAAGACGCGTTATATTTAGGAGGTCTATACACGGATAATACGAGAACGTGAGAATCTCCATGAATAACAACGGCGAGATACTCAAAGGACTTAAATTTACCAAAACTAACATCTTTACATTTTAATCGGCTCGAGTAAATGTTTGCCAATCCGCCCCCCTTTTTCCCCTGGCGGTCTACACGAGTAAAACTGTAATCCAGAGGTGCAGATTCGATTAAAACTGCCGCCCATTGAATTAAGCCATGTTTCATTTAGCAATAAAATCAATCTTTTTATCACTAATAAGATCGTTTATAAAAATGTCTTGTTAGTTAAAGCTCTAACATTTAATAGTGCCATATTTAATGTTTCTGAAGGGCAGAGCTGAATTTTATGCGTGTTATTGGTAATCGGAACAAAAATTAAGTTATTTTTGTTAACGCTCTGTGTGTACTTTTTATGTAATCTACAATCCGTTTTTATAGTCTTAATGCAGTGTTGATCTGAAGTAGTAATTTCAATTAAATTATTGGTGTTTATGCCGCACTGCCTAGATTTTTTACGTGCATTAAGATTTGTTATTAGATTATTAATGATGTGCACTTTAACGGAAGACTCTGTTAAGCCATTATGTCCTATCAAAGCAGTAGCATTACGTAAGGGGTTAACAGTAGAAGTAGACAGTCAAGATAGACGAATTACCTTAGCGATGTTTTCGGAGAGGACCCGGGCGCCAAATCTATTCGGATGCAGTCCATCCCGCTTGAAGAAGCGCGGCCTTTCCCAAAAAAGATCCCAGTTGTCTATGAACCCGATGTCTTGATTCTCGCAGAAGCCTCTCAGCCAGGTTGATTGATTGATTGATTGATTGATACTATAGTTGTAATATTACGCAACCTGAGCCACTTTATGAACCATTTGCACTATACACTACATATGTACAGTGCACCTGGAAAGTATTCACAGCGCATCACTTTTTCCACATTTTGTTATGTTACAGCCTTATTCCAAAATGGATTAAATTCATTCTTTTCCTCAGAATTCTACACACAACACCCCATAATGACAACGTGAAAAACGTTTACTTGAGGTTTTTGCAAATTTATTAAAAATAAAAAAATTGAGAAAGCACATGTACATAAGTATTCACAGCCTTTGCTCAATACTTTGTCGATGCACCTTTGGCAGCAATTACAGCCTCAAGTCTTTTTGAATATGATGCCACAAGCTTGGCACACCTATCCTTGGCCAGTTTTGCCCATTCCTCTTTGCAACACCTCTCAAGCTCTATCAGGTTGGATGGGAAGCATCGGTGCACAGCCATTTTAAGATCTCTCCAAAGATGTTCAATCGGATTCAAGTCTGTGCTCTGGCTGGGCCACTCAAGGACATTCACAGAGATGTCCTGAAGCCACTTCTTTGATATCTTGGCTGTGTGCTTAGGGTCGTTGACCTGCTGAAAGATGAACCGTCGCCCTAGTCTGAGGTCAAGAGCGCTCTGGAGCAGGTTTTCATCCAGGATGTCTCTGTACATTGCCGCAGTCATCTTTCCCTTTATCCTGACTAGTCTCCCAGTTCCTGCCACTGAAAAACATCCCCACAGCATGATGCTGCCACCACCATGCTTTACTGTAAGGATGGTATTGGCCTGGTGATGAGAGGTACATGCTTTCCTCCAAACGTGATGCCTGGCATTCACACCAAAGAGTTCAATCTTTGTCTCATCAGACAAGAGAATTTTGTTTCTCATGGTCCAAGAGTCCTTTAAGTGCCTTTTGGCAAACTCCAGGCGGGCTGCCATGTGCCTTTTACTAAGGAGTGGCTTCCGTCTGGCCACTCTACCACACTGGCCTGATTGGTGGATGCTGCAGAGATGGTTGCCCTTCTGGAAGGTTCTCCTCTCTCCACAGAGGACCTCTGGAGCTCTGACAGAGTGACCATAGGGTTCTTGGTTACCTCCCTGACTAAGGCCCTTCTCCCCCGATCGTTCAGTTTAGATGGCCGGCCAGCTCTAAGAAGAGTCCTGGTGGTTTTGAACTTCTTCCACTTACGGATGATGGAGGCCACTGTGCTCATTGGGACCTTCAAAGTAGCACACATTTTTCTGTAACTTTCCCCAGATTTGTGCCTCGAGACAATCCTGTCTCGGAGGTCTACAGACAATTCCTTTGACTGTCCTAAATGTTTGGCTTGGTTTGTGCTCTGACATGTACTGTCAACTGTGGGACCTTCTATAGACAGGTGTTTGCCTTTCCAAATCATGTCCAATCAACTGAATTTACCACAGGTGGACTCCAATTAAGCTGCAGAAACATCTCAAGGATGAGGATGATCAGAGGAAAGAGGATGCACCTTAGCTCAATTTTGAGCTTAATGGCAAAGGCTGTGAATACTTATGTACATGTGCTTTCTCAGTTTTTTTATTTTTAATAAATTTGCAAAAACCTCAAGTAAACTTTTTTCATGTTGTCATTATGGGGTGTTGTGTGTAGAATTCTGAGGAAAAAAATGAATTTAATCCATTTTGGAATAAATGTAACATTACAAAATGTGGAAAAAGTGATGCGCTGTGAATACTTTCCAGATGCACTGTATATTGTACTTATCCTTTCATATTGTGTATTTTCATTGTTTTTATTGTATTATTATTATTATAATTTTAGCATTTTATAGGAAAAAAGTTTATGGAGGATTTACATATTGACTCTCATTGTACTATACAATAACAATGAAGGAATTCAAGTCAATTGAATAGAAGAGAGCGCATATTTACAGATGATGAAAACTGGCTTCTAAGTCAATTTAGATTTCCAAGACTCATTTTCTTGGAGGTCTTGATATCATTTTTAAGATGAAATGCATTAAAGTATGTATATTGCATTATACAGATAAATTTTAACTTCATTTAAATAATGTATACTGTTAATAATTAAATGGGTGGGCACAGTGCTGCAGTGGAAGTAAAGTGCTAGCACCCTGTCCAGGGATTTTTCCTGCCTTGCGCTGTATACTTGCTGGGTCTGGCATGACCCTGGATGGCCAAATGAATGGAATAATTAAACATGTGCTATGAAGATATTTCAATGTTCCTCTAAGCTTACAGATGGCTTGACATTTATTACTGAACTTATTGTGTGGCAATTGGTTATTTGGAGAAATAAAAGGAAGGACAGGAATTGAGGGTTAGTAAGTTTGAAAGAAACAGTACTGCTGCAATGAATTATTTCAGCAAGGGTTGCACACGTCCCAGCAACCATCTTGCGGGAGCCAGGAACAATCTCAGGATGAGGAGCGAGCCCATCGCTACCACTGCACCACCACACCCCCTTGTTTAATACATGCTTTAATTCATTTCACATGAACATGATATCAAGTATACATCTTAGTATTTAAGTTGTTCAGGGAACTGTAATATCATGAATGTAATGTATTCTGTGTCTTCCCGGCGTAAGGGAAAGCCCGTTTAAGAAGCATATACTGATTAACACACATAGAGCACATAGATGAACACATGCAATATGAAGAATTTAATGTGCTACTTTAGTTTCGATGGGATCTGAGAAACTCTAGTAAATTAAACATTGATTTTAAAATTAAGTTTATGATGTTCTGCTTTAATGACAAAATAAACTACGAGATTAAAATGGACATTTTGACCTTTTTATCACTGTGTCCCTATTTTCTTTTTCTTTACTCTGTACCCTAATACGCTTCTGTATGACACTCAAACGGTGGGCAAAGACTCACCTTTTTATGGCGACTTTGATATATGACCACTTCTTTTTTATTTCCGGCACTATGCAACTTTCTGAACTTAAACTTTCAAGTTTCTCTGCACTCTGTATCACTCGATCGACTTCCTTTTGTTGTTTATGCCATTGCTTAAACTAACAAATAGTACGTTTTTCCTTGCCTCAACTTCGCATTCGCTGAAATTCTTTTATTCATGTGCTTTTTCCATTGTCTTTTAACCAAACCTTGAACAGAAAGGGCTATTTATATTGATTTGCATATTAAAATATGTGAAATTCTGGGAGGAGTCTGGTTTGGGGAGGCAGGCACATGCACGAGCGTTACTTTTCACACTGTCAGGGATTTATGTGAAAGTTGGCTTACGGATGGTTTTGTGATTCTGAGTTTTTTTGTGTGTACGCACAATCCCACTTTTGTCAGTACTCCATGTTTTAATGTGAATTCTATGCACGGCATTATGCAAGAAGCCCGAGGAAATGAAAAATAAAGTCAAAATTCAGCCTGAAAGACAATCCTGGGAGATTAGAAACTGCACCAAAACCCTAACAAGAAGGACAAAACTGATAGTTACAATTTGTAACAAAATATTTAAAACCCTAAGAAAGTAATCATAGCAGTAGAGTGTTGTACCGTGTTATCCATAGATTGATACAGGAGAATTTATATTAATCAGAACAGTGTTGATCTTCTGGTGGCAGCACAATTTAACAGTAATGGCCACAGCATAAAGGATCTCAGGGTCACTATGCTTATGGGTAATTTCAAGACCCAATAGGAGCTGAGAGAATAGGAGCACAAACTTATGCTTAAATTCAATACTCTACAAAATGGTCTGAATACAGACAAGAATTGTATGAGCAGATATGTGAACTTCTTACAGACAATGTACTTCAAAAAAAACCTTACAGGACTTTCTCTAGTGATGGTTATCTTATCTCTACATTTTATTAGTTCATTGTTCTCTTCTTTCAGGGTTAATTCATCTAAGGTTTATTAATTTTGCTAACATTTAAACGAAAAGGTTGTTAAGATGAAAGAAAAAAATCACTTTGCTGTCCCAATATAACCTAGAGTATTTTTCAGTTTCTTTGTTACACCTTACCTGATGAAGGGGCCTTAGCTGCCTCGAAAGCTTGCATTTGTAGTCTATTTAGTTAGCCAATAAAAGATATAATTTTACCCCACTTTCTCAGGTAAGAAAGTAATCGTAAAATCTGTTTGCTTGTTTGCCACAATCTTAATCATTCAGTAAATCTGGGATGCTGACCTTAATATCATCATTAATGGAAAAATTATGTCACCTGTTAACTTCCTGCTGTCATAAGCAGTATTCTGAGGTGTTGCTAACAACACATTATTCTAAGATACTCAAAATGGCAGGGCCAACAAGAAATAAATTTCTGCTGCAGCAGGATAGAAAAGTGGGAAATAGAGTAAAATTTTGTAATTCATATTTTGGTAAAAAATTAATAACATGGAGAAATGCAATAAATAGCTAACAATCACTGCTAACCAGGGTGTACTAGATTAAAGTAGTGAGTCTTCACCATGGATTTTAAAGCTGAGATCAATCGGTTGTTAGTTACTTATATAAGAAGGTAATTTCTTTCCTGGCCTTTGGGACCCTGTAGCTAAGGGCTTAACCTCACACTGTTTTATTAGTCTTTGGAATATTTTAGCATACTAGCATCCTGAGATCACACTACATGCTCAAGTTTACATGAAACTATAATTTCAGTAAGTGTTGTGATGTGAGATTTAGCATGTAACTTGATAAATGTTTTGTATATCTTTATTTGTAATTTAGGCAAAGCAATGTAATTTAGTGTTACTTTGGTGAGAGGCATTCGTGTTTGCCCTGCCTTTTACGACTGAGTCTCTTTGAATTTTTTGACAGAGTTGGGGGCGGATGAGTATTTCTCTGCTAAGGTCTTTCAACCCCTGCAAGGAAGCCACGATGTTTAACATATGGTTTGGGGGCAGGTGTTATTATTCTATTTCCCCCATTGGTCTGAGGTATGGCTGTTTGGAACTGGCTTGTCTCAGAGGCCTTTAAGTACCATGATGTCCTATTGGTTGTAGGGGATGGACAGAAAACCCATAAATTTGCTTGCTTTATCTCATTCTGTCTCTCTTACTAACATCTGAAAGAAGCATCTCTTGCTAACATGTGATGATGTACAAATATCTCTCTCTTACTAACACCTGGAAGAAGCATCTCTTGCTAACCTGTGATGGTATAGAAGTATCTCTCTCTTACTAACATCTGAAAGAAGCTCTCTCTTACTGATCTGATGAAGAAGACCATCACACCATGAACTGAAGACAACACAATGAAGAGCACAGTTTCAGCCATATTGACCAGACATGTGGCTGAAAGCTGAGCACCAATGATGCCTTAACTAGAGACATTTTAAGTAACTACAAGTCTGTGTGCCACCTGAAACTACACATCATCATTTAATCAGGTTGTATGGTTGCTAATATTCAAATGTACTTTGCATTTTGTTATTATTTATGAATATCATCAGTAATACATTATTTTATGTGTAACTTAACTCCTGCTTATCTTTTTACTACATCTATTTGCCTGAGGTTATAGATATAGAAGGGAAGGTGGGGATAAGTTATATAAAATAATACCTTATAAACAATGGTAAGTCTGTGAGATTAGGCATTCTAAGGCTACATGCTAATAATATAATAGGGGAAAGTAGAGCAATATATATATTACTCTACCAAGATAAAACAGTAAGGTAAAGCAGGCCTAGGCTACTTAAAGCTTTTATATATACAAAGGAGGATTTTCAAATCAGCCCTAAGCTTAACTGGAAGCAAGTGTAATGACATAAGAATAGGAATTAAATGGTCATACTTTCTAGTTTGAGTAATGATTCTTGCAGCATTATTTTAAATTACCCGAAAAATGCATAAAGAACAGATTCAACAGTCTGGGGATAATTGCTTTCAAATTGTCAGTTCTACTAGAAATAAATACATTAATTAATTTGTCTTAATTTTCCAATATTTTAAAAACTGGAATAAACAGGTTTTAGATTGTGATCTAATGTGTTTTAAATGACAGACAGGTGTCAAAGATAATGTGTAAGATGCATATTTATTCAGGAAACTTAACATTTACACCTACAGAGTTAAAAAGTGACATGTCATTGTTGGATTCTGTATCATTCCCCCAATGCATAACAATTGTTTTTTATTTTAAAAATTAATTACAGGACAAACAGCATTTGGTCTGAATGAGAGGTGTGCTAAGTGTTAGCTGCATATGACTGGAAGGGAATGTTATGTTTTGTAATGATATCTCTCAGAAGAAGAATGGAAAATGAAAACAGTAAAAGGCTGAGAACTGCAGACATGCAGAACACTATATTTAACTTCTGAAAACACAGAATAGAGTTGTTAATGACATTGAAGACTGCGTTTAAATCTAACAACGTAATTACAATATAGTTTCCTTTGTCAGAAGATGTTAAAATGTTATTTACAACTTAAGTTAATGTTCTTTCTGTATTGTGACTGTTGCAAAGTCCAGATTGGAATTTCAAGTAAACCATGATGTTGTTATTCCAGTCAGGAGAATCTAAAGTAGCTTGGCTGAACTGCAGCATTGTCTTGGTCCACCTGCTTCTTTGATACCAGTCAGCCTTCTCTGAATTGCCTGTTTGTAATGTAAATTGAGAGCAACCACCAAGTTGTGTTAAAATGGACCGGGAGATGTAGGTGTTTCAGAAACTGCAACAAGAGTGGAGAGTTTAAGTTTCTCAAGCACAATTATAAAAAACCAGAGCATTAAACTCATAAATCAAGTTTAAACAATAATTGCCTGGAGATGTTAACAAAAGTACAAGATTATCAACAGCTTTAGCTAAGAAGCTAAAACTGTGAACCAAATCAAGAAGTAGAATATTATCAATTGTTAACCAGACACTAAGACCACAGGACTATGGTTCTTATACATTTCAACTCGTATTCTTGGACAAATAGCTTGAGTGCTGTAATGAGAATGGGCATTTTACAGTGTCACAAAAAAACTCCAGACAGTCAAAAAGGTTTGGGGCAGCCACCCGTATATTATGATCCTGGATGCAAAAGGTTGAAATGGCTGAGTTGTTTACAAGACTGAGTCCAAAACAGAACTGAATACGTGGAGATAAGTTGGAGGTTTTGAGGGCTGGTGGAGGAAATGATGTCATCTATGCCGGAACTGGAAGTGACGTCATCAGAGGCGCCTGAACTTGGCGGGATTTCCTGGGAGTGGTCTGGAAGGAACTGAGAGAGACAGTCCGAACACTCCGCCACCCTTTGGTCTGATGTAGTATTACAATTACTCAAGCCCTTTAGCTGCCTCCTAATCACACGTGTGTGACAACAGACAGGATTTCACACATTTAAATCCTGGACACAAACAAGTGCCCACTTATTTAAATTGTTTTTAATTACAAAGGAAAATTTGGAATTACCTTCGGGGCATGGTGATATTAACAAACTTGGAAAACAGCATTTGTCCATTGCTGATTATGTTAGATTATTAGAAACTACAGTATACCCCCTCCATTGAGCATATACAGTAATCCCTCGTTACATCGCGCTTCGACTTTCGCGGCTTCACTCTATCGCGGATTTTAAATATAAGCATATATAAATATATGTCACGGATTTTTCCTTGGTTCGCGGATTTCTGCGGACAATGGGTCTTTTAATTTATGGTACATGCTTCCTCAGTTTGTTTGCCCAGTTGATTTCATACAAGGGACGATATTGGCGGATGGCTTAGAAGCTACCCAATCAGAGCATGTATTACATATTAACTAAAACTCTTCAATGATATACGATATGCTTCCTGCCCGGTGCTTGATTGTTTGCTTTTCTCTCTCTCTCACCCTCTCTGACATTCTCTGCGCCTGACGGAGGGGGTGTGAGCAGAGGGGCTGTTTGCTTAGAAGATACGGATGCTCTTCTAAAAAATGCCGCCTTATCGCGGTGCTTTGGCCTACTTAAAAGCCCAAAAAGACGTATTGATTTTTTGATTGTTTGCATTTTTTAGCGAGCGAGAGCTCTCTCTCTCTCTGAAGTTCTCTGCTCCTGACGCGCACACTCCTTTGAAGATATATTTGCATTTTTTTAATTGTGAGAAAGAACTGTCATCTCTGTCTTGTCATGGAGCACAATTTAAACTTTTAACTAAAGGGTGTTATTTCATGTCTAGAGGGCTCTAATAATGTTAACAGTGTGGGAGAGTTTATAAGGGCTTAAAATATATAAAAATAACCATACAAACATATGGTTTGTACTTCGCGGATTTTCATCTATTGTGGGGGGTTCTGGAACGCAACCCCCGTGATCGAGAAGGGATTGCTGTACTTTATCTTCCTGCTACAACACATCTTAACATGATGTAAAAGCAAATAGTAGAATTTGAATCTAGTTTCATGAAGCACCAAATGCAGTTTTTCCATTTTGACAGAAAGAACTCACATCACAATACATCAAATCATCAATTTTTTTTTTCTCCATAAAGTGCCTTTTGCAAGTCAAATGTTTAGGAAGTCACATATCTGGTACTTGACACAACCATTCTTTTGTATGCTTCAGACTTTTAGCAAGTAAAAGTAGAAAGGACAGGGGCTTGAGTGTGGTACAATAAGGTCCACGGCTGACTGTCTTTTTAAATAATAATTGCCACACTCATAGCTTTAAGGAGGGGGCATGGTAGTGTGGCAGGAGCGGTTCCCGGGTTTGATGCGGCGCGGGTGTTTCCACACTTAAGTGCACAGGTGAGGAATCACCCGTGTCCATAATTGATGCCACGTCCCCATGTAAAAGGAGAAAAGGGTCAGAGTTTCAAATGTGGTGGAACAGCAGTCTCAGGCAGGATGATCCGGCCACCTAGAGAGAAAAGCAACATGAACAGAGCCCCTGCGAAGCAGTTTAGGTAGTGGTGCTCTAGGGGCTGTTTTGCCCCAGTGATCAAAGATATGGAGTGGGGAGAACATGGTTGATGACCTCCCCAGTGATCCGAGGTACGACTGCAGGTGCATGAAGGATGACAGGAGGAAATCTGACCTTGGATGGTCTGGCAGATGAGGCAGCCAAGATGGGGGTTGGAGGATGAAGATCGTGGCTTCTGAGTCTACGTCAGTTGTGCAAGTTATGGGTGAGCCAGGAAGACAAAGAAGGAGGTGGGCTGGGATCATCAGTCACTGAAAAGAACATGACGGAGCCAGTGACTTTGACTTTTAACCTCTGCATTTAAAGGATTTATTGTGATTTTTATCCCCCACTTTTTCATGTTTGTATGGATTATCTTTGAGCACTGCACTATTTATTTTGACTCTGTTTTGATTTTTTTTTTTAATAAAAGCACTGTGGATGCTAGCCCGGACACAGACAGGCAGACACGTTCATGTCACCCACAAACACGTTTATTTACAATATATACAAGTCTTAAGTTCACCACAAACCCCCACAGTCCCCAAAGTCCTGGCCACGCAATGCCTTACTTTCTTGTTCAGGGTGCCTTCTTGCCTCCTCCAGCAAGCTCACTCCGCTCCCCCAAGTTCTGGGTTTTTTTTTTTGTTTTTTCTGTCCACCCTGGCCATCGGACCTTACTTATTCTATGTTAATTAATGTTGACTTATTTTTATTTTTTATTGTGTCTTCTATTTTACTATTCTTCATTTTGTAAAGCACTTTGAGCTACATTTTTTTTTTGTATGAAAATGTGCTATATAAATAAATGTTGTTGTTGTTGTTGTTGTTGACTCTCGCCACGAATGAAGGGAGGCGGCCCCTTTTATCCACACCTGGATGTGCTCCAGTTGCTTCCCGGCAATCACCCGCCGACACGCCCCAGTGTGTCGGAAGTGCCAGCTGTATCCCCGGAAGCACTCCGGGTGTCCCTGCTCCTCTTCCCCCCAGCACTTCCTGGTGTGGCGGAAGTGCTGAGGACCAGGGCTCCAAAGGCATGAGGGCCCCCCCAGGCGGTGAACACGGGCCCCTACAGGGCAGAGCTTTAAAGCACTGTACCCGTGGCCCCCAAAGGAACCAGGGCGGTCGCCCCCAGATGGTCTGGGGAAGGCGCAAGCCTTCCTCCGGTCCTCCTGGGCGTCCTAGCCGGGACGCCACCCCAGCCACCTCTGACAGCATTCAACACTTTTGCACCACCTGTTGTTTAGCATGTGTTTTGTATTCATCTGTCAGCTCATTTGGTTATGCTATCGACGGTGTTGGGTTGAAGAGGTAGCATTGACCAGCTGTAACCACCTGTCTCTGCACATTCCTGTTAAACACCCATACAAAGTTTGTGTTTTGACTATTGTCTTGTAACATATCTAACATTTACCAATAATTTTTATCTGAGCTTATTTAAATGGTGGCTTTTCTATGTTTTCAAAAAAGTACCCATAAAGCATTTGTGCTTGCCTTGTGTTCGATTCTGTTGAAGCACACTATGGCTAACTGCATTGAAAGACCTGGTCTTATAAACAGAACAGATGATTGGATGGACAATACAAAGTACTTTATTTATATTTTTGTAGTACCAATTAAATGCATTTCCTATATGCAATTAGTTTGCTCTGCTAATTATTTCAGATTGTCTGCCAACAAAATAGATGACAAAAATGTTAAAACTACCCATGTATCTACTCTACTTGGCTTTCCAGGGCAGGGTCATTGGAAGCTGGATCCTATCCCAGCAAGCATAGAATGCAAGACAAGAACAATCACTGGACAGGAAGCCAATCTATAACAGGTTGAACACACACACACACACACAATAAGGCCAATTTAACATTTTGCATAACTTAAAACATTTTTAAAAGTGTGCCAGACCAGTATTACATTTAAAGTTTTTTAAAAATGCATGTTGCTCTTTGTCTTTTCTTTTTAAGAAGAACTTACATTTTCCCTGTTTTCTAAAATGTTTAATAGACTTTAATGCTCCTTTGAGAAGATTTATGATTTAAGAATACTGAAGAACACTTGCAAATAGCATTCTTTGCTAGATCGTAATCTTCAGTTTTTAATTTTTCTTAAAATGTGCATTAACATCAATTAAACACATTAGAAAATGTCACGGAAAATTTAGGATCTTCCTAATGGGAAAAGACAAAAAAACGAATCTCAATTGTGTTCCAAACATTTCAAGTGCATGTTTCTGCCATACTCAAGTATATGATCTACAAATGCAAAACAATCTTTGTGAGTGCAATATCAAAAGAAATAAGCTTCAAGGCTACATCAAAATGCAGAAAAATAAGCCCTATTGATTTTCAAATAAATCTTTAGTAACTATCTTCAACTAAGTTTATTCATTGACTAAAGCATTTATTTATTGAAAATCTGCCTGAAGAAATTCATTACAAAATAAAAATTTGGCTAACAAATAAAAATGTGTTAATTAAGCAGATCAGTAAAACACGTTTAAATGGAATGAAAAAGACAGAAGGCAGTTTTATCTGTTTACCATAATAAATGGAGGATAAAGTAACTAAAATGTAAAAAAAATACAAATCATACAAAAATTACTTCTGTCTCACAGATCCAGAAACTTGGAATTAATTCTTGGTACAAGCTCACACTACTGTTCTCATTTATTTGATTTTTTTGCTCTTTAAACAAAATAATCTGTTTTTCTCCCATATCTCAAAGTCATGCATCTTAAGGTGACTGACGAATAAATTGGCCAGATATGAGTTTGTATGTTTGGTGATTGACAATTGTTTCTTGTTTCTTCAAGAATATTTCTCTCCAGTGACCCTGCACACATTCAGTAGATGAATGGATGGATGGAAATATAGATAATTATCAACAATAGGCAAAACATACAATTACAATATGTTGAAAAGACTTATGTGTTTAACCCATACCAGTAAAATAAATTTAATACAGTTTATCAAGAACTAATTAAAAGTTGGTGTTGCTATGGTTTTCTTTGATTTATGGCATTGTAATCATTGTTTTTGTATTATCATTATTTATTATTATGATAGTTGTTTAGGTGATGGCATAGTGTCACCATTTTATTTTGTTTATTAATATAGATGCTATCAACCCAGCCACAGGGGAGGCACAAACCAGTGTGTTTCTTCGTGCCAGTCCCAAGCCCGGATAAATGGGGAGGGTTATGTCAGGTAGGGCATCTGGTGTAAAATTTTGCCTAATGAATATGCAAACAACAATATAAATTTCCATACCGGATCGGACGAGCCCCGGGTTAACAACAACCGCCACCAGTACTGTTAGCCAACAGGGTGCTGGCGGAAATTGGGCTACTGTTGGCCAAAGAAGGAGAAGAAGAGGGGGGAGATGTGTCCGGAGGCAGGATGAGAGGAGGAAGATAAAGAGAGTGAGACTGAGGGTAGGAACTTTGAATGTTGGCAGTATGACTTGTAAGGGGAGAGAGTTAGCAGATATGATGGAGAGAAGGAAGGTTGATATATTGTACGTGCAACAGACTAAATGCAAGGGGAGTAAGGCCAGGTGGAGGTGGAGGTGGATTCAAATTGTTCTATCATGGTGTGGATGGGAGGAGAATGGGGTAGGCGTTATTCTGAAGCAACAGTATGTCAAGAGTGTTTTTGAGGTGTAAAAAGTGTCAGACAGAGTAATAATAATGAAGGTGGAAATTGGAGGTGTGATGATGAATGTTGTTAGTGCATATGCGCCGCAAGTTGGGTGTACAATGGATGAGAAAGAAGATTTTTGGAGTGAGTTGGATAAACTGATGAACAGTGTACCCAAGGGACAGAAAGTGGATATTGGAGTGGATTTCAATGGACATGTTGGTGAAGGGAACAGAGGCGACAAGGAGGTGATAGGTAGGTATGGTGTCAAGGAGAGGAATGAAGAAGATTGGGTGATAGTGGATTTTGCCAAAAGGATGGACATGGCTGTGGTGAATATGTATTTTAAGAAGAGGGAGGAACATAGGGTGACGTACAAGAGTGGAGGAAGATGCACACAGGTAGATTACATCCTATGCAGAAGAGTCAATCTGAAGGAGATTAAAGACTGCAAAGTAGTTGCAGGGGAAAGTGTAGTTAAGCAGCATAGGATGGTGGCCTGTAGGATGACATTGGAGATCAAGAAGAGGAAGAGAGTGAGGGCAGAGCCAAGGATCAAAATGAGGAATTTGAAAAAGGAAGACTGCAAGATTGAGTTTAGGGAGAATGTGAGACAGGCACTGGGTGGAAGTGAAGAGTTGCCAGGCAGTTGGGCAAATACAGCAGATGTAGTAAGGGCGACAGCAGGAAGGGTGCTTGGCCTGACATCTGGACAGAGGAAGGAAGAAAAGGAAACCTGGTGGTGGAATGGGGAAGTACAGAAGAATATACAGAGGAAGAGGATGGCAAAGAAGAAGTGGGATACTCAGAGAGATGCATAAAGTAGACAAGAGTACAAGGAGGTAAGGCGCAAGGTGAAGGGAGAGAGGCTGCGAAGGCTAAAGAAAAGGCGTATGATGAGTTGTATTAGAGGTTGTACACTAAGGAGAGGGAAAAGGACCTGTACCGATTGGCTAGACATAAGGACCAAACTGGGAAAGATGTGCAGCATGTTAGGGCGATAAAGGATAAAGATGGAAACATAGTCACAAGTGAGGAGAGTGTGTTGAGCAGATGGAAAGAGTACTTTGAGAGGCTGATGAATGAAGAGAACAAGTAGAGAAAAGAGGTTGGATGATGTGGAGATAGTGAATCAGGAAGTGCAACAGATTAGCAAGGAAGAAGTAAGGACAGCTATGAAGAGGATGAAAAATGGAAAGGCCGTTGGTCCAGATGACATAGCTGTGGAAGCATGGAGGTGTGTAGGAGAGATGGCAGTGGAGTTTTTAAACCAGATTGCTTAATGGAATCTTGGAAATTGAGAGGAGTCCTGAGGAGTGGAGAAGAAGTGTACTGGTGCCGATATATAAGAATAATGAGGATGTGCAGGACTGTAGTAACTACAGGGGGATACAATTTATGAGTCACAGCATGAAGTTATTGGAAAGAGTAGTGGAAGATAGGTTAAGAAGTGAGATGATGATTAGTGAGCTGTAGTATGGTATGAAGAAGTCTGGAGTGTCAGAGAAGTACGTAAGAGTTGTACAGGATATGTACAAGGGAAGCATGACAGTGGTGAAGTCTGCGGTAGGTGTGATGGATGCATTCAAGGTGGAGGTGGGATTACATCATGGATCAGCCCTTTCTTATTTGCAATGGTGATGGACAGGTTGACAGACGAGATTAGATAGGAGTCCCCATGGACTATGATGTTTGCTGACGACATTTTGATCTGTAGCGATACTAGGGAGCAGGTAGAGGGGATCCTGGAGAGGTTGAGATATGCTCAAGAGAGGAGAGGAATGAAGATCAGTAGGAACAAGAAAGAATACATGTGTGTGAATGAAAGGGAGGTCAGTGGAATGGTGACGATGCAAGGAGTAGAGTTGGCGACGGTGGATGAGTTTAAATACTTGGGATCAACAGTACAGAGTAATGGGGATTGTGGAAGAGAGGTGAAAAAGAGAGTGCAGACAGGGTAGAATGGGTAATTTGTGACAAAGGGTATCAACAAGAGTGAAAGGGAAGGTCTACAGGACAGTAGTGAAATCAGCTATGTTATATGGGTTGGAGATGGTGGCACTGACCAGAAAGCAGGAGACAGAGCTGAAGGTAGCAGAGTTAAAGGTGCGAAGATTTGCACTGGGTGTGACGAGGATGGATAGGATTAGAAATGGGTACATTAGAGGGTTAGCTCAAGTTAGATGGTTGGGAGAAAAAGTCAGAGAGAGATTGCGTTGGTTTGGACATGTGCATAGGAGAGATGCTTGGTATATTGGGAGAAGAATGTTAAGGATGGAGCTGCCAGGAAAATGAAATGAGGAAGGCCTTAGAGAAGGTTTATGGATGTGGTGAGAGGACATGCAGGTGATGAGTATAACAGAACAAGATGCAGAGGAGAGAAAGATATGGAAAATGATCCTCTGTGGCAACCCCTACCGGGAGCAGCCGAAAGAAGAAGAAGAAGAATACGGATGCTATCATGTTGTGCATATTGGTACATGGTTGCCACCATATTGATCATAATGATGACTTCCATTGCTAGTCGCATAATGTGTGAAGTCATTGAGCTATCACTGTTAAGCATGGAGACACCAACAAGAAAGTGTATTTAATTTTTAATTTAAAACAAAGAAAAGACCTGGCCATAATTTTGTTAAGAAAGACTAAATAAATCAAAAGTTATAAAGTTTAATTTTGCTGTTTGGTTATTCATTATGTTTTGGCAAACTTCATTCTCTTTGACCTTGTTTTATACACTTTGCTGACTGAGGGTTGTTCTTTAGGGACAACTCTGAATTTGTCCTCAGTTCTTTGTCACACTACTTTAAAGCTTCATGTTTCAATTATGCACATGAACATAACTGGTTTGTTTGAATGATCTACTCTTGACAGAATATGAAAAATATAGTAGCAATGACAATACCTCAGTTTAATCAAAGTGTTGGGTTCATGGAAAATAGAACATCTGTACACATTAGACATAATGAACAGAAATCTGAAAGTAAGTGGGATAATAAGGTCCTTTTGAGCTTTCCTTAGGGATAATAAAACAGTAGTAAAGCAATTCATATGTATAAAAGTGTCCTGAACTGGGATACTTGTCATTTAGCACTTTTATTATGAACTTGGGGAGTGTTTTCTGATAAATGTCCCAGCTGATTGTGCTTGAACACATTTAAATTAATGTCAGCTAAATGAAATATAGGTAACCTGGTTTTATTTTTCACATTGAATATTGAAACTACAGCACATGAAACAACAAAATCTAATTAATTTACAGAGAAAGCTATTTTACCCTGTATTTGTCCTTACCTGTCCCCATGTGGGCATCTTTCTTAGGTAGTAGCTGAGCCTGTGTAACATCCAGCACACAATCAGCAACCAATTGAGATCCTGTAAGAGTTAAATTTGAACCCTGCTCTATGTCTGCATCTGGCATGTGCCTGAGTCTCATATCCTTCTGATCTTATGCTTAAAAGCTGATGCTGTTATTTTATTATTCACTATGATAAAACATAATTCTTGTTATTTATATAACCCTACAAGAGAAATGTTATATTTATGGCATAACCACTTTCTATAGTACTAAGTTTCCTGTTTTTTGTACCAAAGCTGGATCATAAAATTAATGAGTCCATTGTTCTATACTTTTTGGAGAACAAGATGTATGTGGCAAAGTTCACACATCTCCTAAAATAAAAATAAGAATGGAAAATATACATTCAAAAAGTCATGTACATCCTAAACAAACAGGACTATCAATGAAGTTGTGGTCATCTAAGGTATCAACATCTGCCATGTCCTGTTAGCAACTAGGTGTAACCAAACATGTTAAACATTTTCTGAATATGTAATAAATTCCTTTTAAAGAATAGTGACCTAATCAATGAATTGTATAAATATAGCGCAGAGGACACTTTTTTCTTTGTAGCATGTGACTAACATGTGGCCAACATGTAATACACTTGTTACCTCCTCAGAGATTTAGATAAAGAATAACGATTCATGCTTTCTCCTGCCTGTGTTTTATTGCTTAAATCAGGGCATTCCAGTTGGGGGTGTTTGTATTCAGAATTTTCTTCCACAACCCTTACTGAAAGGCCATACTAAGAATTCAAAAATTAAATACTCTTCATGCATCAGAATGTTTGCTTTCTTTTTCTAACTTATTTAACTACATCCTAAACAGTATGATATACTGACTCCTGCTTGTTCAAGGATGATTTTCTACAAACATTGTATTAGATATAAGTAAAATAAACCCTATGTAGCTGTGTGTAGTCAATGAACCTTCTAAGAAACCAGCAGCAACCAAAAAATACTCGGCAGAAGTCGGACATGCACCTATAATAAGAGTTCATATATTGTATTGTGCCAGCCTACTGGGTATCATAGCTCATCTACATGTTAACAAATTGGCTACTTGTTCTTTGTTACAAAGCTTAGCCAGTTTTGCCTTAGCAAGTAACTGAAATCTAGTATGTTTTTCTGCACTAAAGTTTTAATACTGAAAATGATTTAAAAAAAAAAAATTTACTGAAAAATTGAAAAATAATTGGAAGGAAAACCAACAGCCATACAGGTTACTTTTGGGGCAGTGCAGCAAACTCCTGCATTAATGTAATATATAGCAGCACTCAGATCATCAATGTCTGAGGGGAAATTGACAATAACTTTAACAGGGAATTTCTGTGTAGGTGCATTCAATATTATTTCATGTAAAAAGGAAGACGAAAAATGAACAAAACATTTTAAAAATATGTTTGTGTTGGAGATCCCAGTTCTAATGGTATATAACATAAACGTTTAACTTCTAAGCTCTGTAAAAATGTTTTTTAAAAACAAAGCTGAAATTTTAAATTAGCAAAATCATTAAAATCTCTCAGTTGTTGTTACTGCTCATCCACTGCCAACATGAGAAATATTCTCTCGCAACTCATCTCTTCTCTAACTCAGTCAGCATGTCATCTGATTCACCACAAATACTGTAATGTTAAGAAGTATTTCTTATTTTATCAGCACTAAGAAAGAAAAATGTGCAGATGGTTCTGCCAGGATAAGGGACAGGAAGAGCTCATTTTATGGTTAATAAGCATACCTTATATATTGATTGGGCTCACAAGTTAAAATACTAAAGGCTGCACAGAGGTGGAAGAAAAGATGCTTATGTGAGATTTAACAGGCATATTGCTGTTTAGTTCATTGTCATCCAGATCTTAGAAACATTCTACATGCTTAATAGATGTAGACAAATGTGTTGGGACCCCTCCATGAAAAAAGAAGAGCCAACAATTGTCTCTGAAATAACTTGAAACTGTCAAAAGTATTTGCCGTCCTTCATTGTTTATTCCTTATTCAACTAAATTCAGGCTTTGCTTGTGAGTTTTGATTCAAATGAATATTTCAAATAATAATACAAATGAAAATGGCATAGAGAAAAATGAAGGGACTCTTAACCTAATATTTCATTGCATAACCTTTAGAGACCATCACAGTAACAAAGCATTTCCTGAACCTCTCAATGAGACTTCTGCACCTGTCAACAGTTGATTTGGCCCATTCTTCCTGAACAAACTGCTCCAGCTGTGTTAGGTTTGAAGGATGCCTTCTACAGATTGCTGGTTTCAGTTCTTTCCATAGATGTCAGATAGAACTCAAATCAGGGCTCATAGAAGGTCATTTTAGAATAGTACAATGTTTTGTTGGGGGGCTTTAAGCTTTGTGTTTTGGGTCATTATTCTGTAGGAGGATCCATAACAGGCAACAGAGACAGGGTTTTCTGAAACTGGGCAGTACGTTTTGCTCCAGAATGTTTGGATCGCTTTGATATTTCATTGATTCCAGCATAGACACTATGCAACCAAGTCACTTCCATGTTTCACAGAAGTTATGGTGTTCTTTTTTGATAGCTTAATTTTTTTTTGTCTGTGAACATAGAGCTAATAGCTCCACTCTGATCTTATCTGTCTCATCTGTCCAAAGGACATTCACCCAGAAGCATTGTGGCTTGTCAATATGTATTTTAGCAAACTTCAGTTTAGCCTTTTCATAATTTTCTTCAACAATGGAGTCTTCTTGGGTCTTCTTCCATTTAGCCCACTGTCACTGAAAAATTGACTGATGGTGTGATCAGACACTGATGGACCTAGACCTTAGATTTCAGCTTGTATCACTTTGGAAATTGTCCTTAGTTTTGTTGTCTACTATTCTCACTATCGTTCTGCCCATTCAGGGGGCGATTTTCATCTTGCAGCCACAAAAATTGCATCTCATGTTACAGGAACATCATGTTCAGTGTGGGGCACATAATGACACAAAACAGCAGAGCGACTACTATTCTCTATTTAAATATGACTGAATGACTGACTGCTCAATTGGAGACATGTGTGATATTTATTAAAGACTCACTTAAATCCAATTATTTATGCTCTAGGGGTACCTACAAATATGTCCAGGCCATTTTAAAATACCTCTGTAGTATTAGCAATGCCACACTTTCAGGTATTCATGGCACTCTTGATTGTCATTTATCCACTTTTCAGGGGGTATACAACACTTTTTCGATGAGGTGTAAGGGTACCAACAAATTTATCCACATTTGTATTTGTAGTTTACTATATTACATTGACTAACAATAAAAACAGCAGATGAAAGTGTAACCATAGGTTTGAAGTGTGCCACTGTGATCTCTGCAGTTTATTCCAAACACATCATGTTATCAGGCCATAAAGCTGAAATCTCACAACCTAGCTGACTGGGTGAAACGAACAGGGAGATAGACAGAAACATGTGAAGGACACACAGGCAGACTATTTAGAAAAGGCTGTTCTGCCCTTTTTGCTGATCAATATATGGCCAGGGTCACAGTCTCCAGAACCCATTAGTGATTAGAGCAGGTGCAAAAGTTTTATAAAAAAAGTTCATTAACTATGCAAAATATGAGAGTATTTATATTGGATAGTAACAACAGAGAAGCCGGAATCTGGCCACATTACATCTTCACTACACTGAATTCGATGTGCATTCATCAGCATTCCTCACTGAAGAACTGTATAATGATTATACTGCTCCAAAGCTTCTTTTTAGCTGGGATATTTATGTATAAATAATTATACATTGTATTTTGGGAGTAAAAGCTACATTTTCAAGTAAGTAAAATAATATACATATACATTATTATATATATTACATACTGTAAAAAGCATGGGGTCCTAGAAACTATTGAAATCATCAGAAAAAAAAATTGAGATGTAGAGATGTCAGGTAACTGAAAGGAACTACTCTGGGCATCTCTCTCCTAGAAGGTTTCGTGTTGCCAACGTGCTTGCATAGTATGTGAATTAGAGGCTAAGTGACTTTCTTTCTTTTGAGGTTTCCTTTTGCCGGTGTGCTTGTCTCGCTTGTGTATTAGTGGTGGGAGAAACAGTAAAAGGGATACCGTTTTGCCGATGTGTTCGCCTCACAGCTGTATTAACCGCTAAGCAAATGACTCTGTCTTCAGAGGTTTCACTTTGCTGACATGCTGGCCTCGCTTGCGTATCCTTGGAGGTGGAGCCCTTACCCCGACTGACACACACTTCCACACGTAGACGTTTATATATAAGATATACATAGAAATATCTTTTTGCACCGTATTACTCTCTTCTCATTATTCCCGCCATGGTTAGTAACGGGATGTGTATGGGGCTCAAGTCTGTTCTGCATTCAATAAAGAACACAATCCCAGGAGGAAAGTGCCCCCTGCAGGAGACATTAAGTTGACTTTGATATTTTCATCTCACACCTTTACAAAACAAGAATAAATCTGCCATAGATAAAAAAAATACAAAGAAACTAAATATGCAGAAAGTTTTACATGACTCCCCTCCCATTAGGTTTCTGAATTATTCCAAATTATGGTTGGGAGGGGTTTGTGGGTTGGAACCTATAGCCGCAGTGTTGGATTTAAGGCATAAACCAACCCTGGATAATACAAAAGCATCCTAGGGCTTCATCAAGTAAATGCTCACATTCAGTATTACTTTGAGTTGTAGATCAACCCAGTACACCTTTTCTTGGAATGAAACTCCATGTAGACACAGGGAGAGTATGCAGACTCAATACAGGCCAGTCCCAAACAGGATTTAAATTAAGTACTGTAAAGATGAGAGGCAGTGGCACCAGTAACCACTGCACCAACACTCTAGCCTAACTTATGAAGGTAGTAAATATTATAAAAAGCATTAATATATATAGAAGAAACAAGCTGGCTAAGAAGATAAATATACAATTCCTGTCATTACATCCCAAAGTATATAAACTTCTAAGCCAAATGGTCAAGGCATGTGAAAGTCTACCTCCCTCTGACAAACCGACCAGCCAACCTCATCGGCAGTCTGCAGGCCGAGAGATAAATGCCAAAGTTGAATACTTACAGTAAACAAACCACTTCACTGACTAGCTCTGTTTTAAAATTTTAAGTTTAAGCTTTTAACTGAAGCAAATTATAGGATGTGAATAAAAATAAATAGTGAAGAAGGGGAGGTAGTGAAAGGCCGAGAAAGAAACAATCCTTAAAAAACCAAATGCAGTGCCATACACTAAAATAGTTTTTGGCAGTCACTCCAGTCTTCTACAACTAAGTATGTCTGTCCCAATTTAGTGTATGTTAACAATACTTCCAATAAAGTTATATCAGCACTCTTTGGTTCTGTTTTCTGCTGTTTTGTGATAAGTTATCTTATAGCCATTTTAAATTGCATTTGCTGATTACATTGTACTGCTTCTGCTGTTCTTAAATTACAAAAGCAATTTACACTACTGTTTAAAAAATGCAAATGTTCCTATTATTAGCATCTGTATATTGATTCTGGTGAGGATTAGGTAGATGAGGAGATGGCAGCATAAGGGATACATTTATTTAAATCTGGGAACATCTCCCACAAGCTGTTGTATCTTTTCTCTTCAATGAGGAACCATTATATTAGAATGCCACGTACTAAAAGTACAAACGCTACTGGTAAGTGCAGTGATGCTATTGAGAAATTACTGAGACATATGGCAAGGTGTGACAACATGCTGTCCACATTTTTTTCCTGAATCTTCTGCTCCTTGGCAACAGCACACTCATTTCAGGCATGAATATAATTAGGCTGAATATTTAAGGAAAAACTTGGCCACTACTCATATTTTGATTTTTAAAGTTTCCATTGTTATTTTAATGCTTTAATTTCTGACTCTGTAATTGCACAACTAAATCACAGCTATGTTCCCTTTCTATTGATCTGTTGTTGAAAACCTTTTAAATGCAGTATTTTCTGTAATGCATGTCACAGGTTCAGGATGTATAAAATGTCATATTGTAAGACCTATCACTCTCATTTATAGCCATACTTTACTCCAATGAATTTATGGAAATTCAGAAAAGGTTTAAGAGTAGTCATGGAATACAAGGTGATGCCTCCAGTTTAGATGTTACTTCCTGGTGTATAGACAGAAACAGAAAAAATGAGACCAAGGTATGAGAGACAAATGGGTCTTAAGGACCTTATTTATAAAAATAAGATTTGGCCAGGGAATATTTTTTATATCTATTCATTAATTTCAAATGCTCTTATTTTAAATTCATGAACATGGAAAACCAAAGTCTAATTCCCGAATGCTGAAAATGTGGCACCCTGGTAAGGTGGTCTATACACTAGTCAGTCAGTCTTGAGCAGAACACACCATGAATGGGCAACAGGTACCATAAAGTGCTGAGAAAAATATCTAATGGGAAAGGACCCTGTGTTCAGATTCAGCGGGTTGGAAAATGGATGGATGGATGGATGGAAAGGCAAAGAGTCTATATGTGAGAAACTGAACAGAATAGAAAACAGTAAAAGCACATTAAACTGTGAAAGTGACTTTAATAACATCGTACCTGATTTAGCTGCACATGTCTGTATCCCCTAAAATAAGGTCAGTTGACTCACACAAATTCCCCAAAAATGGCATACCATTGCTGTCTGCTTCACAAATATTTTTTCACGTGTTTTCTTTTCGCCTGATAATAATAAATTACTAATTGAAATACTCTTCTTAAATGAAAATATTAATGAGAGTTATTCTTTTCTTGGTTTAAAAATGTGTATGGAACATGTGTATGTAAATTGGCTTATCTATGTACGTAAATGTAAAGCCCAACTGCAATGAAGGTAAGCATGATAAATTAAACAAAATACAATATGATACAACACAATTTGAATGAAAAAAATAATGCTCTGATCTTTAATATGATTTTTCTTGCAAACTGATAAACAGCACTGAAGAAGGTGCCCGATTTAACAGATTTAGCTTCTTTATGTGCATTTGTGTTTCATAATCAGTTTAAATGGTAAAAACAGACATTAAATTTACCAAGTGAAGCTAATTCTGTGATAGTATATGAAAACGAAAATTAAAACACCATGTTGATATATAATACACCAGAAAGAAGAGCCTAAACCTTAAAAGAGACACCCAATGGAACCCTGGGGAAAGTAAAATTAATTAAACCTAGATTAAAAAGACATGTTTTACTTGTAAAATAAGATCTGAACTACTTTATAGTGACACCTGAAATTTCCTACGTGGTCATCAATTATAAATGTGCTGCAGTATGGGTCATTAAAAAGAATGGAAAAGTAAGCCATTAGCAGATATTAGTGAGTATCATTTGCATTCCTGACAAGAGCTATGCCTGCACACTGCCACAAGCAAAACTGTGACTTAAATGGCTCATTAATTTTATTTACAACCAGAGTTTCATTTATTTGCAGCACTATCAAGTTCTCTTAAGACCACTGCAAAAATAAAACCTGAAGACTGATATAAAGTTAATTACCTACTGAAGTCAGAAGTGTTACACAGCACATGATAAAATAGTTTCAAAAATATTTTTAATTATCAGTTGTGACTAAAAGTCTGAATAATATAATTTACCAAAAAACTCAATCCATTTTCCCTCCGTCCATATATCATTTACATCCAATCTACCAGAACAGGGATTAAAGACACAGCAGGTAATGTGGCAGCACTGGACAAGTTGGAGGGATCAACATTAATGGTGGCAGCAGGATGTCCATTTATTTCATAAAAAGGTCTTTAGGGGTTTTATCGGAATCATTGACTGAGGTTTCCTGTATGTGTGTTATGTTAAGATATTTATTTTGTCCAAAAAAGGGGAAAATAATAGTGTCTATATGGACATTTCCCAAAATTAGATTCAAAAACAAGAATCAAAGTAACAAAAATGGTGTTTTATTGTTTTTTATAAGATACAAATTAAGTTACATGTTGAATGCAGTTTTGTTAACAGTTCCATAATAATAAGACAGGATTAGATTTGGGCAACTTTAATCATCTTTACCCAACATAGGTCAAAAAATTTTAAGAAAATACACGTTTAGACATTCAACAGGTTCATAAAGATGATTCAAGTTATTAAGGCTTAGTTCACAGTAACACTAATAAATTAATAAATAAATACAAATACTGTATTTGATTAAATGTTTTTCATCCACACTAGCCATTTGACACTGTTTTCTAAGTTTCTCATTATAAATCTTTCCCAAGGGCATTCAGAGATTGTCAGCCAAGGTGAGATTATCAGGAGAATTATCAGAAGAAAACTCCAAGTCTCATTGCGTGATAGTCAATGTTTTTGGAAAGCCCTGTCTTCCTCATCCACCCTGCTATGAAAGACCCAGCGTTTAAAGATTTATACACTTTCTGTATATGCTTTAATAATATTTATGGAGGGCTAAATTAATAAAAAGGACACATTTGTAAATGTATGTTTGTACACTAGGCTTAAGCCTCACAGTGTGAGTAAGTGTATTTGTTTTAATAAAATCTTATGAATGGCGTACATTGTGTTAAATGTTAACTTTTAGCCAATATAAAAAACATAGCCATGATTCTAGGTATTAAAAATTATTAGTAACATCCACAGACACTGTGCATTTTGCTGACACTAGCCATGTAGGGGAACTACAACTGATCCAAGTAAACTACACACAGGAACTTGGTTATGAGTTGCTAAAATATTCATGATGGATAGCTGGGTGACAGGTCTGTTGTCAGGTACAGCACATTGTGGATTTCTCTTGAACAGTTGTTACCATGACCATCATAAGTTTTTCCTGTTTGAATGAAATATTAAAAAGATCTGCAAAAACTTGAGCAAGCTGAGGACTTTTCTATCGGTGTAGAAACCAACTTGGGTCAAGATGCTTTGTTGTTGTTCAATATTCTGAGAAGCCACCTTACATCATACGCTTAAATAATAAACATCCTATGATGTTCTACATCTCTGTTGGAGTACTTAGGGATTTTTTTTTTTGTATCTTCTCTTTTGTTCCTAATGGCTTAATATTACCTACATTCATTTATTTGTCTGGGGTCTGGGATACCATTGTAGAGTTCCTTGCTGCTATCATTTTAAATGTGTAGGATTACTTACTGTTGGCAGTGTTACCTTAAAGCCCTGTAACAGGGGTTCTTAAACTTGGTCCTGGGGGCCCTCTGTGGCTACAGGCTTTTGTTTCAACCAGATTCAAAATCTATGATAATAATTGGTATCATTTAATTAGCTGGTCTTATTTTTCTCTTCTTATTCTATATTCAGAAAAGCACAACAGTATGATTTTAAATGTATAAAATATTTAGAAGTATTTCTATTGTTTTAATATCTTTAAATGCTTAACTCATTTTTCCCATTATTTTGACCCTTTTCTTTGTAGTTTGCTTCTTTCATTGTACCCTAAGGATGACAATTAAAAAGAAGCAGAGCAGAAACCTGAATGATGACAGGCTACAACTCATTAGTAAATAATGGATTAACTAACCAGAAAACCTGGAAAAGAAAAATGAAAATCAGGATGAAAATGTTGTTAAAAAGTATAAACTACATTTCCCATATAACTGCTTAGTACATTTTAATAAAAATTTACCAAACATAGTTTTATAATTGTTACAACCTGCAGCCACAGTGGGTCCCCAGGACCAAGACTGAGAACCACTGCCTTATAACATACGATGAATTCAAGCTTCTCCTTGATACAGTAGGATTATTATTGGCACACATTAAAAAGCAGTATAAGGTTAGCATCACAGATACAGATCATACACTATCTACAGCATTTATGCACAAAATTGGGAAAACCGCTGTCTTTTATTCTAATTATTTAATTCAATTATTCAATAATACATTTGAAAAATAATTGATACTCTTATTTCTTTTTCTCAAAAATATATGTCAATATTCCCAATTTTTTATGCATTTACATCTTCAATAAAATTCTGCTTATTCAAATACTGTCTTTCATTTTTCTTTTTTTTGACAGTTTTCCCTCAGTTTCACCAGCACATTGAAAAGGAAGTAATGAGAAAATGTGTTATCCATTAGCTTGGGTAAAGGCAAGGAAATGACAATTCAAAATCACATACAGTTGTTGATCTTCACACATCAGATTTTCGATATAAACATGCAAATAGTTAAATACAGTATTTTATACTGCTAGGAAAGTATTATACAGTATTTCAGTCCCAATAAAAATGCTGATTACAATACCAGGAAAAGGATGTAAGATAACCTTATCTATGCACAAAGTAAGGAAAAATGATGCAGACAGGGGAAAAAAAAAGAATCCCAGAGTTAAATGTAGAACTGCAAAGATTGGTTCAGTTTTGAGTATTCACCACATCCAAGTCAGAAATTAGGCAGGTAATTTGGGAATGTAGACAACAGAAAACTCTTATAGAGGAAAAATAAATAAAGCATTCAAGGTTTGGTAAAACACTTCTGGGACTTTGAATGTACGCATGAGGTTCTACAGTATGGTCTAGTAAAACTAAAATTTAAATCTTCGGCTACTCATTTAGTTTTAGAAGATCCATGCCCATAAAGAAAAAGCTCCTTTGAACTTATATAGGAGGAACTATTTGTTTTTTATCCTGGCTTTGAAGATTATACAAAATATGAGACAAAAAATGTTGAAATTTGTGTTTGTCAGATCTAAAAATCTGTCATTTAAGAAAGCATATTGCACAGTTGTTAGACATGTTGCTTCTCAGCTTCAGGGTTGTGAGTCTTCATGTGTATAGAATTCAATAATAAAGGCTCTGAACCTTTGTGACCAAATGGGAGAATGGAACAGTTATTTGTTTAGACTGCAACAATTTGTTTTAATATACCGTTGATTGTTATAGGTGTATTTAATATTAGAAACATGCACTATTAGTGTATTCTTGTTGTATTTGGCTGTCAGGTTGTTACAACTGGGGACATCAGTCTTGGCCAGCTATATGTGACATAGATGTAGTCTATCAAGGTGCAGGTCACACATACTCATATTTGTATAAACTATAAAACTTTATGTCTAAAATGAACCATTGTAATTAAGTACATTTCATTTTGAAAATAAAACAAATTTAGTCAATTTTATTAAAATATATTTAAAGTTTTTGTATTACAGTTGAATAAGCACCAGGTTGTAATTAGTACTAAAAAATGTGCAGTTTTCAGGGTCAGTTAGTTGATGTGGCAAGCATTGCATTGGACCTTTGCTGACTAAATTCTCAATGATGGTCTTATCTCTTTGGAAATGGGTGCTGTTGCAAGTGCAGGGTCTTTGAATATGGTCCTAAGTGAGCTGACATATTACCTGAATTTCTACAAGCTTGTACAGCAGGCTCTTACTTTGCCCGCGGAAGCTGCCACTTCAAAATGTTCTTCTTAGCTGAGAAGGATAAAGAACTGGCTGCATTCTATAATGTCATTCTTAGATCTTGCAACACTTCACAGTGAACCATAATTGATAGCAAAGCTTGTACATGAGTATATAAAGTGTACAAAAAAACAAAAGAAATAGGCAACTGGTTCTGCTTTGATAAAGGTAAGCACAACTTACTATACAAACAGACAATGCACTAACTAGGTTAATGGAGTTAGAGAAGCAGCAGTTGGTTGTAGTGGGCTCAGCTGGTAGTGTTGAACATACTCTATGCATCAAATAGAGCAAAGGTTTCAGTTTGAGGCATACAATTTTCAGTAGGTTGTTTGATTTTGACCCAAACTTTGACATCATGCTACCTCTGTTGAAGTGGATTATTGTAACACTGCACTAATACGTCTAAATATTTGTTAAGAAGTTCTGTCAGCATTCCCACTGACTCTCAGTGACTTTGATTTATGTTGATTTTTTGTTCTGAATGAAACAGGTTGTGATCCTATAAATTATTTTAACAATGGTGAAGGTGTGGATTTTTTATATTCATTGTTAGGAACTATAAGACAAAACTATATAATTAATAAAAAAAGAAAATGTTCATTGGTTCAGTAAAACATATCCATATTGCAGATGTACTGTTGGCCCTGAATATTTAGGTGTTTTCACTTGTCATTGGGTCACTGATAATTCTGCAAATAAATTAAACTCCGATTGTTTGCTTTGGGTGTTCTGATATTGCATAGAAATGTTTGTTCTGTAATACTAAGTAAGCACGTACCAGAAACAATCCTTCAGCTAATTCTATGAGGAATTAGAAAATCCACAGTCTATGCATAACCTTACTTCTAATTGTTCTGCTGAACCCCATAAGGATGCTTTAAGATGGCATTGTTTTTTCAGTATTATAGCATCATTGTAAGATACTTGGTTAACATTTTCTGAATTTGTTAAACACTTATGCACTTGTTATATCTGACTCTTTGCCACACCAATGTGCTAAGCTTCCAATTTCAAGTACAATCTAACATGGTAAACTAGTACATATTTTAATAATCAAAATTAAAGTAATTTATAATATGTGATTATCAGAATACAAATTAAGTAGTTTTTACCATTAGTTAAAATGGTAAAATGAAACTCCAGCAGACCCCCGTGACCCTGTAGTAAGGATATAGCGGGTTGGATAATGGATGGAAACACATGCACATAGGAAATGATTTATAAGCTCAAAAGTGTTTCTCCAATGAACCAGGGGTTGGCACTGTCCATCTGCAGACCAGAAGAAGAACCCACCTCCTAATAACCCAATTTCAGCATCACCAGATATCGCAGTCCAATAAAGTAATTTCCGGATCCCTCCTTTTCATGTTTCTCAAATATACCTGTATGTATATCCATCCTGTTTCATAGCCTGTTCAGTTCTGTTTTGGACTTCTGTTTATAAAGACTATTGCTTGCAATTTTTCTAAACTCTTTAAGTACAGTTACAGTTGGGAACAGTTTCCCCAAACCATTATGTTTGTTTGTGCCTCTCATTTACAACTGGTGATTGTCATGTAGTCTTATTACGCCATTCACATTTACTTGTGGTATGATGAATACTCTCTATACCATAGCTAAAATGGAAAACAGGTATATATAAATATGTCAACAGTCTCTTAGTGCTGTTACTAAGTTTAAGGAATATTGTTGCTACAGGGAAAGTAAGTATGTGTGGAGAATGTCTGAGAACAATGTTAAGTGGAAGATGTTTAAATCTCAGGATTGAAAATATGCTTTCATTGGGAAAAACTGGTCATCTTAGAAGATACTGCAGGTAAAAAAGGACATCAAAAAGCTGACAATGATGAATAGTTACATGAAGATGAATATTCCATCAAAATTTTGCTAATCTTGTATGTGGAATACGTTCAATCAGCAGCTAAGCAGAAAATAGGTGAATGCTAAATTAATTTAAGACATCTTTGTGGAAAGCTATAGTAGATTCCAAGGAATATTAAAGGGAGTAAAAGCAGAGGTAGAGTTAAACAGAACACACTCACAGCACACCTTTAACGTAGTTTCCATGCATAACAGCAAGATATGACCTCCCCACCTTAATTGTAACAGAAAACCACAAAAATTTTAGTACTGAAAAAAGAAACAAGGCTGGCCTTCATTACAATGTACAAGTTGTCCACCCTGATATGATGGTTGTGTTAGAACAAAACAGAACAAAACCCTTCATTGACTTGTTGGGAACTAAAAGCTATAAGAATCCAGCACGCTCTGGTCCACCCTTCTGCAATCAACATAAAACCGAATGAATCGTCAAACACATATTTAAAATGTTCAGCCTATCTGAAACAGGTTTTAGGGCTTTAGAAAGCTCAAGTTTCACCCAATAACATCAAATTCAAGGTAGGAACCAATCCCAGATAGAGTGACATGGGACTGCTCAGAAAATGTGGTAATGCTGAAATCACACCACCTTTTAGGAATGGTTATGTTTGTGTGTGCCAAATGTCTCCATTCAGTACTAGATGACTGCTGCCAACAGAAAAACAGAGGGAATGTTTTGATACATGTTGGCAGGCTGAAAGACATTATTGTTGCTAATTTCAGACAGGAGAAAGTCTATCATTACTAAAACGATTAATTGGAGTAGAGTTAAAATAGTGAACAAACAGTTAATTATATTATCCTTTTGTGATGAGTATGCTACTTACAGAAATTTTACAATTTTTTAAATAAGGCTAGATTCCTGTACCTTCTATGGGAGTCATGACATCATCAGAGGTGGACCAGAGGGAATGAAGGAATGCGGAAATGGTAGCGTTTGGTTAGGGAGTCCGGGTGAATTCAAGGCAGCGTTGCTTTGTTCTTTCTGTGGAGATAAAGAAAGAGAGATTAGTACCCTGCCTTTGCCCCAGGCACGATATATTACGCTGCTCGTTGGGTCTTTACGCGGCTCCCTATGCGCGTGCACACGTGACAATATATACATATATATATATATATACATACACACACATATATATATATATATATATATATACACACACACATACTGTATATACAAATACATTGTGGACTATGGCTGGCCATCCATCCCGGCCCATACCCCTAGGCCGCCAAAGGGAGCCCTCCCTGAGACATGGAGATGCCCCGAATTCCAGCAGGGCATCATGGACTATGTAGTTTTTGGGCACAGCCCTGCTGGATAATTTCAGGGCCGCCAGGGGACGCTGCAGGGAGGCTCAAAGATGTTTATTTTCCATATAGCCTGGAAGTACTTTCATGTCACAAGGACAGAAGAAATATACTGTAGTGCTTCTGGGCTGACGAAGAAAAGGAATTTTCACCTGACCGGGAAGTGCTGGGTAATCACCTGACTTGATGGATCAGAAGCACGTCCGGGTCCTGGACTATAAAAGACTGTGGGAGATCACAGACGGGCGAGCTGAGTCGGGTGACAGGGTGACAACGTGTCTGGGAGTGGAGGCTTGTGTATTTGGTTATTGTATTGATTATTGATTTGTTATTGTATGAGTATTGTAGTGTGAAGGGTGCTTTGTGCACTGTATTGTCCAAATAAAGAAAATTATTGGACTTTTACCTAGTGTCTGATCTGAGGGTTCAAGGGGACGGCAGTGCCCCCTATCTGTCACAACATATACAAATATATATATACTAGCAAAATACCCACGCTTCGCAGCGGCGAAGTACTGCATTAAAATTTTTATTAAGAAGAAAATATAACCTTTTAAACTGAGGGAAAATATGCCAATAATTGTTTGTTAAGGATCTCTTTGTATACCATGTTGTCAGTTCGGCACTCCGGTTGTAACATGACCAAGCTGTGCGCTGAGCTTACTCTTGAGCATGCAACTTACAGTTGGCCATGTGAACAGCAATCTTGTCTCAAATCTCACAGCTTGGATTGCTGCTGTCATAATCGGTTTGAGTTTCATGGTTTGTTTCAATTATGACAGTATTTGCAGGATTTGTTGTATTGAAGTGACATTCAGCATCTGTCAAGCGTTGTAAGCACACAACTGGTTTCAGCAATAAAATCACATCCAGCTTTTGAGAGTTTAAACATTCATAAACATCAAAGTGTCCACTACTGAAATCGTCACTTGTGAGTCTAAGATGTTTAAGAGGCATTGGCGGTTGTTGAAAGGTGTAAAATATTTGGCCATTTCAGTACACTTGAAAGCGACAACTGAACAATTCAGCGGCAGCCATCAACTCACATGCAGAACCATAGGTGAAGGGCTTAAGCATTTCACTCTTATAGTGCTCCTCTGTAGTATAATTATCTCCTGTACCGTCATCAGTCCACACTTTGAACCTGTCCCAGTCATTAAATATATAAGACACAATGTTCCTCCGGATATCAAGAGTGAGCCTGATATGGCCGTGCAATATGTAACAAAGAGAATGGAAAAGGTAGGTGGTATCTCCGGACATGGAAACCACTCGGTAAGTGATAGTTCTTTGATTGATAGTGATCATCTCGATAGACATGGTAATGGGGGTTGGAATGATAAAGGAAATGGGTACCTGAGCAATGTAAAGTAAGTGTAAAATACCTATACAATAACTATAATTGTAATAAACAAACAATAAAACAGCGGAGAAGCCGTGGATTAAACAAAAACGCTGTAGTTATCAGTAGGGAGACGTGAATCCCGTGGCGAAGCAAGGAAGGGAATGTAGAGACTGGAACGACAGACGGCCCTATATAGGCAGGCAGCCAACAACGCGGGAGGCGTTGGGATGGGGGACCCAACGCCACCTCACACCGTGACCGAGCTGCAGGTAATGGACGTATATATGTACGTAAGTAGGATTCAGTTAGCGTTGGGAACCCGTGTACCAAATTTCTTGAAGATGGGCCCATAAGTAACAGACTGTTGAAAAGTTCAATATGGAGGCCGACAGTGGCATCATACCACCGAAATAAGTACGTACATTTGTTTTTTGTTAATGCAGGGAAGCCGCCTACCAAATTTCAAGAAGATGGGGCCATAAATAACAAAGTTCAACATGGTGGACGTTGTTGACCGTTATGACCATTACGCGTAGAATTTCGAAATGAAACCTGCTTAACTTTTGTAAGTAAGCTGTAAGGAATGAGCCTGCCAAATTTCAGCCTTCTACCTATACTGGAAGTTGGAGAATTAGTGATGTTGGAAAATTCAATATGGCGGCTGACAGTAGCGTCATACCACCGAAATAAGTACGTACATTGGTTTCGGTTAGCTCAGGGAAGCCACCTACCAAATTTCGTGAAAATGGGGCCGTAAATAAGAAAGTTCAACATGGCAGACGTTGTTGACCGTTATGACCGTTACGCATAGAATTTCGAAATGAAACCTGCTTAATTGTTGTAAGTAATCTGTAAGGAATGGGCCTGTCAAATTTCAGCCTTCTACCTACACGGGAAGTTGGAGAATTAGTGACGTTGGAAAGTTCAATATGGCGGCCGACAGTGGTGTCATACCAACTAAATAAGTACGGACATTGGTTTCCATTAAAAGTTCAATATGGCGGTCCGACAGTGACATCATACCACCGAAATAAGTACCAAATTTCAGCCTTCTACCTACACGGGAAGTTGGAGAATTAGTGACGTTGGAAAGTTCAATATGGCGGCTGACAGTGGCATCATACCACCGAAATAAGTATGTACATTGGTTTCGTTTAGCGCAGGGAAGCCGCCTACCAAATTTTCTGAAGATGGGGCCATGAATAAGAAAGTTCAATATGGCGGACGTTGTTGATCGTTATGACTGTTACGCGTAGAATTTCGAAATGAAACCTGCTTAACTTTTGTAAGTAAGCTGTAAGGAATGGGCCTGCCAAATTTCAGCCTTCTACCTACACAGGAAGTTGGAGAATTAGTGACGTTTGGAAAATTCAATATGGCGGCCGACAGTGGCATCATACCACCGAAATAAGTACGTACATCGGTTTTGGTTAGCGCAGGGAAGCCACCTACCAAATTTCGTGAAGATGGGGTCAGCCTTCTACCTACACGGGAAGTTTGAAAATTGGTGACGTTGGAAAGTTTAATATGGCGGCCGACATTGGTGTCATACCATCGAAATAAGTAAGTACATCGGTTTCGGTTAGTGCAGGGAAGCCGCCTACCAAATTTCATGTGGATGGGGCCATAAATAAGAAAGTTCAACATGGCGGACGTTGTCGACCGTTATCGACCGTTATGACTGTTACGTGTAGAATTTCGAAATGAAACCTGCTTAACTTTTTTAGGTAAGCTGTAAGGAATAAGCCTGCCAAATTTCAGCTTTCTAAATACATGGGAAGTTGGAGAATTAGTGATGAGTCAGTGAGTCAGTCAGTCAGTCAGTGAGGGCTTTGCCTTTTATTATTATAGGTATATACACATATATATATATATATATATACACATATATACATACTATATATATATATATATATACAGTGGAACCTCGGTTTACGAACGTCTCGGTTCACATACAACTCGGTTCACGACCAAAAAGCTCGCAGTAAATCTGCAGGCTGTAGTGCAAGCGAACCATCCCCCCACCACAGGCAGGCTGAGAGAGAAAGAGAAAGAGAGAGAGAGAGAAAGCGAGCAAGCCGTGTGGCTGCCTGGCTTTTTCATTTAAGCAAAGCCACTCCTTGTTCATTGTTTTCAGTCAGACGTGCACTCTCTTTGTGCTCTAGAGTATTTCATGTGCTTTTGCAGTTAACTATGGCTTCTAAGCAAGTGAAGAGTGGTGAGAAGAAAGTTTTGAAGAAAATTGAAATCAAAGTAAAGAAAGAAATTACAAGAGGTGGAAAAACTGTTTACCAGTTTACTCATTTACCAATCTGAGAACCCTCGTGCTTTCAAGCAGCACAATGTAAACAAAGCCAGACTGCCAGTAATGTGGAGAGCAAACACGAAGGGTTGGGTCACAAGAACTTTGTTTTTGGAATGGCTGCATGAGGCTTTCACTCTCACCAGCTAAAAGCACCAGAAACCCAAGAAATCACAAGAGAGAAAACACCTGAAGGAAAACACTTCATGCCAGAACTCGACTCATGCAAGGTTAGTTTTCTTGGTGGTTTTTGTATTACGGATTTTTCAAAAGTTAATTTTTCAGTTCATAACGCGATTTGTTGCAATGTTACTTTTCTCTTTTCCCTGTGCTTAAAACTCATTTTATAAAAAGTGTTTACAGCGATTGGAATGTAAGGCTAAAATAGAGTGATCTTGTTATAGTACTTTTTTATGGTTGCTTGTGGTTGGTTTTTGCATGCACTTCGGATTTGTTCTAATGTTCCTTTTTTTTTACGCTGTGCTTAAAACTCATTTTAAAAACAGTGTTTACAGCGATCAGGCTTTAAGTTTAATAGCGTGATCTCCTGCAATCTTACTTTTTTGGTTGCTTGTGAGTTGGTTTTTGCATGCACTTCGGATTTGTTCTAATTTTCCTTTTTTCCGCTGTGCTTAAAACTCATTTTAAAAAAAATGCTGTGCAAGCAAGCGCAGAGAGAGAGAGAGAGCGGGCAGCTGACAGGGAAGGGATAGGGGGTGGGTGGTGTGTGTGTGTGTGTGTGTGTGTGCGTGCGCACGGGCGCTACAGAGAGAGAGAGAGAGAGCACGTGAGCCAGCCTGCTCCTGTAGCTGAGGGAGGGAGGGGCTTTGGTGGTGTGTGTGCTACAGAGAGAGAGAGAGAGAGCGCGAGTGAGCCTGCTCATGTAGCTGAGCAGGGAGCCTGGGTGTTTTGTGTCAGTGTTATTCAATGTTTTTACATTAGTTTACTATTACACTGTGCATTCTATGGTGTAATTAACTATATTTGTGCTTAATCTTTACATATATTTACATATTTACATACAGTTTGTACGGTCTGGAACGGATTAATTGTATTTACATACAATCCTATGAGTGAAACTGCTTGTTCACGACCAACTCGGTTTACTGACCAAAGTTCTGGAACGAATTATGGTCGTAAACCGAGGTTCCACTGTATATATATATATATATACACACACACATAAATATATATATATATATATATATATATATATATATATATATATATATATATATATATATATATACATATATACAGATATATACACATTTATACATACAAGTTTGTGAATACCACACCGTGATATTGTGGGGCCTCTTCCCTTCCATCTACAGAAGATATATAGTGAGGACAGCTGACTCTACCTCTTCCAGTCTGAGTCTACAGGAAGCAGGCTTTAACAGAGCAACCTGCAGAATTGAGTGCCATCCATGTGACCTACATTTAAGAACCCTTTATTTAAGCACCAAGAGGTGATTTACTTTTTGTTTATTTTGCTTCTGTGCCATAGAATGCCTGTTTATTTTGAGTGTAAAAGAAAAAGCTAACGAGAATTAAATGAGGACGACCAGGTTGGCACCAACATTTATTTTCTCGAGCTTGTCAGTCCTCACTCAACCACAAGATAGTGAAAAGTGGAGCATGGAGGCTAAAGTGGCTCTGAATGACTGCTTCCAAATGACAGACTGGGAAATGATGTGCAAACCACATGGGAACAATATTAAGGGACTCACTGCATCACAAACTATATTAACTTTTGTAATGTAGGCTCTGAAGAACATCCAGCGTGTGCTAAAGAAAATAGACAACTGAAGGAAAGTAAGCTTACAAAGCTAAAATAGAAAACAAACTAAAAACAGAAAACAAAATAAAATGAAAGATGTGTGGAATGGACTGTGTATAAGTACTAGGATTAAGCCATCCAGGGCTCACGTGCTAGACGGGGATGTGAACAAAGCTAACTAAATAAATTTAACACCAGGTCATCTCACTTACAGAAATTCCCAGATGATTCTGCACTTATGGGGTATATTGATACAGAAGATGAGACATAATATAGGAGCCAGGTGTAAAACTTAGCTTCATGGTGCAAAAGAGAATTGTCTGCACCTTAACATTAGCAAAACAAAGGAACTAGTTATTGACTTTTGCTGCACCAAAGAGACTGGTCACAAGAAATACTTGGAAGTTCACATTAATGACATTCTGGAATGGTCTCAGAACACAGAGGAAATATATAATAAAATGCATAGCAAGATCTTTTTTTTAGGAGACTGTGTTTCTTTAATGTGGGAAGTGGCATCCTTCACATCTTCTACAACTCTGTGATGGCCAGTGCAATTGCCTTTGTTCTGGTGTGTTGGGCTGGTAACCTTACTACCAGAGAGGCCTAGGAGATTTAAAACAAAACTGAGTGCCATTGTGAACAATGCTGCCCATCTTCCCTTTGACACACTGAGTACTTTAATCCAACAAATCATTCAGCAGAAGAGTCTCAAGAAATGTTACTGGGGTTCCATTATATTAACAGCAGTACGTCTGCATAATGCCTCACTGTGACAATGACAGCCAAGTCGGAACTTTTCTTTTTTTTTTTTTAGTTTTCTTGCTTTTTAGTCATTCTGGTGTGTGTTCAGACCATAGTGTGTGTATATATTTATTTATTTTTCTAAATATTTATGTATGTATTTATTTAAAGAGCTTCTGTAAAAAGGCAAATTATTAATAGTATTTTATTACACCTACAGGTACTTTATAACATGATTCTCACCTCAGTGGTTTTTTATATATTGTACTATATAGCATTATTTGCATCATATTAGCTTTCTATTGCCCAAAAAGGTGGTGTGTGAATAAAAGATCTGTTACATAAAATTCAGGGCAGTGGTAAACAGCTACCTGTCTGAGGTTGCTAGGTTACAATATACAGAAAAGGGAACTATTGTCTTTTTTTATAAAGCAGTTTAATCTGAGCCAAATAGTCTACTGTATGTGTTGACTGGAAATACAAAACACGTGAATCTGTGCATTAAGAACTAAACTTAATCCAGCGGGGACCACTGCCTGCAGGCAAATGGAGAGGTGTGTTATATCCACTTTTGATCTGGAACATGCTATGTTCATGCAGCATACATTTGTTAAAATAATCTATAAAGGTGATTTTTTTTCACATTTAAAGCAGATAATTTACATTTTTCTACTAGTACAGCAGTCAAAGCAAAGAGAATAAGATAGATTGGGTATGTGGAGTAAAAGGCACAGGATGATTGGATGAAGATTTACACTAATATGGAGTGGAACAGGGCAAGGCCAGAGAGAGACTGAAGAAGTGGTTGGTGGTGGTTCTGCGGAATATCAAAAGTATGAGTCTTATCCCAAAGGATTCCCACGACTGTGGAGAAAACAGATTTGAGGGGCAGCCACCTAACCCAGAGAAATCTGACAAACAGCAGCTATTCACTTGGTAATGATGATGATGATGATGTAGTCAAAATAATTGCTAGTTTAGAATTAAGATTCTGGAAAGATAAGGTAAAATAAGTAACATGTGCAGATGTTTTTAAACAGGCAATGCCATAGTCTCTACAAAATGTAGGGGTATTATTACCAGCTTGTTTTTCATCAGAACTTCCAATTTTTAATTTGAGAGTTTTTTTGGCAGACAGAGGTCCACTTTGGAATTGCAAGTACCCTTAGGTCACTTCAGGACAAAACAAAATCAAATATATACATATGGATGAATGTCCAATTTACCACTCCTGTTTGGGAAGTCAGGGACTGATAAGGGAGAAATACTGTGTGTCCCAGATGGATATCCCCCCAGGAGTAATCGAGAGAGATTCTGGCTTCTAGATGAAGAAGTAAGTATCCCTGAATGTGAAAAAGAAACAATTAAAACCTCCAGGTTGGCTAGTGACAGCCTCAAAGTAGAACCCTAAAATGTTTGGATTTTTCGTGTAACTCCACCAGGACTGTTATGTGCCCTTGTTAGCTCGTAGCCATAAAGTTATAAATGGTGCTACATATCCTATTCCAGAACTTGCTCCAAAAGTAATCTGAAAATTAAAGCCTGCTCACTGCCAGAGACCATATGAAATTGTGAAAATGGGATTCAGGCACCTATGTACTTTAAATTGATTAAGCAGGAATGAAACAGCATGAATAGAGCTGTGGTTGGGGACCCATAAGCACTAATAAGGATAGGCATTTCCTGTTGAACTCCATGATGAAATTTAAGTGGCTTAACTTCTATTTAAAGCTCTGTTTACTTTAGTCCTTCTAGTTTTAACATGACTTAAATTTCTGGAAAAGGTTTGGCTTTTGTCTTTCAAGCATAAGGATTTGCCCTTTAGCATTAGATTTTGTTAGAGAGTATTTTTCTGGTTTATGGATGTACTTAGTAGTTGCACTAATTTCTAGATTACTGGTTGTTATGTGCTGTTTCTTGTATTATAGGGATTTACTTTTAGTGCTTGTTTGTTCCTGGGTGAACTGCATGAAAGGTTATTTAAAAAAGAATCCAGTTTTAAAATGCAGTAATGAATGCTGACTAAAGTGGTTTTAGGACTTATTTTATACGGTTTCTTCAGTGTCTGACATTTTAAAATGGAGAAATTTAAACTGTTTGGCTTAAAAATAGAGTTGGTTAGGACTTAGTGGCTTTAATTGGAACATTCAGTGTTTGTAATTTTTGTAAGCTACTTTCTAAAAGAGAGTTGCTTAGAGCAATTGTTGACTATATTGTTAATGCTTTACAGAAATGAAACACACACTAAATGTTTAAGGGTATGTTTTTTAAAAATTGGGGTTTTTTTTGGAGTTGCATCTCTTTCTATGTAATGTCCTGCGGTTTTGAAAAGAGACACGTTTGTTTGACTATTTGTTACAGAGAAAGGAATAAAGATTTTTGTGGGGTCTCTTAATTTATTTATGCATTTCATCTATTACATTTATTTCTTATATTTACTATTGTGCATGAAATTAAACATTAAGCAATTTACAAAACTGTCTGTGGAATAGGAGGTCTGCAACTTAACAATTTAGTGGCCCATTTTTAAATAAATAAATAATTGACTGGCCAGCTCACTCTCCGTGGGTGTGCGTGCTCACGCAGCTGCAAGAGGTTGGTGAGGTAATTGGGGTGAGACACACCAGCACATGAGGGTGCAGTCTGTATCAATTGCTTCATCAGCTTTCTGCTGTGTGAAACTGAGGCACTGCACCCACAGAGGCATATAAGGGGGAGCTAGCACAAGAAAAGGGCAGAGCAGAAGAATGAAAGGCAAGGAGGTTAAAGCATGGAGAAAGAAGCAGGCAGGAAGATGGGAGAGAAGACTCAATTTTTTACAGATTGTAAACAGATTTGTTTTTAACCTCACTTTTAAAGGATTTATTTCTTGGAACTTTTAACCTCCACTAGCACCTTTTATTTCATGAATTACTAGGGGGCTTTGGCCCCAGTTCACTTCGTTCTCCAACGCCCGGCCAGCGCTATACACTAGCCTCTTTGCAGTTGTTCCGCTCGCATATGGGGATGTGGATGTACAATTTAAACAGATTTTAATTTTCATGTGAAGTGTTACATTTGTATCCATGCGACGTATAACTGCCCGTGATTGTATTTTGTTTCTTTCTCTCTATTAAATAAAACGACTTTTTCGATTGTTTGGCTCTGAGATTTGTTCATTGTCTTTGCAAAAGCTATTCTAACGGGAAGCTGTTAATGTTTTAATATGAATGACATATCAAGATCTCCTTTGGTGGTTAATGTTATCCACAGGAGATATACTGCATTACCTTTCTAAGATACATCCTTCTTTCTACAGTAATTTGTGCGGTTGAATACTGGACAGTGTTAATGGATGTAGATATTCTTCGTGAAATTGCATGTTGTTGTTTTCATCTTCTGCACGATCACCACCAACTGTTGCAGCATAGTCTATTGATACGCATTTAACCATTTTGCTATGCTACCGACCGACATTTTGTAGCGTAAATTCGTTTGTCTTCCTCATTTCTAGGTGCTAGGATTGCCTGTGTACTCATTTTTTCTGTTGATAACCCTTCATGATGAAATTCTTCAATCAGATTTGGACATGATACTGAGAACTGAGCTGAGAGCGCAGGAAGTGTATCTGACAAAAGCATTCACAAGACTGAGAGGTAAGAGTACCATGGTTTTGTTTGAAAATGGTTGCTAGGAGGGCATGACTTTTAAAAATATCTTGGCAATATTCTCGTCTCACGAACTTGAAAAAATATTTTCCAAAAGGTCTCGTCTCGTCTCCTAAAATGACTTCTTACATCGGAAATTCTTTTTATATAATAGAGAGATTTATTTATTGAAGAGTTAGCACCGCACAGATTTTGGACACTGTTTTGTTGGATTGTTTTCATAAAAGCACGTGGCACCTTTATGCACCTACCGCTTGCTCTGTGTATGTGTTTGTCCTCAAGTGCTGGCTTATCCCTCAGGTATGTAATTGGCGGTAGTGAGTTCAAGAGGCCTGGTAGCATGGGGCTGACCCGCACCGTCAGTGTGTCATGTGTTCTCTAATGGCTGATGGTGTGTGCAGGTGTGCAGCTGTCCAAGGGATCAATGCTTAAGAGTCATAAAATTACCCCCTTTACAGAGCAATTTATTTCTACTATTAGAAGGTACTGTCAAAAAGACAAGTGCTAAAATTTATTTGAAAGGCCATAAGACAGTATGTTTTACCTTGCAGGAACATAAGCAAGGAAGCCTTTATTGTCATTGTACCAATACAATGAAATTCTAAAAGTTGTAGTTTTTTTATATTATTGTATTTGCTGCTCAATTATGCACTCCTGGCATTTAGAATGACTATGAGGGTGCCAAGATCTTCAATAAAGTTTCTTAAGTTTTTTTTCCTGAAGTTATCCATCGATTTGCATCCTTTTCTATGGTTATAAAAGATTGATTATGACTGAAGGGATCACAGGTGTAGTATACCAAAAGCAGGCTTCTTCATTTGGATAGAGAATCGATCTCCCTAACAGTGTGAGGAGCTCAACAATCCAGGAGGGTTAGGGTTTCTGCTGCTCTCATGTAATAAAACATTTGGCATGGTGGCCCACTAGGAAGACTTTGGGACATAAAATAGAAAGAGCGTTTATCTCAAAAGGTTTGGACAATCCTGTGAATTACCAAATTGGAGCTGGAGGCTATTGCTAAGGAAAGTTGGTTAAACCAGTTGAACCTGTCAGTGCAACTATCATCTGGATAAGCAAACAGAAAATGAAAGGAAAATAAGATGTTTACAATACCTGAAAACTTATTGTCCTGTGGGGATTATTTCACCATTTATTACTTTGATTTTTTTTTTCAATTCTACCTCCACCAACACAAGTTATTTAATATTTTATTGTCCACAATTTTACATTACATTTTAAGGAATATCTTTATTTTGGAATTCATTGGAACATAGAAAACAACTTATTTCAAAGAAAAAATCAGTAAAACTCAGTTCTGTCACTTGAGTTTGTCAACTGCTATTCCTATTAGTTAAGAATTTGATGGCAGCCTAGTAAAATTCTTGCTTAGTGGGGGCTTGTTAGCAGTAATCTCCAGTGGTTAAATCTCTCAGATTCAACCTGTTGAAGATGAAAAAAGAAGACTTCAGTTTCAGAATCAATATGTGTTTTACAAGGAGCTGTGGTAATTGCAACATAGCAACCCCCCCATGGATTAGAGTTTCGCTTTTCATGGGTACATACACAAGGATGTCTCACAGGAGATGGCCCTAATTATAATCCCTTTCAAAAACTACCAGTAGATGTATAGTTAAATTAATATTAATTTATTTAACAGAAAGAATTACAACAATATCTATACTAGGGAGTGTACCCCCGGCCATTTATGGTGGTCCAACTCCCTTCATTAAGTCATTTTGCTTGCTATCAGTCCACGGGTATATTCCAACACAGTCAAAACTCTAGCCTTGAGATTTATTTACAGTTATAGCAAATACTAAAACTATTGTAAATTGTTATCTATGCAAGATGAATGGTAATCTACTTGCTGAAGTAGCGCCAGTATCTAACTTAAAATGGAGAAGGAATACAACTTCTCCTGCATGATCACCAGTCATAATTTTGTTGACAGTTGAATGTTTATGCAGCTTTACAATTTGTAAGCGGGTGCTATTAAGTAGGCTTTATTTTATTAAAACATTGCACGATTTTGCTAATCTTTTCATATAAATAGAGTAGATAAGATTAAGAGCATAAAAACAAAAAGCCCCAAAAGCACTCACCCAATGAGTATAATTTTGGCAGCAGAAAATAAAAACACTAATAAAACATTTTACTTAATTATGCCTTTCCAAACATTCAAGGACACATTATAAAATAAAAATCATAAAATACATATCTGTAGAAGGGACCACCATTGTAGCAAAATACTCAATGAACATATACAAGTGAATTCCATCCTATTCATAAATATTTGCTCATTCATATATTTTGCATATTTTAAACTTCATTTTACTGTATAATGCTTCATCCGTTCGTACGGCATAATCTATAGTAGCAAGAAAAATGTTTGCTGTTAGTGTAAAAACAATTAACTAAATTATTGCTACTTGGTAGTGATATTAATATTAAATTGTAAATCTAAGCAGCTAAAATATTGCAAGTGGTATTGCTGGAATTCTTTTGTCTGTTTTGTCCTTATATCAGTCTATTACCCATTAACACAATTACACAGTGCGCCTAGTTGGTTTAAAAGTGGATTAAAGCATTTCCTTTAAAATGTTTTAAACTGCAGACATTATGAAAGTTGAAAAGTGCATTAGTTAGAGCTGTTGCTTTTAGAACCGGAGTGCATTCTGGTCTGTCTGGAGTTTACATGTACTCTATATGACTAACTGGGTTTTCCTTTCACTTCCGCAAAGTCATATCTTTCAGCATTATTGTGAATGTTTCTTTAAATAAGTTTAATTTCCATTTGTGATCCACACTGTGGTTTCAATGAAAGCCATTCTGTGTGGGCAAATAAAAGTGTTAGTGAGTAGGAATAAGTGGGCTCAGCATGGAGCTTACTTTCTGCTTGATGCTGCTGAGATGGACTTTTGTCCTGTGCAACCTTGTATAGATTCCCAGAAAATGGATTGGTGGGTTTCAGAAAAATGAAATATTTTTGAAACTCTTTGTAATTGCTACAATGGAATCAATAAAGTATACAAAAACAAAATAGCAGAACTGGACTCAAGGCAAAAAAATACAAGGCCAGGGGCCAGTCTGTTAACACAGTGAAACAGCAGGCTCCCTACACAGAACTAGGGGTTATGCAGTTTTGAAAAAGAACTGCAGTAGTGTGATGATTGGAGAGTGGACATGAATTGATCATCGTTGTGAAAGTTTGATTTAGTTTAAGTTAGTATAAGTTAGTTAAAATGTCAGTTGGTACTCCAAAAGATTTTTTAGATGTTTGAAAGAAGTGGATACCATTGCCTTGTTGTAAAATTGCATATTGTTAAGTGCCATATGTTTATTTCAATAATCAACTTTATACTGTTTTTAGAACTCTTTGAATTATTGAATGTACTATGCCAATCTCTGTCCTGTTAAGCTACCAAATGTTGAGTGAAAAGAAGTGATAAATACATTTCCCTCCTCCAAAGTATTACTACTAACACTTCAAATAGAATAAAACCTGCCTGGACCACCCAACCCCATGCCAGAGAGCCATGGAGAGTGCATACTCGATGTCTCTAGTCTCCTTAAGGTCCTTAATTGATAGATGCCAGCGCATCGCTTTATTGAGTTAAATTCCCAAAGTGCTTAATTCAATTTAGAGCCCAGGGATGGGCAAGTGTATCCTGGACACATTGGGTGCAAGGCTGGAACTGAATAAGGAAGTGATCTGCTTCATCACATACCCCAATCACACAAATACCATCATGTCACCATGTTGTTATTCTCATTAACAAATTTAAAGCTTTTAAAACAACAAATATTGGTGTTATTTATGAAAACTAGACATAGAAACAAGCAATGAAATAAGGTTGTTAAAAGTGAAAAAGGATTCACAAAATAAACAAGAGCAATGAAAGCAAGGACTTACCATAAAATTGCTGCTTCAAAACTGTTTCAATCCTGATCCTTTATATCATTCCAAAATTTATATAATTTTTATATTCCTCAGTTCCTAGCACATCGAAACATATGGCCAACTTGAATACTATCATTATAATTATTTTCAGTTTAAAGCTGTAACTGCCGAATTTAATGACACTGACATATTAATACACAGAAATCTTGTGATTTTTAAGTGTACAGTATAAGTAATTTTAAGGGTCTTAGACTGATTATAAGGCTAAATGTGAGTTATGAAAGAATATTAGGATTTTGTCTTAAAGAAGTTTTTTGGTTTGCACTGTGCTTTACTTTCAACATCATAGATTTACATACGAGATTTATAAAAACTATTTTAAATAGGATATGTTCACAAAAATGTTCCATATTTCAGTGTTGAAAAAAATGAGGATATACTGTATTTTGAAAAAAACAAAACCTGAATAATTGATAGAGAGAAAGACTGAAGAGATACTGTAGTACTTTATTTCTCGCAATGGGAAAATTATATTCTTGCAATAGCTCAAGAATAATAACAAAAAACTAACACCAACAATGCTCAAACACACACAAGAATTACAACTAAAGAAGAAAAAACTTCGGACTTGGCTAATAACAGAGCAGTCACCGTGAGGATTTATAAAGTTGTATTGGCAAAAAGGACCCCTGTAGCATTTAACACACTTCTGTTGAACTGGCAAAGTGAATTACGGAAGGAATGTTAAAAAAAGCCTAACACCAAAGACTTGCTACTTGCATGCAAGATTTATAAAAAAAAAACAAATCAGGTATCTTCACAAAAAATATTAAGGTCTTCAGTAGATTCACAAATTGCAGTATGTCCTATCTGTGGTGTTGATTTTTCATCTACACAAAAAGTTATACATTTAAAAAGCTGAATAGAACTGTTGTGTTTGCAGTTCATTAGCTGAATAAATTCATATCGTGTTTGCAATTCATTTAAATGGCTTTTTATTTTGGGCTTTGAAGACAGGTGTGTTAAAGTGGTAAATTATGTTTGCCTCTTGGTACCCATCAAACAAGACTAGAAGATACCAGACAGTCATGCAAAATTTTGACTTGCTGGTGTGGACCACATCTGTAAACTTCATCAGTTTCAGAAGTTAAAGGGTCATGCCTTGCAATCTCAGAGAAAGTCATTAGGCAAGATTAAACAAGGATTCTCAAAAACTACATTATATAACTGTAAATAAATATGTGATCAGATGAATGAAATGTTTTAAAAGAAGCACATCCAATATTTTTTTTTCCAGCTAATAAAACAATCTAATTAAAAAATATGATGTGACTGAATTCAATCTTAAAAGTACAAAACAAAAATTATCTTATCACTTCATTATCCATCCATCTATCCATCCATCCATCCATTATCCAACCCGCTATATCTGCTGGAGCCAATACACTTCATTATCACACCACTTTATTTTAAAGGCTTAAGTTGTAAAAGCAGCCAGTGAACAAATGAAATTTATTCAGATGTGTACAAAGGAAGTAAGATTATCAATTATATTAAAGTAACTGTGGCGTATAAATGCATTATTTAGATTCTTATACTTATTGACTTCTTTAGACTGTCATTTCATGATTTTATTTCTTATTAAAATAGTTTTAATGAGCTTTTGTATGTGATACCAAGTGCAAATATTCAGGAAGTGTAAAATATTAAGTGTAATAAAGTGAATATATTTTAAAATGGTCAAAATGAGCATGTCAAAACTTTCCCAGAATATCCACACCCAGAGAGTGAATGTTGTAAAATTTCACATTAAGTGGATTTCATCATTCACAGTAATAAGATTAAATGAGACAATTGAATCATTAAGAACTGTACATCACATGCCCCATTTTTTTGGTCATTTTGACAAGCAAAGGATGTAACACAGTAGCCCTTTTTGTGGCTAGATCTATACTTTCATGACTGATCCTAATGTATTACCTTTGATCAAACCTTGACATAACATATTACCTAAGGTATGCTGCCCTAATCATTCCTTACTGTATAGTACATCAATTAAAAGACTATGAATTTGTTGTGAACATTGATGCAAATGCATATGTCAATGAGCTACTCAGATAATTTCTGCCTCTGCTCAAACAATGTGTCTCTTATTCAGTTATATTAACAGTTCCCAAACTTTATGTCAAAGCTCCCCAAAACTTTGTAGAATTGGGCCAAGGTCCCCCACTAATATAAACTCAATGTTGCAAAATAGAGCATGGTTTTGGATTGTTGGTAACTGCTAATTGTAGTCACACAACAAGATTTTAAAAATAGCTGACATTTTAATCAAAGCAAAGCAGCGGGTCCAGATGGAGTATCACCACAACTGCTGAAAGCCTGTGCGCTAGGACTGGGGAGTCCTCTACAGCGCATCTTCAACCTGAGCCTAGAACAGGTGGGAGTCCTGAGGCTTTGGAAAACATCTTGTATCACCCCAGTCCCAAAGTTACCATGTCCTAGTGAGCTGAACGACTTCCAGCCTGTTGCTCTGACATCACATGTGATGTGATGTGGAACGGCTGCTACTTCACCACCTGAGGCCACAGGTCCGCCACACCCTCAATCCTCTGCAGTTCGCATACCAGGAGAAGGTGGGAGCGGAGGATGCCATCATCTATATGCTACACCGATCCCACTCCCACTTGGACAGAGGCAGTGGCGCTGTTAGATTTATGTTTTTGGACTTCTCTAGCGCCTTCAACACCATCCAACCTCTGCTCCTTAGGGACAAACTGACAGAGATGGGAGTAGATTCACACCTGGTGGCATGGATTGTGGACTATCTTACAGACATACCTCAGTATATGCGTCTCGGGAACTGCAGGTCTGACATTGTGGTCAGCAACACAGGAGCACCGCAAGGGACTGTACTTTCTCCGGTCCTGTTCAGCCTATATACATCAGACTTCCAATACGACTTGGAGTCCTGCCACATGCAAATGTTCGCTGATGACACTGCTATTGTGGGCAGCATTAGGAGTGGGCAGGAGGACAAGTACATGAAGCTAATCAAAGACTTTGTTAAATGGTGTGACTCAAACCACTTACACCTGAACACCAGCAAGACCAACAACAACAACAACAACAACATTTATTTATATAGCACATTTTCATACAAAAAATGTAGCTCAAAGTGCTTTACATAATGAAGAATAGAAAAATAAAAGACACAGTAAAAAAATAAAATAAGTCAACATTAACATTAACATACTGTAGAATAAGAGTAAGGTCCGATTGCCAGGGTGGACAGAATATACAAAAAAAAAAAACTCCAGACAGCTGGAGAAAAAAAGAAAATCTGTAGGGATTCCAGACCTTGAGACCGCCCAGTCCCCTCTGGGCATTCTACCTAACATAAATGAAACAGTCCTCTTTGTATTTAGGGTTCTCACAGAAGGACAAAGGAACTGGTAGCAGATTTTAGGAGGCCCAGGCCCCTCATGGACCCCGTGATCATCAGAGGAGACTTTGTGCAGAGGGTGCAAACCTATAAATACTTGGGAGTGCAGCTGGATGATAAATTGGACTAAACTGTCAATACTGATTCACTGTGTAAGAAAGGTCAGAGCCGACTATACTTCTTTAGAAGGTTGGCGTCCTTCAACATCTGAAATAAGATGACACAGATGTTCTACCAGACGGTTGTGGCGAGTGCCCTCTTCTACGCGGTGGTGTACTGGGGAGGCAGCATAAGGATGAAAGACGCCTCACACCTGGACAAATTTGTTAGGATGGCAGGCTCTATTGTAGGAATGAAGCTGGACAGTTTAACATCTGTGGCAGAGCGACGGGCGCTGAGCATGCTCCTGTTAATCATGGAGTATCCACTGCATCCACTGAACAGTGTCATCTCCAGGCAGAGGAGTAGCTTCAGTGACAGACTGCTGTCACTGTCCTGCTCCAATGACAGACTGAGGAGATCGCTTCTCCCCCACATTATGCGACTCTTCAATTCCATCCGGGGGGGTAAACGCTAACATTAGTCAATGCTATTGTCTGTTTTTACATGCATTTTTATCACTCTTTAATTTAATATACAGTGGAACCTTGGTATACGTCCTTAATTCGTTCCAGACCCTTTGACTTATACCAAACAGGACGTATACCAAACAAATTTTTCCCATAAGAAATAATGGGAAAATGATTAATCCGTTCCCATGAAAAAAAAAATCCTATTGGTATTGGCATATTATACATTAATGGGGTTGTATAAAATTATTTAAACACTGCTTAATACTAAAATACATAAATACAAAAGCAATTAGATGAAATAAATAAAAATTTTACCTCATTTTACTTTTTAACATCATCTTTGTTTTTCACAATCGTAGATACCATCGTTCTCGGCTAACGGTATGCAACAGTCATGTCCCAGGTACGCATGCCACCTTCATACTTTTCAACAATGAATTCAAATTTACATGAAAAAAACACAAAATCACGTTGTGACGATGCAGGTTTGCTGTATGCTCCCATCTGCTGCCGGGGAGCCCTTGAACCCTACACTGTCGGTAATGTGCCTCACTGCTAACCTCATTGGTAAAGCAAGGGGATGGTGAAAAAGTGCAAAGTGCTTTTATTAAAACAATTAACAAAACAAGGTGTTCAAATTAAAGTGCAGTCTCCAAAGTTCCAATGAATAATCCATAAAATCAGAAGTGCAACGTGGAGGTTAAAAACAATAGAAAAAAGTCTTCTTAAAAACAACGAAGTTAAAATAAAGCAGGAAGCATTCTTTAAAAATAAAAAAAAAACAAGAAGAAGCCTGGTGCCTTTTTACCTGGCTGGACCTCCCCCCTGCTTCTTTCTTTTTACTCCCCTTCAAGCCAACTCGCGTTTCTGTTTATCAAGATAAGCAGCCCTCTCTCTCTCACTCACTCACTCACTCACTCACTCAACCTCCCCTTCCATTCCTTTTTTTTTACTCCCCTTCTAGCTGACTTCTGTTTATCAAGATAAGCAGCCCCAGGAACAATCATGAATGCAGACGGTCCCTCACAAGTGCACTTTGGTGAGAAACGGCCACATTGCGAATCGCCCTGACAACCTTCAGCCACATAACCACCATGCCCCCTCACCAAGCTGCGAGTGCGGTGATTATTTATTTTAAAGCTGGACTTTGACAGGAGCTGTGGACCCGCTATATCACACACGTGAAAGTTCAAAGAGAGTTATAGCGCTGGTTGTTCACTGAATGCTAGCAACTGGTGCACTAATGCTCGTGGGCAGTCGTGGCTTTGTCTCGAGAGAGGTAAACAAGGTTAGCACGCGAGTCGCATTCCAAACAAAGGTCGTATACCAAGTTGGACTTATTCCAAAGCAGACGTATACCAAGGTACCACTGTATATATTTTTTTGTATCAGTATACTGCTGCTGGATTATGTAAATTTCCCCTTGGGATTAATAAAGTATCTATCTATCTATCTATCTATCTATCTATCTATCTATCTATCTATCTATCTATCTATCTATCTATCTATCTATCTATCTACCTTTAAGAAGATTCAGAAGGAGATATTGAGACAGCTTAGCTAATAGCTAAACAAATGAACCTGATTGACTGAATGGTTTCCTCTTGTTTTTCAAATTTCTTATGTATGTATTGTATATTCTGTATTGTATTTTCTTTTTCATTTGTCTGACAATTTTGATAGTCATTATATAAATGTTTACCAAAATTAAAAATATTATAATGCTGGCAGATTGGACACACACACTGTGCAAAAACAGCTTTTTAAAATGCTCTTTTTCACAAAAATTCTCATGGTTTGGACATTTGGTTTACAGGCAGTCTCAGTTTTCGTATGGATCGACTCAAAGAGGTAGGAAACAAGATAGTGAGGTTATGTTAGACTTTGAATTGGTGTGAACGGTGGACATGGAAGAGGAGAAGGGGTGGGGTAAGCAAGGCAGGAGTGAAGTCTCATCAAGCAGAGCGGTGTGGTGCAACTGAAGCAGAGTTGAGCATGGAGACACAGGTTTAGCCACTATGTTGTTTTAAGGGCTATTTTTTTCAGGTGCATGTGTACCATCATATTTCATCTAAGAGCTGCTCATGTATTGTACATGTTGCAAAACCTCAGTTCTAGTCAATAGCTACATTGATATAGGACAGTACTTGTATGCATGGACCTTTTGTCAAAATGATTTATGATCCTTAAGCCCCGCCCTTTTGGACCAGAAGTCCCGTCCGTATGACGCAATACCGGAAGTCCCACCCCTGCTGATGTCATGACTCTCCCCTCCACGTGACCTAGCCCCGCCCTCCGGCACCTGATTGGTTCAGGAATCTGTCAAGGACCTTTAGATGGATATCTGCCCCCTCCATGAACCCGCCCTCCGGCACCTGATTGGTTCAGGAAACTGTCAAGGGCCTTTTGATGGATGTCTGCTCCCCTCGTTGGACCGCCCCTGACACCTGATTGGTTCAGGAAACTGTCAAGGGCCTTTTGATGGATGTCTGACCCCTGTTTGAACTCATCCCACAGCCACCTGCTTAATTAAACAAACTGTCAAGAGCAGCCCCCCTCCTTGAACGGGCATGCCCAGGCCTGTTACAGACCTGTTGGTGGCCCACTTCTCTCGAAGACACACACACACACACACAAAAACGTTTCAAGGGGCAGAGCTGTCTGCCTCTACGGTTTGGGTAAGAACTTCAGTATCTATCTATTATTTAAAATAATCTATGACTTTAAAGATCTAAACCTTAGTTTAGCATTTATAAACCGTTTTTTTTTATTTTATCTAAGTCAAGCTCCCGGACATTCTCTGCGCTGACAAGCTGTCCCTTCACTCTACACAGTTGACGTGTGAGAGCTAAGAGCTGAGACAGCCTCTGCGTGCACCCCCGAGATGCCCGGGGTCGAAACTCCAAGCGTACACGCAGGCAAGCACGAAAGATGAGTTGCCGACTCTCTCTACACAGTAGAGTACATGGAACTCTAAAAAGCTGTTAGTAACCCCGCACTCTTGACGCATGAGAGCTGAGCAGACAGGCTGAAGCTCAAAGCGTACACGCAGGCAAGTGCGTATAGTACGAAAGACAAGCAGCCCGGCTTTTAGCAGCCGCTGCTCTCTTTCAATCTCTGTCTACATAGAGCCTGTCAGCTTTTTACAGACTCAGGTACTTGGCTGTGTAGACAGAGAGCCGGACAATTTATCGGATTTATATTTTGTATATCTTAAAAAAGCCCTGCTCCATCCATTACCTTCCATTTTAAATAATCAGCTGCCCCTAAGGAAACACATTTAGAAAACTATTCACCGTGCTTTCGCAAAGTTAGAATTGTACTCAGATAATCCACGACACAAATATTTACCAGAAACGGGATTCTAAATCACGCTGGCATTTGTCCCTCGGATCTTAAAGCCAAAGCCTTAAACAGATCAGATCTCCGGGGATACAGAAATGCACTTCACAGCACAGAGACGGCAGAGTAGGGAGGAAAGAAGGGGCGCGAATCACAGCACCTAGGCAACAGTTTGCATCCGATGTGAAAAAATTGCCATACCTTGCGGAATGCAACTTGAGCCTGTCCTGGAGCTAGGTAAGAGATGTCCGTCTGAGTACCCTTATCGGAGACGGTGCTATCCGTCTGAGCACCATTGGCAGAGACGGGGTTATCCGTCTGATCATCAACGGAGACGGCGGAAGACCATCCCGGACCTGGAGAATGGAATCCGCAATCCAGCTTGAGGTCTCTTCACCAGAGACTGTAATCGGGTCGTATACTAAAATACCGGAGGTCAGATTCTTGGGGATCTTGAAGGCCGTCAGTCTGGACCGAGTTATGGAACTGGTAAGATTCAGGCCATGAAGCCTCAGGCCATGAAGTCTCAGACCATGAAGCTTCAGGCTTTGGAGCTTCAGACGGGACCCCTGAGGGTGTTACGCCGATTCCCGTCATTTCAAAGTCTGTAGCTATCGACATGCTGGGGAACTTTAAATGGTCCTCCTTTTGGTCCTCTGACTAACAGGCTGTGTATTTATGATAAAAGGGAAGGGCGTGGCTTAAAATAAAGGAGGGTTTTCCATGACGACATCACTCAAATCGAGTTATGTCTCAGCTCTCATAGTCCGTTACTCGACCGCCATTTCAATTTGCAGAATTAATTCCTTCAATACTAAAGCCAGCGGACAGTTTTCCTTGTTGTCCTCCAATAACAACCGTGCTTCGCACAACTTAGACCGAGCTTCAGCTTCAAGAAACTCAGGCACCAAACAGCTTTTAACCCTTCTCAAACGATCCTTCAAACAGATTCTGCGGAACGGACGCTTCACCGGTGCATCGGGCATAGATTCCATTTTTCTTCACAGAGTCTTTAGAACCGAAGATGATCTGCTTTTTTATACAGCCCTTTCAGAAGGGGTGGACGGCAGGGTCTGGATAGAAACTTGCCTGGATTTTGTCAGGACATGCCCTGGGCATGCCCGTTAAAGGAGGGGGGCTGCTCTTGACAGTTTGTTTAATTAAGCATGTGGCTGTGGGATGAGTTCAAACAGGGGTCAGACATCCATCAAAAGGCCCTTGACAGTTTCCTGAACCAATCAGGTGTCAGGGGTGGGTTCAAGGAGGGGGGCAGACATCCATCAAAAGGCCCTTGACAGTTTTCTGAACCAATCAGGTGTCGGAGGGCGGGGCTAGGTCACGCGGGGGGACAGGCATGATGTAAGCAGGGGTTGGACGTCCGGTATTGCATCATACGGGCGGGATTTCCGGTATGGCATCATAGGGGCGGGGCTTAAGGGTCATAAATCTTTTTGACAGAAGGTCCATGCATATAACTACTTAGGACTACTTTCAAACAACTGTAATTTCCCTTTTAGTTCCTGCCCTTCTTAGTTTTCTTAAGCGTGTCACTGCTGCTAAAGTTTGGGATAAACTGTATTATATGTAAAACACATTTAAACCTGCTCCACATCTCCTTAACTTTCTCTATACTTAAGCTTAAACCAATTTATTCTACATAAACTTTGCTGCTATGGTTCAAACTTTGAAATACTGAAATTACATGTAACTGTTTTTCTTTTAGATTATCCACTCTGCCAAAACACTGTGAAATCTATTATTTTATGATCACTAGATCCTAATGGTTCAATCACCTCTACCTCTTGAATTCTACCCTGATTATTACATAATAATAAATCTACACAGGCCTCCAACCTTGTTGTTTCTTTAACATACTGTGTTAAAAAAACATCACTGATTACACCTAAACTCTTCTTGAGTTCCGCTATTTGTAAGGTTAACCTATTTAATATTTGGTTAATTAAAGTCCCTCATTACTATTATATCACCCTCTAAACTTTTCTTCTCAATATTATTAAAAAGATATAAATTGAAACTGTTGTCTGAATTAGGGGGTTTATGTACACACTATTAATAAAAGGCCTTGATCCCTAATGCTGTCTAGTCCCCAAACATTCTCACAATCCTGGGACCCGCTATCTAACTGAAGAAGCCTTGCATTTAAATTCTGTTTTATATACTGTAAATGTTTACTTACCAGCCTTGTCTGGTGTGCATGTGTTTCCTAAAAAAATGTACCTGTCCAAGTTTTATTTCTACTCAAATCTATTATTTAGCCAGGTTTCTGTTATACATAAAAGTTATGTGAAGCTGCATATAATTTAAATTCATTTATTTTACTTTTAGTACTCCTAGCATTGAGGCAAGCATTTTTGATTTATTACTTATTCTACTATGGCACTAGAAATTTGGGCTAGAAATTAGGTTAACATGCTTGTCTCTTCAAGTTCTAAACCTGGTGTGTTCTATACTGCGTGAAACCACACCAATTCCTTAGTTTAATCAACTTCACCGCTGTCTGAAACCCGATATATGTCTGCCAGTGTGTAAAGGGTGTAATCTGTGACTTCACAATAGTGTTTTATGCAAATCAAATCCATACATGCCAATGTAAAATAAAATAAATTAACTTGGAGGAATTACACCATTGTGTGGTACATCTTGGATGCAAATTGTGGATTTCCATGGTCAGAACAAATTAAAGTCTTTGCTGCTTCAGAGGCAGAATTTAAGATTCATTGTACTCACATATGCTACTGTGTGTCCACAGCAAAGCTTAGGAGTATTGGTGTTGAAATTGTGCAGACGAACAGTAATTTATTAACATTCACCGCAGCCATTAAAAATAAATCAGATTCTCACACCATTAAACCCCTACAGATTAATAACAGCTTCTTTTCTGTGAATTGTCTTGATAGATCCAACTGTCTGCAAAATAATGTGTTTGAGAGCTTCTCTTCCCAGATTGTTTGGGGATGAAGTCATGCTAGATTCCCTGATTTCTTCATCTCAGCTAAAAAAAGATTGAGTGAATTGGGGGATGTCTCCAGGCACTGATGGCTTACCCCCTCCCCGGTGTAATTTCAACATTTAAGGTACAACTGGCACCCCTGTATCTGCAGATGTTAAATCCTATTTCTGTCTCCAAACTGATCCCTACAATTAATTCAGCCCTAATTACTCAGCTTTTAAAACAGGCAAAAGACTCAGAAAACTCTTCCATCTTTAGCCCATTTTATTGATTAATTTTAATGCAAAACTGTTAGTTAAGCCCCTTGCAAAACCATTGTAATTGGTCATTTACAAACTAATCCACCTTGATCTGACATGCTTCACTCACTCTCCTCAAGCTGCTGATAATATGAGTTTACATTTGCACATTCTTGATCTGGCCCCTCCTTTATCTAGTCTGGTGGCGTTATTAGTTCTTGACGCAAAAAAGCCCTTGATGTCAGACATGGATGCACTTTCTCTCCTCTTTTTAATCTATTTTTGGAATACCTCTGGCCATTGCCCTTTATTCCTACAAATTAAATGCTCCAAATATTGCTTATAATGCCCCCCATAAAATATGATATGCTTACAGTATCCTTTTGAACATCTTTATAGATAATATCCCATTGGACCTGATATTCGAATTGTATCTGTCTCTTAGTTTTTGCTCAGGCAATTTCATTTTATCTCTTCATTGAACAGGGTAAATTTTGTAGGTGGAGCTGGGTATGGGGGCATTTTAACTGTTAGCTGTTATAATTCTATTCTGAGTCTATTTTATGAAAAACCTGCTAATTTCTCATTATTGCTAATAAATCTCCAATAAAAAGTTGATCACAAAAAAGGATTTCCAAGCTCTGTGTTAGGAAAAAATAGCTAGTACAAGCATTACTTATAAAACAAATAACCAAAGGTCTGAATGAAAGACACTGTTATTTATATATGTTTCCAGCCATGCATGTACAAAAGACACCTTTAGTGATAAAGAAATAGGGTCTTGTTCAGAAAGCGCACGCCATCTTCTTCTTGTTGTTTGTTTTAGACTGGTCTACCTCTACTATAAACCCTGAACTTAAGGTTTGTGGGGGTAAGGCCAGGTACACCAGGATCCCTAATGTCAAAAATTTAGAGTGGGTGCCTAATCTTAAAAACAAGTGGCGTCCGCTTTTGGCGAAGTTGCGTCCGCTTTCTGAACAAGAGACAAAACACTCACCTCACCAGGATTCTGCATTGATTGAAAGCAGCACTTTACAAAGTGCCAGGCAGGTGGGTGACTGAGGTCTGTAAACAACTGCACATCACTGCTTCTTATAAAACCTATGGGTATCCTACCCCACTGGAGAGTTGATGCTTGAATGACTCGCTTTACTCCGTGTGGTATGTGGTTCAACCCCTGCAAGGTGTGCCTAGTCACCTCCAACTATCTGTAAGATTAAAGGGGCATGGTGTGCCACCTTTCTGAAGTAGGAAAGATTTTTCTTTCTTTTAATTTGGACTGTATAAAAATCTTAACATTTAGTAATATTGTTAGGACTTCCACTTTTCTATTAATGGAAGTACTTGTGAATATTCCTATAAGAAAAGATTAAAAGTAGTAGGGTTTCTAGAATGTGTGAGAAGCAAAACCATTATTTTAGTATATTTCTAATTGTTCTTTGACACAGGTAAAAAAAATGCTTTGGGACATCTTGCAGTATTTATTTCTGAAAAATACCTGCTATTTCCTGAATATAAAGAAAATAACCAGGAAAATGCAATAGAGGTTTTGGTGACTGATATGAGCTTCTCTGTAAAATAATGGACTTTTATGAAATTTCTCAATACAAATATTGGCCATCTGGAGGTTATTATTGAGGGATATTGTCTGAATGACAAGGATTAAAAGAAAATTGGAATCCATGTTTTCTGGGAAGGTAATTAACAAATTCTATGATTCAAGCTCTGATGAAGAAAACTAGGAACTGTGACCAACAATGTGTACAAACCGACTCTGTTCCGCCCTTGGATGTCTGCACAAGTGCCGACATCTTTGTGCCTGATGGTGTTTTGACCACCCAGACATACTTTAAGCTGAGGACACAGGCACTCAGGGTATGCCCCATGAACAGGAGATGTGAACAGTGATTAGGTAGGGATGGACTTGCTCTCACTGATGGAGTGATGGGTGAAACATGGCAAAAGGCCCTGAAACTGAGTAAGAGTTTAATGATTCCTCTTCTGGATATAATTGGTGATTGGGATCTAGTTGTCAAACCTGCTTAATTGATCATCCCAGCAAGACAGTACATTTGTCAGAGTCCAACTCTGTTTTTGAGCTGGGCTTATTTTGACAAAAGCAATGGGCATTTTCATAAAGCCTGGTTAAACCTAATACTGCTTTGTATTTTTCTGTCCTTTCAAAAAACCCTCAAGATTGTGGAAAATGCTGCTGCAAAAAAAAACTATCAATGTACCAGTTTTTAAAGCCTTTTGACATGGATGAAAAAATGTATTGCATTATTTGAAATTTTCAATAAATTACAACTATAAATTTTAACTATGTTTGTTGAAGTATTTAATAAAAATGTCTAATTTCAAGAAATATTTATATATTATCTCTGATTCTTTTAAAAAGTTTATAGTATCTGTTTTGCATGCAAAGGTGGAGGGTTACATAAAAACATTTCTCATCATCATTATGTGATTCCTGAGAGTTTTGAGCTAAAAGAAATGTTGAAATGAGGTCTTGAGGTCTTGGTCAAAGTGTCGGAAAGGTTATCTAGTCAATATGCTTACATTTAAAATGGCAAGAATACATTAATAAATTAATAAATTACATTTATGTGTCTAATACATACTCTCAATGGCAAATGTCTGTAGCAGACAATGGCAAATCCAACTATAAAAAAGTTACAACACCAGTACAGATCAGAAAATGTTTATAAGTACATGTGGCTATTGGTCCTGAAAAATAAAATGGCAAAAGCACTCAAAGACAATTTAAATGGCAGTAGAATTCCTGAAAACATTGGCGTGATAATAGCAAAGAGTTTTTTCAACTGAGATTCTCAACATTTGTTAAACAGAATAAAACATTTCACCACAGGGAGTGAGTTAAAAATCTCCGTGATGGTGAGGTTTAATAAGATATTGAATGGTGAAATTTGGATATATTTCAGTGGTTATAATAGAAGAACCTGCATCAATAAATTGTCAGATCTAACTCATTCTTACTGCCACAGTTGCCATCAAAGTATAAAAATGGGTCTTTCTAATGTAAACAATTTAAATTCCAGTAAAGGTTTTAAAATTGCTTGCAATGTCACTAATCTACAGAGTAGAAGATATCTGTACAGTTAAGGTATCTAAACCCAGGCATTCTTTTGCAAAAGAGTATAAAAAAAATTTCAGATTAAATCTTTAGTCTCTGATCTTGTACTTAAGGCTCCTCCAGTGTACTGTACATACTGAAGCATTAACAGTGAAAGAATCACAGGTTCTTATTATGACATTGAACTACAAAACATTAAAACTGATAACATGGACGTATATAGTATTTATCAAAAACTGGCAAGGAAAGAATTAAAAAGGTGCATTTTAGTCAAGTGGTTTAGCAGACCAGAAAAATTTAATATTTCGATACCAGAGGACTACGTGCAAGATGACCATATATAATTTAAATCATTCTCCAACAGGATACATTGGAGTGTAAAAGGCTTTTTTCTGCCTAGCAATGCCTCCTCAGATATTTTCCTAACACAGTTTCTAAATTTTTCAATATAGCTTGGGAAACCAATAGAACTAGATGCCACTTGGGAAGTGGAGCTTGCTAAAGTTCAAAGCCTGCATATATGAAACACCCTAGACACACTAGAAAATGAACTTCATGTTTCTGCTCAGGGAATTAAAAAACATTATTATGTTCCTTGCAGAATTACAAAGGGATGTATGATGTGCTGTCTGTCATACTGTATGAACCAGACAACCTTGAGCTGTGACAGACAAAACCAGAACAGCAATTCCATCCAATGATTCTGAGAAAATTCAGCTATAATGCGGCAGAAAGAAGAGTCTATGTACTGTACAGTAGTTCCTGGTGGAAAGAATTAAACTGTACAAGTTACAGCATAGCTGGGGAGAATATAAAGATCCCATCCCGATGACACCTGAGGCATTTGTTGCAAGTCACCTTACCTGTTTGATATCAGAGCAGGACTTTGCACTTTACAGAGAAACAATATCACTATGCATGCGCAAAACATTTGGAGATAGATTTGTACCCCTTTTAAAGTGCTCTTTAAATGAATAAAATTACTACCATCACGTATGGCAAACCTCATTATGCCCCATTGAGAAAGAATCACTATTATAGTGACCACTGAAGTAAAGATGGATCTGAGTAAAAATGTCATTTTAGTTTGGTGTTGTTACAGTATAGTGAAGTTACATTTAAGAAAAGTCCAAGATTGCATGCACGTTTAAAACAAAGAGAGCTTACCAAGGCCCCAATGTCTCCATTAACTTTTACCAGACACAAGCAGATAGTGAATTACCAGCATTTTCTGGCTCCCCTGTGATATATGTAGGTGGAATTAGGATATTTTTCTTTAGTTTTACAAGAACTTTACCTCTCTAAAACAGTTTTGATATATTAAAACCATGTATTACATCACCTGCCAAAATATTCTAAAAGATCTATTTTCCAAGGCAATAACACACATAGCTGGTGGTCAGGAAGACAGAAGTAAGCCGGGATGGAGTTGAAAAAATCTCGGGACGCCTCCAGTAACACTTAATGGGTCATCTGTCAGAAAAGCAAGATACAAACCATTTATAGCATTTCGTTAGCGTGGGTACAGTAAAGCTAAGTGACTTTTCTGCCTAGAATGTCTGAACCGTGTCAGATCTCTGTTTTTAGTACATTTTACTGAGATGATTGTAGAAAAAAAAGCATATTTTAAAGTTGCACGATTCCCTGCCCTATCTAAAGTAGCATCCCTGGAGATTTTCATAGCCGAGAGTGGGAAAGATTACCTTAACTAGAAAAACACACTTTTTCACCCCAGCTATAAAATTATGAAAGCTGATTGAACTAATGGTGCATCCCATGCTTAATGTGCACTTGTCAACTACCCAATATCCAATTTGCTTTCACAAGTAGATACAGCATCACCTTGGGGGACCATCAGACTTCAAATTGCTCTCCCTACAGAGTGATCTTAGAAGGCCTGCTAAATTACAGCCAGGGGACTTTTCATTCTCAATTTAATACAGGTATTTTTCTAAAGACACGGTTAACAGAATGGATAAGACAGACTAATGGAGAAAACAATACTTTTTTTTTTAAGTTACCTATATGACTGGGAGCAAAATGGTGGAACTTCTGGACCACATTTATTCTGATCAGATTTGATCATAATGAATATTCAACATCAAACTCAGAATGATGGATGTGATTAAATCTAATAGAGGAAGATGGGGAGTGCAATTCCTATTTTAAAAAAAATCCAGATTTTATTCACTTTCCAAGAGAATTTTCTTTTTAAGTCAAAACTATGGCAACTTTAATGCTAGATCTGACACATGCAGTCAGCACTATATCTTCTACCTGCATCAGTGAAGCAAAGAAAAATTGTACTCAGCTGTAAGTAATACATATTTTAATTATGTAAATAAATATCATACTATGGTTTGTAAATTTTTCACTCCTGGCTTCTAACATGGGACAGTATATTTATGTATTATCATGCAGGCAGATACCAACTGGTTAAATCATAAAAATACTTTGTATTTTTTTTTAATAGACAAAATATTCAGAAAAAAATTATGCAATCCAATCCAGACACTTTTTTGAATTTCTGTCAGCAGTACAGTAGGTGTCTTTATGAGTAGCAGGTAGCTTAAAGCTCAGTTTTCTTCCAAAGAGAATTAAAAATAATTTATAAATCATTTTGCTGGATTTCCAGCAGTCACTTTGCGATCCAATTGTACATCTCCCTTCTGATAATATTCTTTAACATACCATTCCTAGGAAGCTTGATTAGTATACCAGACTGGATAGCTTGGAGCTTCTTGTTTACCTTTTGCTTATCTAGAACAGCTTAGTAGTGCTTTCAAAGTAATGACAAATTTTGTTTACTTTTCAAACCTTACAGGACCTTATAGGACGTTGCCAAGTGCACCAAGTACAATGCAAAGGCTCTCTTCCTTTTCAACTCAGCATACTGTGTATGTGGCAGAAAGTGAACATTAATTTCCCACAGAACCTGTATTTCTTTGGATCAGGATAAGATCCAATGTAATCTTGATTTTCAGCTGTATTGAAACAAATAAGGAAAATAGCCATTATTTCTGAAGCCCCATGGCTTTAGGCATAACACTCAGTTTCATTGGTAAAAAGTTAAACAAGTCAATGCAACACATTGAAAAACGAAGAGTCCATAAATCACATCAACTTCTTTCCATGAGAGGTAACCTGAGGATTTATTGTTTTCAAGTCAGGTATTTCATTTAAAAGGTACCCATTGTGACTTTGCATTATATTCTATGAATGTGTACCATTGATATTTGAGGTAACATTATTTTGCAAAGGCAGCAGAAGCCCAAGGCCATGATTTCCCAGTCATATACATTCTTTAAATATAATTTGGGATGATTTCTTGTTTCTTGGCTTTCAAAATCAGAAAACACATTTCTCACACACATCCTTGGGCTTTATAGTTACAGCAAATCATTCATATTTTTCCGGACTGTTTTTAATTTTGGTCCTTTCAAAGGCAACATTCTTCAGAATGGGGTTTTGAGACTTTGAATTGACATTCACTGTGTAAGTCTTAACAGAAAGGAGGCATTTTCTCCATTTCACAAGCTGAATCTATATTGTTGGTTTTCTCATAAAATTTAGGAAAAGTGTGTTGGATGAAACAGGTGAGACTTAAAGTAACAATTGAAATCTGCACATTTAACAATTTTGTCTTGAATTTGCCAAAAGTCAATAGAAAAACCACACATTGCACAAGAGGTTAAGAGACAAAAGGGTGAATGATAGCTCATGTAACAGTAATTGCACAAATACTTCACATGTAGGAATCAACTTAATTTAAGAATGTCATAATAATGTCACACAAAAGAAAAGAATGTTTTACAGGCTGTTTTCAAATTTTAAAAATAATTTCCTGTACACCTCTGCCATTTGACAAATATCCAGCAACTTACTTAATTTATGAACATCTGTGAATGACACTTTTTCATGCTCAAGTAGTTGGAGTCCTGTAAGTACAACTGAGGATTTTATTTGAATCGAGGGTCAATTAATATAATTAGAAAGACAAACAACTGATTCCATTGATTAGCAGATACTGTAAGTAAATTTTGAAATTTTACATTATTTGATGACTAAGGAGACTGTTTACCTTTTGAATGTTGTTTGCTGTTTGTTTTTAGTAGTAAAGACGTATTACCTAAAATACTAGTAAGACATGGCACTTGAACTTCTATCTGTTGAAGAAACTCTTCTACACTTACAGCTGCTCCACTTATTTGTACAAAAATGCAAAAAGGCAGGGAATCAGTATATAGTTCTAACTGCAGAATTTTTTTAGATTCAAAGTACTGAAAAGCCTATCCAGAGCTCCTTGCTACATCTCATTAGTATTAATTACATCTTCCTAGGATTCCAATTTATAGGCATTTGCAGAATTGATTATTTTGATTTTAAACACAATAATATTTATTTGATCTATCAAATAGTAACTATTACCAGACATGGAAGGCTGTTGTTAATCTGAGCTGGCTAAGTGTTAAAGGGATCTGCAGCATGTGTTTGACCATTGGGATTTCAAGAGAAGAAGAGAAAAAAAATCATTTTTATATAAATCCAGGGAAATGGGTAAACCAGTTTGAGGTATGTCTGGTGAAGGAATTTGCATCTAATTCTTATTCATCTGTATGTTATTTTGATGATTAGAATAACCTGATACAGTAAAAGTTTGCTGAGAAGGAGCAGGGATTTTGGGGACTGATTAGAACAGTTAAGCTCAGTCGCCATTTAATGTTAATAATAACTTCCGAGGCTGGCACCCTGCCCAGGGTTTGTTTCCTGCCTTGCGCCCTGTGTTTGCTGGGATTGGCTCCAGCAGACCCCCGTGACCCTGTAGTTAGGATATTGCGGGTTGGATAATGGTTGGATGGATGGATAACTTCCGGTCTCTGTGCAAGCAGAAGACATTTTACAGAAGCTCCATATTTCTCATTTTTGATTTTTTTTTTCTAAACTTTTTTACTAGTTGTTAGTCTTATTTAAAATTAGAACTGGTCTGTTTTCTGGCCTGTCACTGATAGTAGCCACTAGAAATCGGATAAACTCATTTCAAATGCAATGCACGCAAACCTAGGTATCAACTTGTCATTACTACACTTCAAACAGGCTGTAAACATGATTTGCGAAGAGGACCTGAAGGCTGTCTTATGTCTGCAACTCCTGAAACAGTAAGAGACATTGAGGAAAATAAAAGCAGGGTGTATTAAATACACTCGTAACCAGCTACTTGCACTGGGATTGCAAATGACTAAGAAGTTCAGTTACACTTGACCACAGGAGCTATTTATCTACAGACATAGAGGGCGATGTGCTGGACTAAGACTAAAAGCAAGGTGAAAAGGTTTTAAAATTGGTCTACCATTTATTGTAATGAGAAATGTTCAATCACTGCCACATAAGATGGATGAACTGTCTCTGCTTATAGCATACCATGGAGTATATAAGTACAGTGGCATTTTGTGCTTTACAGAGAGCTCACATAAAACTAATATACCTGACAATGATTTACTGCTGGACATATTTAATCTTATTTGAGCAGACACCCAGTGCGGTGTGGAAAAAAGACAGGAGGGGGACTGGTCATCTACGTGAATGAATAGAAGGGAGTATATCATGGTAAAACTAGAGTTTGTAATACAGACATTGAAATTGTGGTCACGTTATTTGCCCAGGGAGAAAAATTACATCATCCTTATTAATGTTTATTTTCTTCCCTCTGCAAAGTTTACTTAGCAACAGAAATGATTCATTCTGTCACCAACACTTTCATGATGACTCACTCCAACCCTGCAGTTATAATAAGTGATGACTTCAACCATGTGACTTTGGAACAAACAATGACAATTTTCTATCAGTTTGTGACTGGTTCCACTTAAGGAAATAACAAGTTGGACTTACAGTATTCAAATGTTAAAGATGCCTTTAAGTGTAATGTGCTTGCTCCTTTAGGCAAGTCTGACCACAACCTGATTCATCTTATTTCCAGCCATTATTGAATGGCATCATGTTACCACTAGAATAGAGAAAAAGCGGGGTATGGGGGCTGAAATGGCTCTGAATGACTGCTTCCAAAAGACAGACTAGGAAATGTATGAGTCAAATAAGGGATATACTGAGGGATTATGCCACCATATCACAGACTATATTAACTTCAGTTTCGACACAGTGGTACTGTACCTACAAAAATAGGGTGTTTCTTTCCAAACAACAAGCCCTGGCTTAATAAGAAGCTAAAAGGTTTCCGGAATTAAAACAAAGACCATTCAAATCCAGTGACAAAGAGGCTCTGAAGGACACAAAGCATGTGTTAAAGAAAATACTGAATCGAGGAAAGGATGCTTACAAAGCTAAAGTTAGAAAACAAACTAATTCAGATTAATGTGAAGGATGATTGAAATGGACTGGGCATAATTACTGGACTCAAGAAAACCAGGGCTCAGGTGGTAGAAGGGGATGTGGGCAAAACTAATGCCCTGAACCAATTTTGTAACAGAGTTTCTCTCCCAATGCCACCCTCTTCCAATGACCAGTCTCCCCACACCATCCCTACTACATCAACAATTCCTACCACATCAACTGGAATGATCAGTGCCAAATCCACCATTAACCATCAGTGTGACTGTCTATAACTGAAGACCAAGTAAGGAGACAACTGAGGAAGCTACACATAGGAATACCTCCTAGACCACATGGAGTCAGTCCTCAAGATCTTAAGGCCTGTGCTGAGCAAAGTTGTGGTGTCCTCTGTCAACTGTTCAGTCTGTTCCTTCAGAAAGTGCCACTGCTGCTGAAAACATGCTGCATTGTTCCTGTTCCAAAGAAGGCAGACACCTCTTCACCTAATGACTACAGACCAGTGGCACTTACTCTCACATCATGAAGTACAGTGCATCCGGAAAGTATTCACAGCGCATCACTTTTTTCCACATTTTGTTATGTTACAACCTTATTCCAAAATGGATTAAATTCATTTTTTTCCTCATAATTCTACACACAACACCCGATAAAGACAACATGAAAAAAGTTTACTTGAGATTTTTGCAAATTTATTAAAAATAAAAAAATTGAGAAAGCACATGTACATAAGTATTCACAGCCTTTGCCATGAAGCTCAAAATTGAGCTCAGGTGCATCCTGTTTCCCCTGATCATCCTTGAGATGTTTCTGCAGCTTAATTGGAGTCCACCTGTGGTAAATTCAGTTGACTGGACATGATTTGGAAAGGCACACACCTGTCGATATAAGGTCCCACAGTTGACAGTTCATGCCAGAGCACAAACCAAGCATGAAATCAAAGGAATTGTCTGTAGACCTCCGAGACAGGATTGTCTCGAGGCTAAAATCTGGGGAAGGTTACAGAAAAATTTGTGCTGTTTTGAAGGTCCCAATGAGCACAGTGGCCTCCATCATGCATAAGTGGAAGAAGCTCAAAACCACCAGGACTCTTCCTAGAGCTGGCCGGCCATCTAAACTGAGCGATCGGGGGAGAAGGGTCTTAGTCAGGGAGGTGACCAAGAACCCGATGGTCACTCTGTCAGAGGTCCAGAGGTCCTCTGTGGAGAGAGGAGAACCTTCCAGAAGGACAACCATCTCTGCAGCAATCCACCAATCAGGCCTGTATGGTAGAGTGGCCAGACGGAAGCCACTCCTTAGTAAAAGGTACATGGCAGCCTGCCTGGAGTTTGCCAAAAGGCACCTGAAGAACTCTCAGACCATGAGAAACAAAATTCTCTGGTCTGATGAGACAAAGATTGAACTCTTTGGTGTGAATGCCAGGCGTCACTTTGAAGGAAACCAGGCACTGCTCATCACCAGGACAATACCATCCCTACTGTGAAGCATGGTGGTGGCAGCATCATGCTGTGAGGATGTTTTTCTGCGGCAGGAACTGAGAGACTAGTCAGAACAAAGGGAAAGATGACTGCAGCAATGTACAGAGACATCCTGGATGAAAACCTCCTCCAGAGCGCTCTTGGCCTCAGACCGGGGCGACGGTTCATCTTTCAGCAGGACAACGACCCTAAGCACTGTGGTAATGTGCCTTCACTGGCATTACCAGTAATTAAATAATATTAGTTAAATGTCCTCTGCAGTGTTAATAGAGAGGCATTTGTTTGGGATAAAAACGACAAAATGGTATAAAGAAAGGAAGCTTGCCTTTTTCTTTTATATAGTGTAGAAAGATGTCTTCGCTGACGATATGAACGCCTTTTGGGGAGTGTCGCAGTGGGTCTCGTGTAGACTGGAGAGACGGCCTTGCCATTGACCGGCCGGGATGGCATTGTCGGTCCTCCACTCCTGCACGCGTTTCCCACGACCTCATTAACACTAAAAGTGCAAAAGAAAGTGCAAAGCGCCTTAATATTAATTTACCGCGGTCTAGCATAGGGATCCCGTGTTCGTAGTTGTCTGAGCTGTAGCTCAGGGGAAGGAGGAAAAAAAATAGAAAGTGCTTACTTTCACTTATGGCATGAAGTGCAGTTCATGTCTGAAAAGCCGGCACAGCTATGCGCACGCGCGCCGGCTACTCAACTTTTTATAGTAATTATGTGGGATAGTAGACGCCGCTTTTCGCAAATGCGTTCATGTCATCGCGTACCCCGCATAATTAAGTTCTGAGAAATTAATTCATGCATTTATCTCTAGTAGGATTGACTACTGCAATGCAGTGTTCACTGGCTGTTCAAACTGTTCTTTATACAGCCTCCAGTTAATCCAAAATGCGGCTGCAAGAATTATTACAAGAACAAGAAAATATGAACACATAACTCCAGTTCTTAAATCCTTACACTGGCTCCCGGTTAAGTTTAGGGCTGATTTCAAAATCCTCCTTTTAACATATAAAACATTAAATGGCCAAGGTCCGGCTTACTTGTCTGAACTTATCATGACTTACAAACCTGTGCGCACATTAAGATCTCAAGATGCCGGTCTGCTTAGGATTCCAAGGATTAATAAAATAACAGTGGGAGATCGAGCTTTTAGTTACAGGGCCCCTAAACTGTGGAATGGTCTTCCTACTTCTATAAGAGATGCCCCTTCAGTCTCAGCCTTTAAATCCCGGCTGAAGACTCACTACTTCAGTTTAGCATATCCTGACTAGAGCTGCTGATTAACTGTACATACTGCATCTCTGTTGTTAGTCATTAGCACTAAAACATAAGTAACATGATAATTATAATTGAATACTAACCCTCACCTATTCTGTTTCTGTTCTCGGTACCCAAATGTGGCAATTGGTGCCACGGCCCACCTGCCAAGTTGTTTGCCTGCCTATGGTAAAGTCATCCGTGATGGAGGATCACAGGAATCATGGGAAAGAGGGGTCCTTTCATCGGAGCAACGTTTCAGCCGTGGAATGGCCAAATGTGAAGGCAGCTTGATGGATGAGGTCTCCAGGACTCTAAAAATATCCAAATCTTATTATGTGATATCATCTACTGTTAAATTCTGCTCCGTACTTCTAAAATTTTTATTATTATGCTGTATTAAGGATTTGTTCTGTTCTGTGTATTGTATTGACCCCTTCTTTTGACACCCAACTACCTGGAAAGGGGTCTGTCTTTGAACTGCCTTTCCCAAGGTTTCTTCCATTTTCCCTACAAGGTTTTTTGGGAGTTTTTCCTTGTCTTCTCAGAGAGTCAAGGCTGGGGGGCTGTCAAGAGGCAGGGCTTGTTAAAGCCCATTGCGGCATTTCCTGTGTGATTTTGGGCTATACAAAAATAAACTGTATTGTATTGTATTGTATGACGTACAGCGGTTTAATTGGTCAGCGTAGGGGCATCAAATACAAAAAAAAATCATCGCCTCTAGAGGGGGTTTTGGAAGTTACCAAGCTTTACGGCTTGTGCTTTGTTTTTGTAAATATTTTTTCATGTATATATAAATATCTCTCAATTAACTTTGATGGAGGTATTTATTGAGTTGTGGTTAGTGGTGCACTGTTTATTTTTGTATATACACTTTTTTTTGTTTTGTATTTTGAATATTTTTGGGTGAATCCTGTATTATACACTTTTTGGAGGAGCAGCTTACTGACTTGGATCACTGTGGAGGAAGACAGCTTCCCATTTTGATTTTTGTGTATATATATGGATTCCACTAGTTTGTGTGCAGTATTCTTTTTCATTTGGGACTTTCAGGTAGCACTGTAAATACTGAATATAGTCATTTCTGGGCTCCATTTAATTACTGTTTTTGTGTGTCCTTTGCAGTACTGGACTGTGTATTAATATATATATACATTCCGCAGGACATTAATGCACCTGTAAATAAAACCACACTTTATTTTTCAAAAAACCCAACCCTTTTTGTGTCCGTGTCTCCCTGTCTTACACCATCATCCTGGTCACGCTTGGTCCCACATACTAGACACCTAGAGTGTAGGCTGGTGATTCCAATTCCCACTACACGGGGTGTCACAAGCACACAGCCAAGATATTAAAGGAGTGGCTTCAGGACAACTCTGTGAATGTCCTTGAGTGGCCCAGCCAGAGCTGAACATCTCTGGAGAGATCTTGAAATGGCTGTGCACTGACGCTTCCCACCCAACCTGATGGAGCTTGAGAGGTGCTGCAAAGAGCAATGGGCGAAACTGGCCAAGGATAGGTGTGCCAAGCTTGTGGCATCATATTCAAAAAGACTTGAGGCTGTAATTGCTGCCAAAGGTGCATTGACAAAGTATTGAGCAAAGGCTGTGAATACTTATGTACCTGTGATTTCTCAGTTTTTTTTATTTTTAATAAATTTACAAAAACCTCAAGTAAACTTTTTTCACATTGTCATTATGGGGTGTTGTGTGTAGAATTCTGAGGAAAAACGTGTCTATCAGGCAATGATTGGAGTGGGAGGGGGGTTATAATTATGTATCCACTCCACAAGGCTTATTCTCACCTGGCAGCACTGTGAGAATTATGTTTTCTGATTTCTCCAAAGCTTTCAAAACCATCCTGACATCCCTGTAAAGGGGTAATCTCAGATATGCATGTGGATGAGCCTATGGTATCCTAGATAATGGACTATCTGTTGGACAAGCTGCAGTACATGACACTCCAAGACTGTATTTCTGGTACAGAGCAACACTGGAGCACTACTGGGAACAGTCCTGTCTCCTTTTCTCTTCACTCTGTACACCTCAGGATATACAGTCATATGAAAAAGTTTGGGAACCCCTCTCAGCCTGCATAATAATTTACTCTACTTCCAACAAGAAAGATAACAGTGGTATGTCTTTCATTTCCTAGGAACATCTGAGTACTGTGGTGTTTTCCGAACAAAGATTTTTAGTGAAGCAGTATTTAGTTGTATGAAATGAAATCAAATGTGAAAAACTGACTGTGCAAAAATTTGGGTACCCTTGTAATTTTGCTGATTTGAATGCATGTAACTGCTCAATACTGATTACGTGCAACACCAAATTGATTGGATCAGCTCGTTAAGCCTTCAACTTCATAGACAGGTGTTTCCAATCATGAGAAAAGGTATTTAAGGTGGTCAATTGCAAGTTGAGCTTCCCTTTGACTCTCCTCTGAAGAGTGACAGCATGGGATCTTCAAATCACCTCTCAAAAGATCTGAAAACGAAGATTTTTCAGTATCATGGTTTAGGGGAGGTTTAAACAGTCAATTTCAACTGTAAGGAATGTAATCAGGAAATGGAAGGCCACAGGCATAGCTGCTGTTAAACCCAAGTCTGGCAGGCCAAGAAAAATACAGGAGTGGCATATGTGCAGGATTGTGAGAATGGTTACATACAACCCACAGATCATCTCCAAAGACCTGCAAGAACATCTTGCTGCAGATGGTGTATCTGTACATTGTTCTGCAATTCAGCACAATTTGCACAAAGAGCATCTGTGTGGCAGTTTGATGAAAAAGAAGCCCTTTCTGCACTCACACCACAAACAGAGTCGCTTGTTGTATGCAAATGCTCATTTAGACAAGCCAGATTTGTTTTGGAACAAAGTGCTTTAAAATGATGAGACAAAAATTTTGTTTTGCATGGCGGATGAAGAACACCGCATTCCAAGAAAAACACCTGCTACCTGCTGTCAAATTTGGTGGAGGTTCCATCATGCTCTGGGGCTGTGTGGCTAGTTCAAGGACTGGGGCTCTTGATAAAGTTGAGGGTCAGATGAATTCAATCCAATATCAACAAATTCTTCAGGATAATGTTCAAGCATCAGTCACAAAGTTGAAGTTACGCAGGCGTTGGATATTTCAACAAGACAATGACCCAAAACAGTTTGAAATCTACAAAGGCATTCATGCAGAGGGAGAAGTACAATGATCTGGAATGGCTGTCACAGTCCCCTGACTTGAATATCATCGAAAATCTATGGGATGATTTGAAGCAGGCTTGTCCATGCTTGGCAGCCATCAAATTTACCTGAAGTGGAGAGATTTTGTATGAAAGAATGGTCAAAAATACCTCCATCCAGAATCCAGACACTCATTAAAGGCTATAGGAGGTGTCTAGAGGCTGTTATATTTGCAACATGAGGCTCAACTAAGTATTGATGTAATAACTCTGTCGGGGTGCCCAAATTTATGCACATGTCTAATTTTGTTATGATGCATATTGCATATTTTCTGTTAATCCAATAAACTTAATGTCATTGCTGAAATACTACTGTTTCCATAAGGCATGTCATATGCCAATGATAAACAAAAATCTAAGGAATTAAGAGAGGTTCCCAAACTTTTTCATATGACTGTAAATACATCACCAAGTCATGTCAGTTGCAGAAATTCTCAGACGATTCCGCACTTAGGAAATCAAAGGAAATGGTTTTGCTACACCAAAGAACCTCTATATCTGGTCACTATTCAAGAAGGGGATATAGGATATTCCACTCCTGCAAGTATTTGGGAGTTCACATTAATGACAGGTTGGACTGGTTCTGATACACAGAGGAACTGTCTAAGACAGGGCAGAGCAGGCTCTTTTTCCATAGGAGACTGTGCTCCTTTAATGAAGGAAGTAACATCCTTTGATGGCCAGTGTGATTTTCTACACTGTAGTGTGCTGGCTGGTAACATCACTTCAAGAGAGGCCCACCGAATTAACCAGCTAATTAAAAAGGCAAGATCAGTTATAGCATGCACTCAGGACCCCTGGAGGTCGTAGCAAAGGAGAGACTTTAAACAAAACACAGTGCCATTATGAGCAACTGTGCACATCTTCTCTCTGATACACTACCCCTGAGTACTTTCAGCCAACAAATTATTCAGCAGAAGTTTGTCAAGAAAAACTATTAGGGCTCCTTTATACCAACAGCAATATGCCTGCATAATGCCTAACTCTGACTGGCACAGCCAAGTCAGAACTTTTTCTTTCTTTTGAATTTTCTTGCTTTATAGCCATTGCAGTGTGTGTTCACATCACTGTATATATATATATATATTTATCTACTTACTTATGTATCTATTTATGTATTTATTTATTTAAAGAGCTGCTGTTAAAAGCCAAAGTTCTATCTATCTATCTAATAAACATACATTTTCAGAATGTCTCTTGGATCCTGAGACATCTCTTAAAAACCTTTTCTTCCTTTTATCTTTACTAACAATACATTAACTGCCTTTACCACCACTGCTTCTGCCACAATTTCCACTGTCACAGTCCATTATTTCAGGATTAAGTTTTCCATAAAAGAGAAAAAAAAATCATTCTTATGTAAATCCAGGGAAATGGGTAAAGCACATTGAAGTTTCGATGTTCTTAATTTAAACTTTCAGTTTGTCAGCCTAGAATGCCCTTCAACGTTTTCTGAGAGCTATGGTGAATCCTGCACTTTTGGATAAGTAATTAGGGTGAAGATGATTCTAAAACATAACAAAAAACTTTGTTTCTTTAAAAAACATTTAAATATTACCACTCCTGAATGAATAACTTACCAGGGTGTCTGAAAGATGTTCATTAAGCATCAACAAGTTGTCTGCTCAGATTCGAGATTTTGACTGGAGACATTAATGGAATGAAGGCTCTTCACCAGGGAATTGTTTTTTAAAAAGTTAGTGTTTAATACTTTATAATGTCTGACCACTGGAAAAAAATGTATGTCCTTTGGTGCTTAAGAAGGGTGGAGTGTTACACCTCTATAATCTTACAGTTATTTGGAAAGACACTTCACTGGAGCAAAGCTGCAGACCACTTCAAGAAAGGCAAATCATTCAAGTATCAACTCTTCAATGAGTAGGATATCCATAGGTTTTCATTAGGAACGCAATTATATGTGGTCTTCGCAATCCTTCCACTACTTGGAGTTGTTCTTCATGAAATGCTGCAGGCAACCAACACAAGATTCTATTTCTATATATTTAAATGATTTTTGCTAAAAACTGTCTTTTATAGGTATATAAAATTATTGTGGAGTCTGTTATTTTGATTTATTTATGTATTTTTTATTATTGTGAATATATTTTCCTACAAGGTTTAACACTAGAATTACCAGAGCCTACGAAAAAACTTGTAGATCTGGCCCACCTTAAATCCCATCACATGTCTCAGTCAGCGTCTTTTGTCCTGTAAATGTGCTGATAAAGACAAGCAACAAGCAGCCTGCTATTCCATCCCCCCACCACCGCAGAATGTGCACAAAGTTCTCCAAGCTCATGCATTGATTATCTGGGAGTGAAGTGCTGGAGTTTTAGAGTGGAAATAATAGATTGTTATTTGGAACACATGCATTTCATGTGTGTTCCATTTCTACAATAATCTGTGTAAACACATTGTTAAAACAGAAACGTTTTTCATATTTTAGTAGTAAATGACAAAATGTTGGCATACTATATAATGTGTGAAGCCTGAAGTCCAAAGATCAAATAAACACTTTTACAAAAGGAACAAGGATAATACACCAGCTTCTGTGGTGTAGTGGTAAGATTTTCTGACCAGGTTTGATCCTGACTGCCTCCTATATTTGCTGCTCTTATTGTTAAAATAATACAGTAAACACATACATTTGGTTTGCAACTGTAACAGACGGTGTACATTTATAGCACTTGTAAAAGTTACTGGTTTTTTTTTCACTTTTATTCTCGCAGTCACGCTGTTTGTAACAGGTACACACATTGTAAATGTAGGAAGGATGGTCCTTGTGTGTGTGTGAAATGTTAACATTTGAATCTGATGATTGCATATAGCACTGAACTGACCACTCTGTGCTATTCTTTCCTCTGCATGTCCTGGAGTACAAAGGATACAGCACTGTGCACCAAAATGTGGGGACTGGCAAGATCGGGAAAAAATAAACAAAACATGCAGTCACTGATTATAAGTGCAAGATGTTATGCGAATGAATATGAATAATATGAATAATGTTGCATCTGTGCCACAATGTTTTCCGAAATGTACTATACAGGTCATAAAAAGAATAATTTCAAATATCATATACTGTATACCTGTGTCTCTGGTTTTTATTTTGTCAGTGCGACTTAAAACTGAATAAAAAAAATCAAGTGATGGTGAGATACAAAGAAGGCAGATTCACCAGCGTTTGTGTGTCAGCTTTTATTCCTCCAGATCAGAGAATGTCCATTTCCATTGCCTCAAAACACCACTCACATCTACAGTTATGCCCAGTTTCAAATAAAACTAACAGCGTCAGATCCCTAGGGCGATAGTATGTATCGTGATTGTGACTGAGAGAATAAAAGTGAACAAAAAAACGGTAACTTTTGCAAGTACTATAACTGTACACCATCTGTTACAGACGCAAACCACTTGTATGTGTGTACTGTATAATATTAACAGTAAGAGAAATTCACTACTGAAAACTGAAATTATAGGAGGCAGTCGAGATCGAACCGGGGGCTCTTGATTATAAGTCAGCAAATCTTACTGCTACACCATGGAAGCTGCTGTATTAGCCTTGTTCCTTTTGTGAGAGTGTTTATTTGATCTTTGGACTTCAGACCTAACACATTATATAGTTTATGCTAACATTTTGTCATTTACTACTAAGATATGAAAAACGTTTCTGTTTTAACAATGTGTTTACACAGAGTATTGTAGAAATGGAACACACATGAAATGCATGTGTTCCAAATAACGATCTATTATTTCCTCTCTAAAACTCCAGCACTTCACTCCCAGATAATCAAGGCATGAGCTTGGAGAACTTTGTCCACATTCTGCAGTGGTGGGGGGATGGAATAGCAGGCTGCTTGCTGCTTGTCTTTATCAGCACATTTACAGGATAAAAGATGTTGACGGAGAGGTGCGATGGGATTTAAGGTGGGCCAGATCTACGAGTTTTTTCGTAGGCTCTAATAATTTTAGTGTTAATAATAATAATGCATTTTATTTATAGGGCAATTTACATTAGCAGTAAATGTCAAAGTGCTACATAAAAGTTTAAACAAAGGCAAGGCAAGATAAAAACAGCGATAAAACAATAACTATGGCATTCTTGTTAATAAGCTTTCCTAAATAGAAAAGTCTTTAGCTGTTTTTTAAGACAGCCCACAGTCTGCTGTGTTCTTATGCTCTCTGGTAGAGCATTCCAGAACCGTGGAGCAGTGGCTGCAAAGGCTCGGTCATCCATTGTATGAAGTTAGGTCACAGGGGGCAAAGGTGATTGGTATTTGCAAAATGGAGGTTTCTTGCAGTGGATTGTAGTATAAGGAATTCCTTCAGATGTTGTGGAGCATTTCCATGGATACACTGGTGAGTAAACAAACAGAGTTTGTATTTGATTCAGAGGTGGACAGGGAGCCAATGAAGTGAACGAAGGATTGGTGAAATGTGTTCATATTTCCACACCCTTACAATTCTTGCAGTACTATTTTGAATTTGTTTGGAGCTTTTGAAGGCTCTTGCTGGGGATCCCGATGAGGAATGCATTACAATAATCCAGCCTGCATGAAACAAAGGCATGAACCAGCTTTTCAGCATCACAGAGGGAGAGGTAGGGATGAAGTTTGGCTATGTTTTGGAGATGAAGGAATGCAATTTTACAAACGTGATGGACATGTGTATCAAATGACAGATGGGAGTCTAACTTGACACCCAGATTTGCAACAGAAGGGGAGAGGGTAATGTTACAGTCAGAAAAGGAAATACAATTTACAGAGGAACGAAGCTGATGGGGGTGCCAATTAAAAGAGCTTCAGTTTTGGTGCTGTTCAGCTTGAGGAAGTTCTTGGACATCCAGGCTTCAATCTCATCTAAGCAGGAGCATAGGGTTGAGGGAGGTGTAAGAGAAGTCAAATCCAGTCTCATATAGATCATTTCAAACAGAACTCATTTCAAATAGAGTGATATGATCTCTAAAGGCTGACGATTGGGTGTGCAGCTGTCCAAAAGGCTGGGTTTAAAGCCCATAAATCATAATTGAGGGTCATAACTCCTCTTTTGACAGAATTAATTTCTACTGTTCCTTCTAAATCCATTTTAGCTGTGCTGTATTGTAGTTTTCAAGTTTATTTCTGATTAAAATGTTAATCAGGAATATTTTATTGGTCTGAATGTGATTCTTCCACAGCACATATTTCATATGTTCTATTCAGTCATTAAATTAATGCAAAACTAAAAAAAAATAAGCACAAACTAAATATATACAATTTTCAAATGTGGAGTGGTGACCATACCATCATAAACTATTAGAGTAAGGTAACCTACTGTTTGTACAACAACTACTAATGTTTATTTACAATATCAGCTTAACACCTTCCACTGTTATTTCAGGACCAACAGACAAGGAGCTAGAACAATAATTCCCTCAGGGTACCTCTGATAGTATACTTGGCAGCATATGGAGAGCTCATTAGGACCAACTAAAATCAATGTTCTGGCACCTTTAATACACTTTTTTCAATCAGGCTACAGTCCACACCTATTTTAAGATCGACATTATTCAAATAACAAATTACTTGTATGAAGGTCTACTGGCTTGCTTCACTTACTTCAACATATATGAAATGCTTTAAGCATTTGGTCATAGCACATGTCAAATACAGTAAACCAGACATAAGTTTACCTACTGCAGAATCAATTTCCATCTAACTAAATTACTAAGAAAAAGAACACACATGAGATTACTGTTCAGTAATATTAGCATAGCAATCAATATGATTCTTCTGGCTAGTATAAAGTTCAGGGGCTCTTGCTCTTAATACTGCATTGAGTTGGACTGAGGTCTGTCTGATTGTTAGACCTCAGGCTGAGTGCAAGACCACACATCTAATACTCACCACCCCATTTGATCAGTCTACTACTATTTGTGTTGCAAAGCATGATTCCAAGTCCATCTCCATTATCACATTTTCTGATGGCATAACAGTAGATTCGATTAGATCTTCCTAAAGTAAGTAGAAAAAAATCTGTTAAAACAGCAATATGTCCTTCAATATCAGCACTATCAAGGAGCCAATTGACTCTATAAGACTTGAAGCTCATTCTAATATTAACATTAATGTCGTTGCAGAGGTAAATTTGATTTTACTTACCTTTTAACACCACAGCTTTCCACTTAAAGACACAGAGTGTTCACTTTTTCATGAGGCTAAAGAGTGTCACTAACTTTCAGATGCATAATGAAGAGCAAGTGTACTGTGCTATCTAGAACATTAATATGATGTCGAAGACTTAAACGTCTTGTGTAAGGTTATTAAGTTCATTAAAAAAAACAGCTTATCATTGGGGTTACAATGCCATTCAACAGGATAGTTATGATAGGAGATGCTGGTAGAAAGCATAGTCCATTTTCTGAGAACAGCAAATTATTTGTCCAATGTCATTCAGCAAGCAACACCATACCACCAGCCGTAGAGTTTAAACCCTCAGGCCATTCAAGTGCTAACTCATTGATTGCAGTCAAATGCTAGACCTGATCTGGGACTAAAGACAACCCTGAAAAGCACATGTACTGACTGTCTGTTTTTATTACTCATATACATTTAACCTGCATCTCCAAATTTACCATAGCACATCATATTGGAGCTCAGCTTTTGTTTCCTATTATTGACAATTCCACAAAAATCTACTTTTATGATCTGTTTATTAATTTACCTTTTACTACAAATGGTTAAATAATCAGGAGAATATTTTTTCATAGTAGTTACTATGCTTGTTTATCAGTGCCTGCTGTATTACATTTCTTTTTCATTTTACTGTATTGCTGCAGCAAGCCTATTTCTGCAACAGTTCAGCATTCAAATATACATTTTGTTGTCCTGTAATCATTATAAAAATGAGTTAATATATATAAAAAATAACCTTCTGAAAATCTTTCACTATATACTACAGTATTTACTGAGTAAAATCTGTTTCATAACTCTACATGGGCCACAGTTAAAGCTGACTGCAAATTTCTCGATTCTTTGTTAACTAATCCAACGTAACTTGAAAACATGTATTTTAATCTTTTGAAAAATCTCTAGATTTCTAAAGTGGCTGATTAAGTGGACTGATCTCTGCAGTGAGATGTGTTATTTCATTTGATTCCAAATAGGTTGGGTTTTGAATGACATTATGCATATTAAATGTTGTTGCAGATGGGCTTGACAAGCATCATTCCAATTTCTTTTGGCAGGCATTTTTTAAAATTAAGCAAGTAAATACTTTATTGCCATAAAATACTCATACAATGAGATATCAATACAAACATACAACATAAGGATAACAATAAGATTCATTCCCCCACATCCCCGAAACAAACAGTTTAACACAAACACACGGACATATTCATATTATTGAAGAGGACTCAAAAACAAGATGTTAAGTTCATGCTGTTCCCAGATTGCAGATAAGTACATTTATGAAATATGGAAAAGGCAAGCAGTGCCTCTCTCATTAATTACATCAGCTTGTCAAATTACACACTAGATATTAAAATAATGTTTAATAAACGTGAAAGCTGCCCTTAGATAAAAATAGTGAATGAAATGCTAAGTAAGCTGTTTATTTAAAACAAAAATATTCCTAAGCAGATACTTTGAATGCACATAAATTATTTTGGTAGCATGCAATCCACTAAGGTATTAATTTAAGGTGACATTGCCTCTCCACAGGCGCACACCATATGTACACAGGTGAAGCCATAGTCATGTAGGCCACAGTAAACAGATAAGGAGTCCTTTCGAAAAGTAACAGATGCTTTTTCTGCCAGACCAAAGAATGTCAGGAAGAGGCTCCTGCTGCGAGAAGATTGCACACAAGAGGAGTTAATTGTTTTCTTTCTCATTTACAGCTTTTTCATTATCTAAATAAAAAAAAAAGTTTAAATTTATGTGTATTATTGACAAACCATACTTATTACTTTTTAATAAAAATGTTACTTCATCTATTCCATATTTAAGTGCCTGTCTGTATTACATACAGAATATTTTTATTGTACATTGTTTTAATTCAATAGACAGTTACTCATCTCACATAAAATTTACCCTAGAAGAAACTACTTATAATAAGCACACCAATAGATGTGTCAAAGTGAGCATTCAGTGTTTAACATGCCGGCAGAACTTCATGTACTCTACAGGAGTGCATCTGCTCAATAGCAGTCGGCAAGCTGATTCATTTGAAGGTAGATCTGCAAAACGCTGCTCAGCAGGAGATGAAGGGCTTGAAATTTAATACTGTTCCTCCACTAGAAGTATCATGCATCTCACCCAGTTTGAGAAATAAATACCCTACCATTGAAAATTCAAGATTTTTTGGTATGTGCCACCTGAGCTGCAAAATTGGAAACTCAAAGTTTTTTTTTTGATGAAAATGTATTTTATAAAGATGCATACATTGTATTTTCAGGATTTTTTGAGTTCAGAGAATATTTTGACAGCATTTTTCTGTCTCTGCACTGAAAATAGATGATTACTAATCCTGCAAATTCAAAAGTCAAACAAATAGTAACGTGTTTTTAGTATCAAGAGACTACTACCTATCTGCTTTATTTAGTATGTGAGGTTTTCCTAAGGAGCCGTAATAATTAGACAAAAAAGTGTACATTTAAAAAAGGCAATAAAGTCAAGCATAATCATGGAAAACATCCACTTGAATTGTTACATTCAAACAGATAGCAGCTCCCTGGTTGCATTTAGAACATACTGAGTTTAGGGGCATGAATTCAAAAAGGTCAATGTCTGACAGTGAAATGCTATGATTTCTCCTACAGCTACAGATTAGCCAGTATTGGACCTGCAAGCAGTTAATTTTCATTTTTTCATCACTCACCTAAAGGATTATTAGGAACACCATACTAATACGGTGTTTGACCCCCTTTTGCCTTCAGAACTGCCTTAATTCTACATGGCATTGATTCAACAAGGTACTGAAAGCATTCTTTAGAAATGTTGGCCCATATTGATAGGATAGCATCTTGCAGTTGATGGAGATTTGTGGGATGCACATCCAGGGCACGAAGCTCCTGTTCCACCACATCCCAAAGATGCTCTATTGGGTTGAGATCTGGTGACTGTGGGGGCCATTTTAGTACAGTGAACTCATTGTCATGTTCAAGAAACAAATTTGAAATGATTCGAGCTTTGTGACATGGTGCATTATCCTGCTGGAATTAGCCATCAGAGAATGGGTACATGGTGGTCATGAAGGGATGGACATGGTCAGAAACAATGCTCAGGTAGACCGTGGCATTTAAACGATGCCCAGTTGGCACTAAGGGGCCTAAAGTGTGACAAGAAAACATCCCCCACACCATTACACCACCACCACCAGCCTGCACAGTGGTAACAAGGCATGATGGATCCATGTTTTTATTCTGTTTACGCCAAATTCTGACTCTACCATTTGAATGTCTCAACAGAAATCGAGACTCATCAGACCAGGCAACATTTTTCCAGTCTTCAACTGTCCAATTTTGGTGAGCTCATGCAAATTGTAGCCTCTTTTTCCTATTTGTAGTGGAGATGAGTGGTACCCGGTGGGGTCTTCTGCTGTTGTAGTCCATCCGCCTCAAGGTTGTGCGTGTTGTGGCTTCACAAATGCTTTGCTGCATACCTCGGTTGTAACGAGTGGTTATTTCAGTCAAAGTTGCTCTTCTATCAGCTTGAATCAGTCGGCCCATTCTCCTCTGACCTCTAGCATCAACAAGGCATTTTCGCCCACAGGACTGCCGCATACTGGATGTTTTTCCCTTTTCACACCATTCTTTGTAAACCCTAGAAATGGTTGTGCGTGAAAATCCCAGTAACTGAGCAGACTGTGAAATACTCAGACCGGCCCGTCTGGCACCAACAACCATACCACGCTCAAAATTGCTTAAATCACCTTTCTTTCCCATTCTGACATTCAGTTTGGAGTTCAGGAGATTGTCTTGACCAGGACCACACCCCTAAATGCATTGAAGAAACTGCCATGTGATTGGTTGATTAGATAATTGCATTAATGAGAAATTGAACAGGTGTTCCTAATAATCCTTTAGGTGAGTGTAGATGCAAAATGGATTGTGATATGGTACCTCTGATGTTTGGAATGAAGAAAACACAATCGTAACTGTATATTCCTGGAACCATTCAAAGCTTTTCCTAGCTTTCTAGCTTGTGGTTTATCTTGCTCAAAAAGCCCATTTGAAGATACATAGCTGGCATAAAGGGCTCCACCTGATGAATCACAAATGCTGATATATCTGGTGGCATGGAAATGCTGTTTGTTATGCACAATGAAAAGATACAGTTATGTGTTACAAGTGTGATGTTAAACTGTCATCACTATTAATGTGCAGGTAATAGCTGGCAAGATGAATCCAATATCTCAGATTTGTCTTTCCCTGGACCTCTAGTAAACATAAATTGCCAAGAACTGGACTAGTAAAGGCAGGCAGTGTTTTATTTAGTCCTCCAGTGTACTTTTGCCTTAACAGACTGCAAATGAACTTTCATGAGTATCACTGACTACTCTGACGTAGCTGTTAGTTTACCTACTAGATGTTGTCTATTACTTTGTTAAAGCCAAGTCAGCCTCAGTTTCCATCCATCCATTTTCTAACCCACTGAATCCGAATACAGGGTCACGGGGGTCTGCTGGAGCCAATCCCAGCCAACACAGGAACCAATCCTGGGCAGGGTGCCAACCCACCGCAGGACACACACAAACACACCCACACACCAAGCACACACTAGGGCCAATTTAGAATCGCCAATCCACCTAACCTGCATGTCTTTGGATTGTGGGAGGAAACCGGAGCACCCGGAGGAAACACACGCAGACACGGGAGAACATGCTAAACTCCACGCAGGGAGGACCCGGGAAGCGAACCCGGGTCTCCTAACTGCGAGGCAGCAGCGCTACCACTGCGCCACCGTGCCGCCCCAGCTTCAGTTTGTCTGTTATTAACCTCAGGACTGCCTTTGGTTGGATGATGGCTCGTTCTCAATCTCAAACACTGTTACACTAGGTATATTCTCTAAGTTTGCTTCTCCCAAAAGACTTACTCTGACAAATCTGTGTTATTTAAATTAAGGCATGCAAATCCATTTAAATTTCATAGTATTTTTCACTCTCACTGTGCTTGTATTTGTGTAATGTATTATTGTCTGCACATACAATATGAACTAATTGTGAAGACAATTTTTTGGGAAGAGCAGGAGTACCTAATTAAGTAGGAAATCCATATATACTACCAAAAACTGCAAAAAAATTAAAAGCAGCCTTTTAAAAAGTACATCAACTGGAAGAAGCTACAAAGTAAGCAAAGAAATAAATTATTCATACTATTAACAAGTACTGGATTTAGCGGGTTGGAAAATGGATTGATGGATGGAAACAATAAGACTATTTAAATGTCATTCAGTTTGAATTTCTGTTTTCTTCGTTGTGTTCTGCCATCGACTGGTGTCCTGATTAGGGTTGGATACAGCAGTGTCAGACTCCTCACAATAAAAGATTGAATTAAGCAGGCATGAAAGTAAGATATGACTGACATTGCATACTTTATTCAACACCTTTGGATATATTAAATTGCTGCAATTGAAACTTTCTCCAGTAAATGGAACTAAATTCTACACAAAAAAACTTTACAATTTAAATTTAATACCTAAAAAAGGCCTCTTTTCCCTTTTAAAATTTGTAATTTAGAACATTCAGGAATGACTTAAATCTTACAAGGGTTATCAGAATTTACCAGTTTATTACCATAGACCTGACTTTGTTAAAAGGTCTTCATAACATTATTACTGACAGGGTTCTATTCAAATACAGAAATAATTCTAAAGCTTGAACACACAATGCCTAAAAGGAAAATAAGTTTTAAAGAGTACTTCCAACTGAAGCCGATATCTCTTTACTATTTAGCCTTGCATTTCAAACAAAAGCAGGATTTAATACAACACAGTGTTTTTCATTTTTGAAAAAACAAAGAAAGTTTTTTCAAACCAAGCTACTGTTATTCTTGATCTTGCATGCACTAACAGTAATTAAACAGTAATCAATTTGACTGCTTTATGTTTTAAATGGCTTTGCATGTGCCTTGTTTTTTCCTGTATTTACAAAGAGATTTAGTGTGCATTTATAGCAAACAATTTAGCACTGAAGAAAAGCAGAGCACAATATTAATTAAATGGAAGTGATTTATTAGCAATTGCAGAAAGGGGCAGCAGTAGCATTTCAGAAGTATCTTTGAATGCAACTCATTTTTACACACAGATTTTGGAATGGTACATCTCAGCCTATGTAACTGTTGCACATCTCAGAAGGACAAAATATCTGAATCATTGTCACACATATGCATTTAGGAGACAGCTAAAGGGCCTGGGAAACTGTAATACTACACCAGACCAGGGGGTGAGAGTGTGCTGTCTGTCTCTCTCAGTTTCTTGCAGACCATTCCCAGGAAATCTCACCAGGCTCCGGCGCCTCTGATGACGTCACTTCCAGCTCCAGCACCTCTGATGAAGTCACTTCTGGTTCCAGACTAGATGACATCGTTTCCTTCCCCAGCCCTTAAAACCGCCATCTTACCTCCAAATAATCAGTTCTGTTTTTGGACTCAGTCTTGTGAACATCTCTGTTCAAATATTTCAAAAACTTTTGCAGCTGGGAAATATTCGGGTGGCTGCCCCAAACGTTTATGATGTCTGGAGACTCATTCTTATTACATCATATACATCATCTATGGGGTAAAAAGGGGTAAATGCCAATGAATTTTAAAGTTATGGGACAATGTCCCACATTACTGATGTAAGTCGTAATGTTAAATGTAAGCTGAAATGTCCATACCAACCATATTTGAATCTATATGTTGTAGTATATATGTTCTAAGAACAAATTTATACTGCGGTAAAAACTGACAGTTCCAGTTATTGGCTCTGTATGGGAGATACTTTAAGATTCACAACTAACAGATTACAGTTAAAAGTATAAAAGTTGTAGCCCTGTTGCTGTGTTGATTGTTTCATTTTATTTTGCAGCATCCATGTCATTGCTATTCTAGTTTGAAGATCATCATCACTGTGTGAATGATATAGAGGATTGTCTTACATCCCGACTGTGAGAGAGGCCGATATCTTGTCACTCTGGGAGGCTGTAATGAAAGGACAGCATGGAAGAAGGTGCAATCCAGCCAGGATGGTTTTCAGTTCTTATCCCTGTTAGGGTGAAAGGATAATGGATGGACTGGGGGAGACACTGTATTAAGAACAGTTCATCTGCCAATACAAGAGGTAGCAGTGCGCTTATGACTCGGTGCCAGTTTGGATCCCTGCAGGGTTGTATGGGACTAGTAGTTCAAAAGGTACCCTGTCTCAGTCGTTGGGTGCATTCAGAGGGAACTGACAGAATAAATGGCACTAGAAGTACTTCCAGGTCCAACATAAAAGTAGGCATTGTACCTCACTCTAGTAGTGAGAGTCAGAAGGAACAGGACAACACTCACTATTGAGGAAAGAAAAGAGACAGATAAGTATTTGGTTGTATTGTATTATTTTGGATTGAGTTAAAAATATAAATAATATCACTTTATTTTAACCTGGGACTTTGTCTGTGGCAGTAGTTTATGGTATTTGGGGCTTTGAAAAGCCCCTTAGAGGTTACAATTGTTATTGTTGGATTATTTATGTTAAAGCTTGTGACTTTTTTTGTCTTCCCAAAGGTTATGGCCATTTGGTCCCCATGATCTGAGTGCTTATCAAATTTAAAACACTTATCCCATTTTTTTATGCTTTTAAAATAGAGATCTTGTGTCATTACTGTTATCATCTTACAGGATGTTAGTATTTCCCATTTTACCCCTAAAGAACCTTAATAGGGCATGCTACAGAGCTGAATAAAAGTTCATAATTACCACAGTTTAATAATAACAATGACCTTATTATAAGACAATTGTAGACTCTATGAGTATTTTAAACAACAAGGCAGGGTGTAAACATTAAAGTAGATAGTCAAAAGGAAAGTGGGAAAGATAAAATGAAAGGCTCTCTTAAAAGCCTTTTAGCTAGAATGCCATAAATCAGCCTGTTTTTAATAATCATAATTTAACTTTAACTCTGTTCTTTTCATGATCACATCCTCTTAAAAATGTTAAGGTCATCTAAGTTTTTTAAAAGCAGCTAAATGGAAGACAAGATCAAAAAATAAATCTGAACAGCTGATAATACTCCTAATAAAGATTTGGATTGCCTTATTGTGTGGTTTTACGGTTTGGTAGTGTGTGTGGGAAGAGTTTTATTGCAATGACATAATTCTGACAAAATGGCACAATGAAGAAAGGCAGACTTAAAAGTAATTACTTGAAGGACCAGAAGATGTAAGAGGGAAATAGTCTTGGATGGTCAAAGGTCAAAAGCCCAAATGATTTCTAAACCAAATCACTTAAGCCAAAAACACTAACCAAAAGTCTAACTTGTAATTCAATGCCAAGTCCTGACTCAATAAATTAATTTTACTAGGTAAATGTACACAAGACTTCCACAATTTCCGGAAACTTTGATGAAAACAGCTGTACACTACCTTCTTAAATACTGCCCAGATGTTGTTGGTTCCCTGCTCAAAATTACACTATGATGCTTAAAAACATATTAAACAAATTAGCATATAGCATTCATCAACATTTATTACTGACTATAGCTAAATTGTCAATTGTAGGGCTCAAAAATCTTGCTTGACAGAAACAAAAGTGTTTATAACTCAATTGAATAATGATTTACTTGATTTAATGATTTATAATGATCTAAATTTAGCCAAGTCCTGATTTGCAGCTCACTACATTGACTTTCTAGACATATCTCATATGTGTATTTGATTTGAATTTACATTGCAGTTAGCAGATGTTTGAAAAGGTAATTTTATAGAATGTTAGAGACATGGCAGTTTCCTTACTGCAGCATATGCTAGATGCTTTCAATTACAGAACATCTTGTAAGTCACCCTTTATTGTTTTGGTTTTTGAGAACATCTTAATGTAAAGTGCGTTCGTGTGATGCAGTTTACATAGGCTTAACCATCTTTTACCAGACAATAAAAATTTTATTACATAGCAGATTTCACAGATAACATTTGTAAGAGCAGTGCAGAATAAAAAGGGTTTAATTCTAAATTAATCTTTTCTGTTACATTTACTTTTAAATTAAACTAAAGGAACAGAAGTTTTTTTTTCCCTTATGAGAGAGGGTGTGGGGGAAGACGCTATCCTGAGATGCCAGAAATCAAAGAAGCCCATACAGAGCATGTTTGTGTGAGTGACAGATGATTGAATACTTATGATACCAGACCCTCTGCTTCAGTCCTTTAGACTGAGTATGTTGCCGCAGGGGGTCTCAGGAAAGACCCTGGCTTTGATTAGCTCACAGAGTTGGGGATAACATGTGCACATAGTGCTAGCTGCAAGAATGTGCAGGAAATGGACTACAACATTAAATACTCAACAGCAAAAGCAGGAAACATAAAGTAACAGTCATAAATCTCCAACTCTTGTTCAATGGGAAATATGCTAAAATGTAATTGTACATAAGTAATTGACATGATTCAACCATTGTGTCACTTAGACATACTCTGTCTTTTAAACCCCAAGATCGAAAAAATTCAGCTTGCACATGCACCCATGTGTGAAAAGGTATGCTTACAGCCTGCCTAAATAACCACTGGGCAGACTAGAGGCAGCAATCACAAAAAAAAAAAACATAATCAAAAAACCAGCATCTTTCTAGAGAAGATCGGGCATTGAATTTATCCTTGAAAACTGGAGAATATGATTATGACAACTAGGTTGAGTTTGCTTTATACATTTTAACAACATATTGTAATGGGCAAAGGAGCAAAGGAATCTGTAAAAACAGTTGAGGTGCCAACTGGGCCACCCCACTAATTAGCAAACTCCAAAAAAAACAAGCTTAAATAGGTGCTTGATGGTGCAAGAACTGAAATGAGGCAAGTAAGTTCCCTTGTAAAATAGCAAGGGTTCTCAATTGAGTGATCGCTGTTGAGAGAGTGAAAGTCAGAGACATCCAGCCTACAAAGTCTCTGGATCCCAACTAAGACAGCTCCTTTCCGGGAACATCTGGGTTTGGCCAGAAGGGGCAAAACTTCTTGGGATGTTGTAGGTATGGCTCAGTTGTCCGCACTGGGCATCTTCACAGTACTGAGACAATACTGTTTACAACAACTCCCTCTCTCGCCTAGTGTTGGCACCTCATGCATCATCAGAGTTTGGTAGGTGATCCTCAGACGACCATGAAGGAAAACATCAAAGAGGTACATTTTTTCTTAAACAAACAAAAAAAAAAAAAACAAGAAACCATGGGCAGGTTTTACACATTAGAAAGCTCTATTACAGAATTGTATACCTGCTAGGAAATGGATTTATTGCTATTTCTTTAAGTCTATCTCTGAAACTTCATTGTGCTCTGTAAATATTGTGAGCATTTCTTATAATACATGACATCAAAACAAAACAGCAATGCATATCAGGAGATAAAGCCACATGCTGTCAGATACAAAAATGAGTTTTTTTATTTCTCAATAATAGTTACATACCCTGTAATCCACCATAAAATGAAAACAAATACTATATGGAGTAAAAATTGGCACAAACATTTTATGAACAAACCAAATGCATGTCATATAAAAAGAAAGACTGAAAAGAAAAATTGCATCCACATTTATAGCTGTATGGGGTGTGTGACTTTCATACTTCAATCTATAGGGGAAAAAATATGTAGTGTTACACCAGATAGGAGTGTTATTTATTCTGATTTAAAGATACTTAGAGTAAGGTGTAGAGATATTAGTACTTAAATTAAGGGAAACAGAGCTTGTGGCTTAAATAATTCTAATTTTTAGATAAATCAATCTCAGACAATATTAGAATACATTGCAAATGGTGTAAGATGAATGCTTCATATATGGTAATGCAAATAAAACAGAACCAGAGACTTTTCACTTCACAGTGCATTTTTGAAGCACCAAGCCAATTTGTATTTTAGCAAATGCATTAACATTGCTTCTAACTTGAGAGCAAGTGCAGGAAGACAGAACAGTGTCTTGTATATGACTGAGGGGGAGGCTGCCACGGCTCTGTACTGGAGTAAACAGGTTCAGCTCCCCAAGCACATTCATTACGTTACCTTTAGTAATTTTATGAGTCAATGTCATCACACACATTTGTGCACATTTGTGCCTGCTATAAAAGTGTTCTTTCTGCATTACATACTGTATATTAAATAACATATACCTGTATTGTTGCCAGCAAGTAAAGTCCCTACTTCTAAGAATGGAATCAAACAAGTAAGGCATGCAATTCATTTTCTTTTATCAAAATGAGAAATTAGTTTTGCCACCAGAATTATTTAAAGTAGACTAAGTTAGGACTTGCAAAAACACAGAGAACTTGGTCCATCATTCTTGAACATAGTAACTAATAGTGAACACAAATATATTTAACACAGTAGCAAAACACTATTTTAGACTTACTTTTTCATATTATTGACCAGAGCATTGCACTACAAAGGTCTGAGAATTTCTTTGGACGATCCACTACTATTCTTGGTGAGATTGCTTCATACATTTTAAATCATTTAATTATGTAAAGACAGTACTCCTACATTCCTCTTCCTTGAAGTTCAGTGCTAGAACCACTCTATCAAGCTTAAGTTGTTTACAGATGTCCTTAAGCAACATTAATTAGTATAATTAGCTTTATTTATTAAAAAAACTGTTATGCTTCTGTTGTGTTATTAAGTAAATAGTTTAGTGCAATGAAACACTAAATGATTAAAACATGTTTTTCCTTAAATTTTGAGAAAATAGAAGGTCATGTTGTTAACTACATAAAGTTCAAGATCTTCATTACTTGACTGATTCAGTACTAAATGTAGGAATTTTTGTGACACAGCTTAGACATATATTTTCTGTTTATCTAAGGCATAATCACTAGAGTTTAGAAATATTGCAAAAACAAATATGTTTATTAATATGCTGGCTAAGAAAAGTTAGATTAATTTGTATTATGTATAGTTGACTACTTTAAGGTTTTGTCAAATTGTTTAAATCTTCTTCTTCTTTTTCTTTTGGCTGCTCCCATTAGTGGTCACCACAGTGGATCATCTTCTTCCATATCTTTCTGTCCTCTGCATCTTGTTCTGTTACACCCATCACCTGCATGTCCTCTCTCACCACATCCATAAACCTTCTCCCCCTGGCAGCTCTATCCTTAGCATCCTTCTCCCAATATACTCAGCATCTCTCCTCTGCACATGTCCAAATCAATGCCACTGTCTCCAGCTCATATACCATAGCTGGTGTCACTAGTGTCCTGTAGACCTTCCCTTTCACTCTTGCTGATACCCGTCTGTCACAAATTACTTCTGACACTCTTCTCCACCCATTCCACCATGGGTACACTCTCTTTTTCACCTCTCTTCCACAATCCCCATTACTCTGTACTGTTGATCCCAAGCATTTAAACTCATCCACCTTCACCAACTCTACTCCTTGCATCCTCACCATTCAACTGACCTCCCTTTCATTTACACACTTGTATTCTGTCTTTTTCCTATTGACCTTTATTCCTCTCCTCTCTAAGCATATCTCCACCTCTCCAGGGTGTCCTCAACCTGCTCCCTACTAACGCTATACAGTGGTGTGAAAAACTATTTGCCCCCTTCCTGATTTCTTATTCTTTTGCATGTTTGTCACACAAAATGTTTCTGATCATCAAACACATTTAACCGTTAGTCAAATATAACACAAGTAAACACAAAATGTAGTTTTTAAATGATGGTTTTTATTATTTATGGAGAAAAAAATCCAAACCTACATGGCCCTGTGTGAAAAAGTAATTGCCCCCTGAACCTAATAACTGGTTGGGCCACCCTTAGCAGCAATAACTGCAATCAAGCGTTTGCGATAACTTGCAATGAGTCTTTTACAGCGCTCTGGAGGAATTTTGGCCCACTCATCTTTGCAGAATTGTTGTAACTCAGCTTTATTTGAGGGTTTTCTAGCATGAACCGCCTTTTTAAGGTCATGCCATAGCATCTCAATTGGATTCAGGTCAGGACTTTGACTAGGCCACTCCAAAGTCTTCATTTTGTTTTTCTTCAGCCATTCAGAGGTGGATTTGCTGGTGTGTTTTGGGTCATTGTCCTGTTGCAGCACCCAAGATCGCTTCAGCTTGAGTTGGCGAACAGATGGCGGACATTCTCCTTCAGGATTTTTGGTAGACAGTAGAATTCATGGTTCCATCTATCACAGCAAGCCTTCCAGGTCCTGAAGCAGCAAAACAACCCCAGACCATCACACTACCACCACAATATTTTACTGTTGGTATGATGTTCTTTTCTGAAATGCTGCGTTCCTTTTCGCCAGATGTAACGGGACATTTGCCTTCCAAAAAGTTCAACTTTTGTCTCATCAGTCCACAAGGTATTTTCCCAAAAGTCTTGGCAATCATTGAGATGTTTCTTAGCAACATTGAGACGAGCCCTAATGTTCTTTTTGCTTTACAGTGGTTTTGCGTCTTGGAAATCTGCCATGCATGCCGTTTTTGCCCAGTCTCTTTCTTATGGTGGAGTCGTGAACACTGACCTTAATTGAGGCAAGTGAGGCCTGCAGTTCTTTAGACGTTGTCCTGGGGTCTTTTGTGACCTCTCGGATGAGTCGTCTCTGTGCTCTTGGGGTAATTTGGTCAGCTGGCCACTCCTGGGAAGGTTCACCACTGTTCCATGTTTTTGCCATTTGTGGATAATGGCTCTCACTGTGGTTCGCTGGAGTCCCAAAGCTTTAGAAATGGCTTTATAACCTTTACCAAAATGATAGATCTCAATTACTTCTGTTCTCATTTGTTCCTGAATTTCTTTGGATCTTGGCATGATGTCTAGCTTTTGAGGTGCTTTTGGTCTACTTCTCTGTGTCAGGCAGCTCCTATTTAAGTGATTTCTTGATTGAAACAAGTGTGGCAGTAATCAGGCCTGGGGGTGGCTACGGAAATTGAACTCAGGTGTGATACACCACAGTTAGGTTATTTTTTAACAAGGGGGCAATTACTTTTTCACACAGGGCCATGTAGGTTTGGATTTTTTCTCCTAAATAATAAAAACATCATTTAAAACTGCATTTTGTGTTTACTTGTGTTATATTTGACTAATGGTTAAATGTGTTTGATGATCAGAAACATTTTGTGTGACAAACATGCAAAAGAATAAGAAATCAGGAAGGGGGCAAATAGTTTTTCACACCACTGTAGATGACAATGTCATCAGCAAAATCATAGTTTACAGGGACTCCAGTCTAGTCTCGTTTGTCAACCTGTCCATCACCATTGCAAATAAGAAAGGGCTCACGATCCCTGATGTAATCCCACCTCCAACGTGAATGCATCTGTCATTCCTATCGCAGACCTCGCCACTGTCACACTTCCCTTGTACATATCCTGTACAACTCATACATACTTCTCTGCCACTCCCGACTTCCTCATACAATACCACAACTCCTTTCGAGGCACCCTGTCATATGCTTTTCTCCAGGTCCACAAAGACGCAATGCAACTCTTTCTGGCCTTCTCCGTACTTCTCCATCAACACCCTCAGAGCAAACATTGCATCTGTGGTGCTCTTTCTTGGCATGAAACTATACTGCTGCTCACTAATCATCACCTCACTTCTTAACCTAGCTTCCACTACTCTTTCCCATAACTTCATGCTGTGGTTCATCAATTTTATACCCCTGTAGTTACTACAGTCTTGCACATCCCCCTTATTCTTAAATATCAGCACCAGTACACTTCTCCACTACTCAGGTATCCTCTCACTTTCCAAGATTCCATTAAACAATCTGGTTAAAAACTGCACTGCCATCTCTCCTAAACACCTCCATGCTTCCACAGGTATGTCATCTGGAACAACGGCTTTTCCATTCTTCATCCTCTTCATAGCTGTCCTTACTTCCTCCTTGGTAATCCGTTGCACATCTTGATTCACTGTCTCCACATCATCCACCTCTTCTCTCTCTCGTTCTCTTCAATCATCAGCCTCTCAAAGTATTCTTTCCATCTGCTCAACACACTCTCCTCGCTTGTGAGTACGTTTCCATCTTTATCCTTTATCACCCTAATCTGCTGCACATCTTTCCCAGCTCGGTCCCTCTGTCTAGCCAATCGGTACAGGTCATTTTCTCCTTCCTTACATATAACTCATCATACACCTTTTCTTTAGCCTTTGCCACCTCTCTCTTCACCTTGCACCTTATCTTCTTGTACTCTTGCCTACTTTCTGCATCTTTTTGACTATACCACTTCTTCTTTGCCATCCTCTTCCTCTGTACACTCTCCTGTACTTCCCCATTCCACCACCAGGCTTCCTTTTCCTCTTTCCTCTGTTCATATTACGCCAAGCACCCTTCTTGCTGTCACCCTTACTACGAGTACATCTGCTGTAGTTTCCCAACTGTCTGGTAATTCTTCACTACCACCCAGTGCCTGTCTCACCTTCTCCCTCAACTCAACCTTGCAGTCTTCCTTTTTCAAATCCCACCATTTGATCCTTTGCTCTGCCCTCAATCTCATCCTCTTCATGATCTCCAACATCATCCTACAGACCACCATCCTATGCTGCTTAACTACACTTTCCCTGCCACCACTTTGCAGTCTTCAATCTCCTTCAGATTGACTCTTCTGCATAGGATGTAATCTACCTGTGTACATCTTCCTCCACTCTTGTACGTCACCCTATGTTCCTCCCTCTTCTTAAAATACGTATTCACCACAGCCATGTCCATCCTTTTGGCAAAATCCACTATCCTCTGACCTTCTTCATTTCTCTCCTTGACACCATACCTACCCATCACTTCCTCATTTCCTCTGTTCCCTTCACCAACATGTCCATTGAAATCTGCTCCAATCATCACTTTCCGTCCCTTTGGTACACTATTCATCACTTCATTCAACTCACTCCAAAAATCTTTTTTCTCATCCAATGCACACCCAACTTGTGGGGCATATGCACTAACAACATTCATCATCACACCTCCAATTTCTAGTTTAATAATCATTACTCTGCCTGACACTCTTTTCACCTCCAAAACACTCTTGACATACTGTTCCTTCAGAATAACCCCTACTCCATTTCTCCTCCTATCAACACCATGATAGAACAATTTCAATCCACCTGGCCTCTACTCCCCTTCCATTTAGTCTCTTGCACACATAATATATCAACCTTCCTTCTCTCCATCATATCGGCTAACTCTCTCCCCTTACCAGTTATACTGCCAACATTCAAAGTTCCTACCCTCAGTTCCACTCTCTTTACCTTCCTCCTCTCCGCCTGCCTCCGGACACGTTTCCCCCCTCTTCTTCTCCTTCTTCAGCCAACAAGCGCCCAATTTCCACCAGCACCCTCTTGACTAACATTACTGGTGGCAGTTGTTGTTAACCCGAGGCTTGACCGATCCGGTATGAAAATTTGTATTGTTATCCGCATATTTGATTTGGCAAAATTTTACACCGGATGTCTTTCCTGGCGTAACCCTGCCCATTTATCCGAGCTTGGGACCGGCACAAAGAAACACACTGGTTTGTGCATCCCCTGTGGCTGGGTTGTCAAATTGTTTAACACTAGAATTACCAGAGCCTACGAAAAAACTCGTAAATCCGTCCCACCTTAAATCGCTCTCCACCAGCGTCTTTTGTCATCTAAATGTGCTGATAAAAATCAGGCTGCAAGCAGCCGGCTATTCTATCCCCCCTCCGACTTAGAACTTGCACAAACTTCTCATGCCTTGATTGATTTTCTGGGAGTGAAGTGGAGTTTTAGAGTGGAAATAATAGATCGTTGTTTGGAACACACGCATTTCATGTCTGTTCCGTTTCTACAGTAATCTGTGTAAACACATTGTTAAAACAGAAACGTTTTTTATATTCTACTATTAGATGACAAAATGTAGGCATAAACTATATAATGTATGAAGCCTGAAGTATCCAAGAAATACTTTCACAAAAGGTACAAATCTAGCACAACAGTTGCGCTTTTATTCAAAAATATAACTGCAGAAACAAAAAGCCGCCTTAACATGCAACATTGACAGCTGTTTATTATGACTTCCTCTGTGGTGCAATCAAATCAGCTGCTGACTGGGACTCGAAAGGTCGCAAGTTCAATCCTGCACTGCTCTGTTTTGAGAAGTAAACTGCTCTTAGTCTTACAATTTTAGAATAAAAACATACATTTGATTTCAGCCTGTAACAGCCGGTGTAATTTATGATACTTCTAAAGGTTAGTTTTTTTTTTTTTTTTTTAAGTCAGTTTTATTATCTCAGCTGCGTTCACAAGCCCAAACACACCCCACCTCCGCATCTGATACTGCTGTTTTCACATAGACGCGCTGTAACAGAGGTAAACTCAGCTCCCTTCTACATTGGAGCAAGAATACACATACCATTGCTTCCATACTAAAGTGTCAGCAGGCACCTTTCGTGGCATTACACAAAGTTTTGAGCATGCCCTCTGCACACTACTTGTGACTTTAGGCTTTAGGAAGTAAGTAAATAAATAAAGGTAAATCGTGTCATAAAATGATTTCTTCAAAACATCGAATGTTATTTATTTGGCACGGACATGCTCAAAAAATACATGTGTAATGCCACAAAAAGTGCCTGCTGACACTTTAGTATGCAAGCAATGGTATGTGCATTCTTGCTCCAATGTAGAAGGGAGCTGAGTTTACCTCTGTTACAGCGCGTCTATGTGAAAACAGCAGTATCAGATGCGGAGGTGGGGTGTGTTTGGGCTCGTGAACGCAGCTGAGATAATAAAACTGACAAAAAAAAAAAAAAACACAAAGCTAACCTTTACAAGTATCATAAATTACACCGGCTGTTACAGACTGAAATCAAATGTATGTTTTTATTCTAAAATAGTAAGACTAAGAGCAGTTTACTTCTCAAAACTGAGTGGTGCAGGATCGAACTCGCAACCTTTTGATTCCAAGTCGGCAGCTGATTCGATTGCACCACAGAGGCAGTCATAGTAAATGGCTGTCAATGTCACATGTTAAGGCGGCTTTTTGTTTCTGCAGTTATATTTTTGAATAAAAGCGCAACTATTGTGTTAGATTTGTACCTTTTGTGAAAGTATTTCTTGGATACTTCAGGCTTCATACATTATATAGTTTATGCCTACATTTTGTCATCTACTAGTAGAATATAAAAAACGTTTCTGTTTTAACAATTTGTTTACACAGATTACTGTAGAAATGGAACAGACATGAAATGCGTGTTTTCCAAACAACGATCTATTATTTCCCCTCTAAAACTCCACTTCACTCCTTATAATAACTGCACACTATGAAGCATTAGTTAAGCATGACTAAATACTTTGTTCATCATTTAGAAAGCATCGCTTCCACATTAATTGGCATTAGCAACCACTTTTTCATAGTGTGCAGTTATTATAAAGTGTTACCGCATTTACTCTAACTGCGAAAATATTCGATTTATAAATAAAGAATCCTACTTTGTGAAAATTCATTTATCACGGTAGAGTCTGGAACGGATTAACCGTGATAAACGAGGGTTCACTGTACTACAAATTCTGGAATGACTGCTTTACAACAATAGAAGTTTTATATAGTATACAGTTGTTACAGCTGTCACTGAGGTAGTTTAAATTGCTTTTTTATTGTGGAAACCTTTGCGGCTGGCATTTACTATGGTGCCTTGATAAAGAATTTGCACTATACCTTATTTTTGATTTAAAATGTTTTGGGATTTATTTTCTTAACAATTTTTACTTAAAATGTAAGCAAAATTTAAAATTAAATCTGATTATTTTCTACCATTTCTTTTTTAATAATGAGCTAAATTACAATAGTTTCCGGCGCCGCATCCGAGTGGCAGCCTTTCCAGCAACTCCATGTATGACTTTATCTTTTTACCTTTTTTTCTATTTTTTCTTTTCTCTATTTCACTGATCACTTTCTTTTATGCGGAATCGCTCCCTGGACACTTTTTACTATTTTTACTACTTGACATGGATTTTTACACTCTGAGACTCGCCTATTCAAGTAGTCAACTTAAAGCACTGAGAAGAAATGCTCATGCCGGTGTGGTTCCTTATTTACCTGACGAGGTAAGAAAACGATATCGGGGCAGCCTAGCCGGCGCAAAGATAAAAGATAAGGTAAAAGCCAGGCAACTTGAGAGAAAATGGCGTTATAAACCGTCGGTGCCTTCTGTTATCCTGGGAAATGTGAACTCAGTACCAAATAAGATCGACGAATTGGCTGTACTGGTGAAAAATGTTAGAACCTACAGATAATGCAGCTTGCTGTGTTTTAGTGAAACGTGGCTAACAACTACCATTCCAGATGCTAACGTGGAGCTACCCAGGTTTAGCACAGTTAGAGCGGACAGAGACGCAAGTACCTGCAAAATCTCCAATTGCTGCAGGGACATCAAACTGTTGGCTGTAAGTCTGTGTCCCTATTACTTGCCCAGAGAGTTTGGACACGTGATTGTTGTTATTGTTTACATCCCCCCTCAAGCGAACCTGGAGATAGTGAGTGAAATCATCCATTCCACAGTTGCTAAGTTACAAACGCAGCACCCTGAGGCACTTGTGCTAATCGCTGGAGACTTTAACCATGTAACGCTGGACAAAACATTACCTGCCTTCTCCCAGTATGTGGATTGTAACACCCGGGGAAACAGGACTATCGACCTACTGTATGCAAACGTTAAAGACGCATACAGCACCACCCCGCTGCCTGCGCTTGGGAAAGCAGATCATAACCTGGTTCTGCTTCAGCCTCACTACAAACCAAGAGTGAGGCTACCTACAACCACACGATCATTCAGGAAGTGGTCCCTGAGGCAGAGCAGGCTCTGAGAGACTGCTTAGGAACTACAGACTGGGATATATTGCTGGGTCACATAGTGAGAACATTGAAGAGGCTGTTGAATGCACAACTGATTACATCAACTTCTGTATGGACATTGTAGTTCCAGTAAGAACAGTATGCGCTGCTATGCTAACAACAAGCCATGGATTACAAGTGACATCAAGGGCCTTTTGAACCAGAAGAAAAGGGCTTTTAAAGGTGGTGATCAGCATGAGCTCAAGTGCGTGCAGAAGGAACTCGAGTCCAGCTCAGGGCGAAAGAGCAGTACAGGAGAAAGCTGGAGCAGAAGTTGCAGAACAACAGCATGAAGGAAGTGTGGGATGGGATGAAGATTATCACTGGCTGCAGCTCGAAGCGGGTGCCACCATCGAGACAGACGTGGAGAGAGCAAACCAAATGAACAACTTCTTTAATAGGTTTGATCACCCTAACCCACTCTCACCTCGGAGTACTGCATCCTCCAACCATCCTTCTGCTGATACCAGCATAGGTGAGACATCCCCACCCACAATTACAGCAGCCCATGTGAGCAGAGAGCTGAAAGACTTTGTGCCAGCAAAGCAGCGGGTCCAGATGGTGTATCGCCACGACTGCTGAAGGCCTGTGCGTTGGAACTGGGGAGTCCTCTACAGCGCATCTTCAACCTGAGCCTGGAACAGGGGAGAGCCCCAAGGCTTTGGAAAACATCTTGTATCACCCTAGTCCCTAAGGTATCATGTCCTAGTGAGCTGACTGACTTCCGGCCTGTTGCTCTGTCACATCTGATGAAGACCATGGAGCGGCTGCTGCTTCACCACCTGAGGCCACAGGTCCGCCACGCCCTCGACCCTCTGCAGTTCGCATACCAGGAGAAGGTGGGAGCGGAGGATGCCATCATCTATATGCTACACGATCCCTCTCCCACTGGACAGAGGCAGTGGTGCTGTAAGAATTATGTTTTGGACTTCTCTAGCGCCTTCAACACCATCCAACCTCTGCTCCTTAGAGACAAGCTGACTGAGATGGGAGTAGACTCACACCTGTGGCATGGATACTATCTTACAGACAGACCTCAATATGTGCGTCTTGGGAACTGCAGGTCTGACATTGTGTCAGCAATACAGGGCGCCGCAGGGACTGTACTTTCTCGGTCCTGTTCAATCTATATACATCAGACTTCCAATATGACTCGAGTCCTGCCACGTGCAAAAGTTCGCTGATGACACTGCTATTGTGGGCTGCATCAGGAGTGGGCAGGAGGAGGAGTACAGGAAGCTAATCAAAGACTTTGTTAAATGGTGCGACTCAAACCACTTACACCTTAACACCAGCAAGACCAAGGAGCTGGTGGTGGATTTTAGGAGGCCCAGGCCCCTCATGGACCCTGTGATCATCAGAGGTGACTGTGTGCAGAGGGTGCAGACCTATAAATATCTGGGAGTGCAGCTAGATGACAAATTGGACTGGACTGCTAATACTGATGCTCTGTGTAAGAAAGGTCAGAGCCGACTATACTTTCTTAGAAGGTTGGCATCCTTCAACATCTGCATAAAGATGCTGCAGATGTTCTACCAGACGGTTGTGGCGAGTGCCCTCTTCTACGCGGTGGTGTGCTGGGGAGGCAGCATAAAGATGAAAGACGCCTCACGCCTGGACAAACTTGTTAAGAAGGCAGGCTCTATTGTAGGAGTAAAGTTGGACAGTTTAACATCTGTGGCAGAGCGACGGGCATTAAGCAAACTCCTGTTAATCATGAAGAATCCACTGCATCCACTGAACAGTGTCATTTCCAGGCAGAGGAGTAGCTTCAGTGACAGACTTTTGTCACTGTCTTGCTCCACTGACAGACTGAGGAGATCGTTCCTCCCCAACACTATGCGACTCTTCAGTTCCACCCAGGGGAGTAAATGCTAACATTACTCAAAGTTATTGTCTGCTTTTACATGCATTTTTATTACTATTTAATTTAATATTGTTTGTTTTGTAATCTATATTACCTTAGCAAGAAGAGATGTGAGATTGGAGACATGAAGTCTCAAGTGCTTTAATAAGTAGGATTACAACATGAGCCCACTGGTTTAGCGCAAAATTTGTGCACCACAACCAACCACCATCCTCAATAGAGGAGGAAGGAGCCACGACCTGAAAAAAAGAATTGTCTAAAAGAGCCAGAGTCTTTTAAGGCTATGTTTGCACTGCAGATAAATGTGACTGTATTCAGTTTTTGCCTCATATATGACCGTTGCTTCATTATAAAATTAATTATATGACTGATTCAAATATAAACCAATTACAGATGTCTGTCTTGTCCCACATGCTAAAATGAATATAGCAATATTGTGAAACAGATGCTGGTTGGTGCTCTTACTTTACATTGCATGAGAGCAATACATCTGTGAATTCATAAGCTTGTGATGTCAAACAACAGAAACAAGAAATTAAAGATCAGGGGCTTCATGTATAACTCCATGTGTAGAATTCACACTAAAATATGGAAATGTGTGTATGCATAAAAAAATCCAGATGCAAGTTCCACACACTTCCCTGTTACAAATCCCATTAAAAATAAAATTTAACGCACATGTACGTTCCTACAGCCCCACCCCAACTCCTAGAATTTTGTATATTTTAATATGCAAATCAATATAAATATAATCTTCCATTCAGTGTTTGGTTAAAAAACAAAGGAAATGGCATGTGATAAAAAAAGAAGAATTTCAGCGATTGTGAAGTGGAGGCAAGGACAAATATACTATTTGTTGGCTTACGCACTATTGTAACCAATAAAAATTGCATAGAGCCTGAAATAAAAAAAGTTGTGGTCAGATATTACAGTCGACGTGAAAAGGCGAGTCTCATCCTATCATCTGTTTATTCTGCTTCAGACAATATGACAAAAGCTGACCCCTGTGCAATGCTCAGGCAGTGATGGTGCTGCTGTGCCGAGTATGTCTTCTGGCACAGGCTGCACACACACTTCGGAAACCGCTGGGAGGCCATCTGGCTGTGTGCTGTATTCGGGAGACACAAAATGCAACAGTGGATGCTGTAAGAGATGTGACCAATGAACTAAGGAATATAAGGGCTGTACTATGTGATATTGACCACAAATTAAATGAAATGGTTTAGAAAACAAATGCTGCATCTGATTACCTGTTTTCCTGTTCTGCTAATTACATTCAAATGAAGTTGTAACACTGACCAATTTGACTGATCATTTGGTGAGTCAGGGTCAGGTTCATCATAGCGCATCTGTTCAGGTACATGCTTGTACACTGTGACACACTTTCTAGAGCAGCACATTAATAGAGTGGAAAAGCTTTCTATTTACATAAGCAAATTGATTCTCTGAAGGTGCCTTTATAGCGTAGTGATGGCACCAATTGCCACAATGGATTGATTTTCTGCTCTTTACTTTGAGGTGACTCACAATCCTTAAAAGCACTGCTTGCCTTTTGCTGCACTAGTTGGATAAAGCACCTGCAGCTGTGTGGAGCTGCCATTTTTATTGGTTCTCCAGCTCTATATGATGTAATGCCAGCTCATTCCTTTGGTGATTCATCCCTGGCTGATGTAACTTGTCCATCGTCGTCGTTGCAATAGCAATATGCTTGTAGTTGACCTCTCCAATTACATTTGGAAATCCGGACTTTGCTGCAAATTGCTCTTTTATGTTTTCCAGTTCGACCACAGTGTAAGTGAATCTTATCTATCTGGGTGTTAAGTGGATAATACCATCCTATAAAGCTGGCATGGTGCGACTCAGTGATGATTGTGAGATACTCGATCGGTCAGCAAGTTCAAACTGAAAAACTCCTGCAGCTAAAAACCGGAGAGTGGACAGAACTTGCAAAGAAGCAGGTAGAGCACAATTCCTCAGAGTCAGCCCTTATAAAGCTGGCGCCATGTTCAACACACATCCCCAAGAGGATAGCTCTTGGAAATTGAAATCAACTTAGAAGTCAGTTGTCATCATATGTGAATATGCACTCTCTTCTAATTCTTCCATTTGTGATGTCTAACTCTGCACATCCTTATTAATAGGCTTATGGTTACCTACAATGGGAAGAGACGGGTATGGAGGACAAGGAAAAGAAGCTCCTTTTGTCAAGTTCACTGTGAAACTCGACACACCTGGCATACAGTAATATCTGCTTGTGATACTCAGTGGTAGCATTTTGCCAATATCATCTTCCAAGGATGATTTAAGCATAGATATTATCTTAGATATAGTTTGGCAATGGCTTGTTGTGCCAGTTGCTTTGCCTTGACCATCACTTAATTTTCTTTTCCTTATCATGATGCAACTTTTCATTGTCTACTCACTAACTTTAGCAGATTTCATGTATTATCATGCACACCCATCAATCTATCTAATGCCTGTAATGTCAAATGATCCGACATAGCAGCTTCTCGCTGTTTTGTTTAACCCAAAACGCACAAATATTTGTTTGCTTTCAAAAATTAAATACACATTTTTGTGAGTGGCTTTGTGGTGATCTGATGAGAGGCACAGACTTACCTCATGGGGGCTATGGAGACAACCACTAGCTGTGACATAAGTCAATTTTTAGAGGCTGATACACAAATAAAAACACATTAATGAGAATTATACGTGCAACTTGGCTTAAACTGTATGAAGGAGGATTTTCACACTCAATTTCAAAACACTTTGTTATTTTTTTCATTACTTAATCCTAGCAGGAACAGGTCTAGATTCACTCTGGAATACAGCATGGTTTGGCCAGGGAGGATTAAACACAGCTCAGATAGTTCAACTCTTTTTCCAAAATCAGTTAAAACCTACCTTGCGATGTCTGGACACAATGGTCAGTTTTGATTGTTCTTTGCACATCTGCCTTCTCCATTGTTTCAATATGCTCTCAATATCTGGTGTTTGGAAAAATAATAAAAACGAAAGCACTATGATTGGATTTGTATTATGTAAAGATAATATTTATAGTACATTTTGTTCATATACATAGCAGGAACCATTTTTTTACTAATATTTTATTGTATATTCTAGGAAGTCTGTCATTTTTTTTTTCTCAATGCTGACCATCAATTCTTAACGTAACAATAATAGAGTCCTATACCCACACGCATATTACCAACCAATCAGAATAATGTATCCTATAAAAGCTACAATTATAATTTATTACATACTAATGCTGGAGTCACAGTCAGTTGAACATTTTATGTGAGTTTTTTTCAACACGTCAACTAACCTGTTAGTAAGTTATTAGTGGTTTTTTTTTTACTTGTGTGGAAATTTTAATTAGGACAAGAGCTCCACCTTTATGAGGATCAACTCCCCTTTGTTTTTATGATCTTATGGTACAGTGTCAACTTTCAGTACAAAGCAACAAAACGAAGACAACACAGCATGCTTAACATAAACCTGATTATAGAGTAACACAAGTTTGGAGAAGAATACAATTACCTTTTAAAAGGCATTGAGCAACCTTTAGAGGTCAACACAATGCTGAAGAAAAAAAATTAAGCTACTGCGTCTTGACTTAGATCTGATGGATTTTTAAGCTTGGTCACAGACAACAAGAGCACTTCTTATGAAAGCTACTTCAGTACATGTTAGCATTCCAAAAGAGGAATCTAAATAAAAAAACTGGTAAGGCAGAAGTATCAGCTGGCAAAAAACTATCAGTGTTTGCAAAAGTCGCCTAGCAGTGGTCCTCGGGTTAATGGAGAGCCGCAGAGGCTGCAGTTTTTTGTTCAAACCAAGTGTCTTAATTAAAAGCCAACATTTGCAGCTGAGACAAATTTTTTTAAAGCAATATTGGTTCACGTGCTTCATTTAGTTAACTTCCACATTAAGATTCCCAACACTGAATAGCTTCTTTTAGTCTTAAACTCAGTTCTCGTTTTGGACAGCTTCTTGCTTTAACTTTCTCTGAATTAACAAGAAGCAGCTAATGTCAAATGAACTATCTAACAACTATCTAACTTGATCCCATTTGCACTTGTGTGTTCATTGTGAAATATCTATTTTTAGAAACTATTTGGGAAGAAACGGGAGAGAAAGTGAAGGACTGACAATCTTACTAATCTGCTCCAGGCCACAATTCATTTGTATGATATCACCAGAAAGAGAAAATCCACTCTCTAAGAAATACCTGTCATGGAAAAGTAAGCCATTCAATTAAACAACAAGTTTTGTTTTCAGTAAGGACCAACTTCTAATTAAGCACCTATAGCCCCTGTGGTCCTTCAGGAACTGAGCTGAGTAACTAGGAGTTAGAGAGCAACTGTAGATAAGCTGTGCTATTCTTTGTGGTCTGAGGAGACTAAAAGTCAAGCACTGTGCTGAATGTTAAGTAGTAAGTCTGGCACAGATCAAACACTGCACACAAGCTATGTCACATCAAGTACACCACAGAGTAGGTTATTGGGATACTGTCAGGAACAGTGACTGGCAGTCTTGTCAAGGCTGACAGAAAAATTAACAGGATATAATACAGAAAAACAAAGGACAAAGGCCTACAGTTCTTGTTCGTGAAGATGTTTCAGTGGGCCTAATGATCCAAAGAACAAACACACTAAAAGACTAAAAAGAATGATTTATACAAATTACTGAAAATCACACAAGTAAAAATCTGTTGCAAGACCTTGAAACTGCTGTCCATTAACATTTTACAATTTGACACTGGAAAAATAATTTTCTTGTAAGTGATAAGCAACTTTTGCTTTTTATGAAAAAGAAAGATTACTAGCTATTAGCTCTGTCAGTGTTAGGTCAACAAAATACCGTCCAGGAATATACATAAATTTTCACTACGTAAGTTTTATTATTTTATTGATCACTAACTTCCTCTTAGGAGGAGGTCTGAGAGAGAATGTTGGTGATTTACAAATGAAAAAGAGATGAAACTAAATGGATGGGGACTTTTTCAAGGTAGTAAATATTTCTCATTTTTTCTTTGCCTTATGTGATAGTAGGTGGTGATTGTGACACTGCATGTCATGGGGCCATGCTTCTTATACAAAAAACAAGAGCAGTTTAAGTGATTTGACTGACAGTTTTAGCTTACAGTGAAGGGAGGCATGGCAATGGGGAATGCTGTGAGTGGAGCAGTGGAGACTGGCAATTACACACATGCAACTTTGGACATCAGTGCTGCCACTCCTTACTTCGCAGGTCTTGGTTTCTGGTAGGCGGGGGGAGGGTGTCTTCTTTTGCTGATGAAAATACAGGGGTCAGGAGTGCAGCATCCATTTTAGGACATCGTCATTCTTCACTTCTCCAATCATCAAACATCAGTATTACTCTGGATTATGTATCAGTAGTCATTTAAAACCTCATTATTTTTCACACCTTCAGTCATCAAACTTCAGTATTACTCGGCGTAATATCAATAATCATTTAAAACTTTGCCCTAAAACGGACCCCATACTATGAGAGGAGAAGGAATATCAGATGTAACGGTTTGTGTGCACAAGCAATTGAACAAGACCAGATGCGAGCAGGTGAAAGGTTGTCAAGAATGCTCGTTAACATGGAGGTCCAGAAGGAAATGGAAACTTCTTGAAGTTTGAGAGACATTCCATACAGAGTATCAAACTTGCAGGGCAGTTGCAGGTGTGACTTCAGTTCTTTTGATTCACAGCAATTTCATGAAGGGTTAGTTAGAGAGTTGGGAAGGCCATGTTCTGTGATGGATGTTGAGGGCTGTAGCTAAAGGAGAGAAATGCCTGGGCTAGGACAATGGGCTTAGGAATGATATAAGCAAACAAGTATGAGGATGGCGTAAATGCTTCAATGTACTCGGTGACTATTATTCTACTAGAGTTCAGTTGTATTGGTGATGTGGACGCATTTATTGATAGGACACGAAGATTTGCATTGCTCTGGAGGGAGGACTGACGCTGCATTCACGTGCTCTTGGACTATTCAGAGCTCCGAGTTGGGACATCTCATCTTCTTGCTTCAGTGCATTAACATGGATTTCTAGCCAGACTTTTCAGAGGTTGCTTTTGATTTGTTACTTGGTCTACAAAAATAAATAAATAAATAGCATTTTTGGACATAAAGAGAAAATAAACATTAAATGTGTATCACTTCGTTCCAAATGCAATTCAACCAAAAATTATGGGCTGACCAGTTTGTTTTATTTATGACTAAGGTGAAAGGTCAGTGTTATGTCATAACTCAGAATTATTTGTTTCTTATTTGCTCCTTTCTTTATTTTGCAAACCAAGTAACAAATGAACAGTGACCTCACATGTCTCCAAAAACTCCAACTGGAAATCCATGCAGCTGCACTGAAGTGGGAAGCTGAAGCATCACAACTTGGAGTTCCAAATAGTCAGACGGCACATAACCGCAGCATCAATATTCTGGACAGTTTTGGTGTTATTGATTTTTAAATTTACTTATTATTGACCTGCTGATCATGTTTTTAATGACAGTATTTATTTATGAAGACTCATTTATAACTGTACTTGTCACGTTGTTTACAATAAATCCTGCACTTTGTTTTAACTCAAGAAACTGCTGTTTGTCTCCTCAATTGCTAATATTTTATTGTATATTCTAGGAAGCCTGTCGTCTTTCTTTTCTCAATGCTGATCATCAATTCTGATCGCAACGGTAGTAGAGTCCTATACCCACGCACATATTACTAATTAATCAGAATAATGTATCCTATAAAAGCTACAATTAGAATTTATTACATACTAATGCTGGTCACAGTCAGTTGAACATTTTAAGTTAATACTTTATTATTATTTTTTAAATGTATTTATTATTGACCTATTGATCATGTTTTTAATAACAGTATTTATTTATGAAGACTCATTTATAACTGCACTTGTCACTTTGTATACAATAAATCATGCTCTTTGTTTTAACCCAGGAAACTGCTGTTTGTCTCCTCATTTGCCACTGGTCCATCTCAGTTACATAATACTACATATCAATGGGTGTAGATAACAATCGGAAGCCAGGTACATCCCAGCACAATGACCCCTGACAGTGATCAAACAGCTTTTCTGACTCTGAACAAGACCCAAAGGTAATTGGGATATTTTATTATTGCCACTCACTGAATCAACAGCGGAAACTTATTAAAGGATTCTGTAGAGTAACTTTCCTTACTGTGAAGGTTTGAAAAGAATCTTCTAAAAATATTGATTGTTTAACATTTCATGGAGACCTAATTTTGTTACTACATTTCAATATGTAGCTAATCTGATTTTAACTTTTTCCTAAACAAGCCATGAGGTACACATGTTTAAATTGACCAAGACGGCAATGTAGTTACCTTTGAGATTTTTATCAAAGGCAGCTTTCCTAATAATATTTGTGTGGGCAACATACCACAATGGAGTTAAAATATAAAGCACTACTTTTCAAGGTTACTGCCTGCCTTGAACAAGCATATAATCAGAAAATATCCACAGAAATGATTCAGAGGAGCAGTATTGTATTTCCCATTTGTACAAGAACAAGTTTCTCTTTTACAGCTACAATTTTAAATTTACGTAGTGTAATGAGCCTGGCATCTGAAGAGAGTTCCTTACAATAATACATTAAAACCAAAATTGTAGGGTAATGCTAATTATGAATTAAGACAAAACCTTCATGAATATTGTTTTCTCCATTACATTTTTTTATTTTAATTTTAATTATAATCAGATAATGTTTCATACAATTAAGTCAAACTTAACAAAAGCAAACAGACAAAGCAAAATTCAATTCTCCCCCAAAAGAAAGAGAGGAGAACCAGCATCCATAGCTACTCTATAAAAGGAAACAAGAAAGCAAGAGTACCCTTTTCTCTGAAATGGAAGTTTAAATAAAATGTTATTGATCAGAACCTTCCATGTTTTAAAAACTTTTGAACAGATTCTCTAAGTGAGAATTCGATTTTTTTCCAATTTCACTTACCAATTTATTTAGAAGTGGTAGGGTAAAATTATTTCAGTTGAGCAAGATAGGTCTACATGCTAGTCGTGTAGTAAAAGCAGTTGCAGTTTGTTTGTCCTTCTCCACTTTAAACCTGTATGGGAGTGCACCAAACACAGCTGTTAATGGGTTCGGAGTGATTGTAACACCAAGGCTGTCTGATAGGCACGCTGAGATTTTTATCCAAAATGTTGTTAATTTGGTGCATACCCAGAACATGTGGCCAAATGAGGCAGGACCTAGATTGCAACTTTCACAGATTGAGTCTTGTCCTGGAAACATTTTGGGCAATTTTAAACAAGGTAAATGCTCTTGATATAAGATTTAGATTTTTACTAGACTGTATTCTGTGCATGGCTGCCTCCCAATCCTTTTCTGAAATATTAAGTGACAGATCCTTTCTCCAAAATACTTTGGGGTCTTTGAAAGGAAGGGACTATAATAAATAATATAAATATTTTTATAAATGATAGAGATACTATGTGAGTGTTCAATGCTGATCATTATTTTTTCTGGAATAGAACACGGTGTGAGGTGAAGAAAATCGGGCAGGTTCTGTTTAGCAAAGTTTCAAGCTTGAAAGTAGTGGAAAAAAATGTTTTGATGAGAGGTTGAATCTGAAGCATAATTGTTTGTAGGATGCAAATATATTGTCTATGTACAAGCCTCTAAGTGTTTTAATCCCAGACATTTTCCAGATATTAAATAGTGTATAAGTTTTGAGAGGGTGGAAGAGGCGGTTGTCATGTAGAGGGGCAACAGATAAAAGCTTTTCTGCCTTAAAGTGCTTCCTATATTGGTTCCATATTCTGAGAGAATGAAGAGCAATTGGATTATTGGTGTAGTGACAGTAATTTGCATTAATTGGGGAACACAGCAGGGAAAATAAAGTACTGCAAGATTTTATTTCTATTGCAGTCCAGGCTTGTGTAAATTTATCGATTTCTGTTGATTTTCAAGGGCCTCATGCATAACATCATGCATAGAATTCACACTAAAACATGGCGTACGGACAAAAGCGGAGATGTGTTTATGCACAAAAAAATCTCTAAATCCATGCGTTCGCCATCTTCCACGTTCTTACGCTACATAAATCCTGGTCAGTGTGAAAAGTAACATACGTGCACAGGCCTGCCACCACTCCCCAACTACACCCAGAATTACGCCTCTTTGAATATGCAAATCAATATAAAAAGCCCTTAACCTCAGATTTCTGTGAAAAGGCAATGTCAAAAGCACGGGGGAAAATAGAAGAATTTCAGCGACTACCATGTGGAGGCAAGGTAAAATTAACTATTTGTTGGTTTAAACAGTGGTATAAACAACAAAAGTAAGTTGATTGAGTGACATATAGTGTTAGAGAAACTTGAAAACTCAAGTTCATAAAGTCGCACATTCTCCGAAATAAAAAAGAAGTCAGATATCAAAGTCACTGTGAAAAGGTGAGTTGTAGCCCTGAGTGTCATATGAAAGCTTATTAGGGTACAGAGGAAAGAAAAAAACAATAGGGACACAGTGGGAAAAAAGGTTTAATCTTGAAATTTCCACTTTAAACACGTAGTTTATTTTGTAATTTATGTAGAACATCATAAACTTCATCTTTAAATTGTTTAATTTACTAGTTTCTCAAATACCATCGTAACTAAAGTAGCACGTTAAATGCTTTGTTTTGTATGTGCTCTATGCATGTGAATCACTACGTGTTTCTTAAACAGGCTTTCTCTTCCTCTGACAGGACACAGAATCCACTACATTCGTGATATTACAGTTCTCTGAATAATTAAAATACTGAGATGTACACTTGATATAATTTTATGATGATAGGTTTAAAGCATGGTATTAAACATGGGAACATGGTGGCACAATGATAGTGACGAGCTGGCACCCTTCCAGAGATTGTTCAACTTACCTCCCGCAAAATGATTGCTGTGCCGTGCACAACCTTCAATTAAATAATTTACTGCAGCAGTACTGTCCTTCCTTTTCTTTCTCTAAATAACCATACGCCACACAATCAGCTCTGTAATAGATGTTAAGCCATCTGTAAGCTTAGAACGCCGATTCTTCAAAATTTTTAAGGAACATAGAAATATCTTCGTAGTACATGTTTAACACAAAGCCTACGAAAAAACTCATAATTATACGTCTCACCTTAAATCCCTTCACACCTCTTCGTCAGTGTCTTTTGTCTTGTAAATGTGTCGATAAGCAGCAAGCAGCCTGCTATCACATTCCCCTACCGCTGCACAAAGTTTTCTCAGCTCAAGTCTATTTACCTGCGTGTCAGTTGCTTAGAGTTGTATAGAGTAAATACTATATCGTTCCGTGTCTACAACACTCTATGTAAACACATCATTAAAACAGAAACGTTTTTCATGTTTTAGTAATAATTGACAAAATGTAGACATTGTAATGTGTGAAGCCTGAAATTCAAATATCAAATAAACCTCTTCACAAAACGTACAAGTATAACAAAACAAGTGCACTTTTTTTCAAGAAAATATCTGCAGAAAAAGAACCCGCGTTAGGGTGCGACATTGACATATCTTTAATGTAACTGCTTTGGTGGTGTAACGGTAAGAACAGTTGACTTGTTATCAAATGGTCATGGACTTGATCCTGGATGACTCCATTTTGAGAAGTGAGCTGCTCCTATTCTTACTATTTTAGAATAAATACATACATTTGATTTGAATTTGTAACAGCCAGTGTAAATGTGTTGTACTTGTAAAGGTTAGCGTTGTTTTTTTTTATTCAGTTTCAGTTGCTCAACTTGCATAGGAGCTTCATCGTAACTTCTTACAAGAAAAGGTGATGTATAAAGCAAAAGAGGATGCAAGATTGACAAGCTTCTGTTCCAAGACCGCCGCTTTCCCAGAAAAGCAAACTCAGTCAGTGTCAGGCACCTCTTCAGTGTAATAGTAACCACAGAACAGGTACACATGTCCTAAACGTAGAAAGAACGGTCCTTGGGTGTGTGTGAACTGTTAACATTTCAATCTGATGATCGCATATAGCACGTAACTGAACTCTCTGTACTATTTGTTCCTCTGCATGTCCTGGAATACAAAAGAAACAGTACTGTGCATCAAAATGTGGACACTGGCAAGATCGAAAAAAAAAAAAAAAACGCGATCACTAATTAGAAGCGCATGAAGGCAGGCGAATGAATATGAATAATATGAATAATGTTCCATCAGTGCCACAATGTTTTCCGAAATGTACTATACAGGTCATAAAATGAGTTATTTAACATCATGAACCATAAGGTGCATGCTAATTCAGCGTGAGCAGGAACACTCAATAAAACTGAATAAAAAAAATTAAAGTGACGGTGAGATACAAAGAAGGCAGATTCACCAGCGTTTGTGTGTCAGCTTTTACCCCTCCAGATCAGAGAATTTCCAGTTCCATTGTCTCAGAACTCCACTGACATCTACAGTTATTCCCAGTTTTAGATAAAAAGTAACCGTGTCAGATCTGGGGCGGGAGCGCGGGGGGAGGGCATTGGACATTATATTGTGATCGTGACTGAGAAAATAAGAGTGAAAAAAAAAACGCTAACTTTTACAAGTCCTATAAATTTACACCAGCTGTTACAGACACAAATGAAATGTATGTTTTTATTGTATAATAGTAACAATAAGAGCAGCTCACTACTCAAAACAGTAAATTTGCAGGGGAGCTGGTTTCGAATTCACGACCTTTGGATTAAAGTCGACAGCTCTAACTGCTGCACCACGGAAGCTGTCGTATTGTAGTTGTCCTTTTTATGGAAGTGTTTATTTTATATTTGGCCATCAGCCTTTACTTATTATATAGTTCATGTGTATATTTTGTCTTTTATTACTAAAATACGAAAAAGTTTCTGTTTTATCAGTTTGTTTACAAGATTGTTTAGACACAAAAAACACATCAAGTTATTTCCCCTTACAATTCTGAGTAGCTCACTCCCAGATAATCAATCAAGGCAGGAGCTGGGAGAACTTCTTGACCATTCTGAGGCGATGGGGGGCATGGTATAAGGCTGCTTGCTGCTTGGGCTTATCGACACATTTAGAAGACAAAAGAGGCTGACAGAGAGGTGCGAAGGGATTTAAGGTGGGTTGAATTACAAGTTTTTTCATTGGCTCTGGTAATTCTAGTGTTAAAGATAACCTGTTCCTTTACTTTAGTAGTCAAGAGGTTAAATTGTGATTGCAAAACCTATCTTTTCCTATAAAGTGCATCATTTGGAGACCTGGCTTATTCTAGATCTATTCTAGATCTGATTATCTCAGATGCCTTCTTGGTTTCTGATTTACTTTTGTGAGAAAGATATGAAATAATCTGCCCTCTTAAAATGCCTTCAGTGTTTCCAAGAGTGTACCTGCGGAGACCTCTGAGGATGAATTTGTCTCGAGAAAATAATACATTTGCTTGGATATGAGTTCTATACAGTTCTCATCAGCTAATGACAAGGGTTAAGACTCCAGCTACGATATGAGTGTGTAGGATGCAGAAATTTAAGCTCCATGATCAGAGGGGCATGGTCAGAGATTACAATAGCATTGAACTTGCAAGATTTGATAGTGGGCAAAAAAATTATTGTCTGTGAGAGAATAATCAATTCTTGAGTAGCAATGATGTACAGGTGAGAAAAAGGAATATGCTCTTAGGATAGGATTTAAAAACCTCCATGGGTCTGATAAGTTATGATCTGTTACAATTTTTACAGTATTAGATAATATTCATATTGCAGCTGAGCATCTATCCAAATCTGGACATAAAACTCAATTAAAGTCTCTGTGCATTATAATTTTATGAGTGTTCGCATTATGGATAGATGCAAATACATTTTGGAAGAAAGCCCCATCATCCACATTAGCTCTACATTTCATCCCTATGCCGGTGCTGTTTAATAATGGAGTAAGTGTTGTGTTTAGCAGCTGTTGCAGGGGAGAAATCGGGGAAAATACAAATGGGATTGTTTTGAAATATAATCTCATCTTTCTGTCTGTTTGTTTGACTTGTAGTTTGTCGAAATTCACAATTAGGTTTTTTGGTTTGGAGGCATTTGATCCACATATACAGTAAGCTGCTGCTGAGATCTTGATGTCCGATTTATCTATCTTCAAGCGCAGCCAGTTTGTCAGTGAGCACTTTGCATTCTGATTTTGCAGCCATTGCTTTTTCATTCATGGCAACTATTTCAATACAGGTCATAAACGTTTGCTTAATATCTTTAAGCTGAGCAGCAAGTACTCTAATGTTACTCTCTAACCTACTCAGATTTTTCTTAAATTTTTTAATCAATATTTCGTAGCATTTCTGTAAAGGTTGTAGTAAACTTTGTATCTCCAGGGGCCTCATGTATAAACGGTGTGTACGCACAGAAATGCTGTGTAAGAATGTTTCCACGTTCAAATTGCAATGTATAAAACCTACACTTGGCGTAAAGCCACTCACTTTTCCACGGTGCTTCATACCCTGTCGTATGTAAGTTCTCCGCTCGGTTTTGCAGACTGGTGGCACCCAGCGTCAAAGCAGTGCTACTGTTCCTGTGTGGTTACTCTTTGTTTCTTAGATCAACATTCCTGCCGAGGCTTTATAAATACACTGAAACTAACCGCATATTGTTTAATAGTGTAATGCATCTGATTGTAATTAACTTGTAACAATATAATGGTCCAAGGAATAGCCATAGTATTCCAAATACCATAACTGCTTTAGCATTGTTACTCTCATTGCACCTTTTTTTTCTTCTTTCAGCTGCTCCTGTTAAGGGTTGCTGCAGTGGATGATCTTTTTCCATATTACTCTCACTGCACCACTCGGAGTATTTATATCACTGTATCTGAGTGGGGAATCACAGCAGCAGCTGATCGGAAAGAGAATTATTGGGATACAGCATCAAGAACACGTTTGTTGTTCAGCCACGGCAAAACATTTCAAAGTCTTTCCTGTACGGACCACATGGTTCAGAAACAGTTTCATCCCAAGAACTATAAACGCACTCAATCAATTGCTCCTTGTAGAACAGTCTGTACTAATTAGTACAATCACCTCACTGTAAACTTGCACTACAGTTATAATATTGCACAACCTGTGCCACTTTATAAAGCGCATATTTACATATGATGACGATATCATTTTTAAGATGAAATTCAGCAAAATATGTTGATTATATTATATAGATAAAACTTTAACTTTATTTAACTAGTCTGTATTGTTAATAATTAAACATGTGAGGACACAGTTCCACAGCGTTAGCTAGTTAAGGGATTGTGCCTGCCTCGCACTGTATATTTGTTCGGGCTGACGCGATACTGGAAGAACAGATGGATAGAATAATTAAACACATTCTATGAAGATATTTCAATGTTCCGTAAAAGTTTTCAAGAATCGTCGTTGTAAGCTTACAGATGGCTTAACGTCTATTACAGAGCTGATTGTGTGGGGATTGGGTATTTGGAGAAAGAAAAGTAAGCACAGGAATTGGAGGTTAGTACGTTTGAAAGAGACAATACTGTTGCAATAATTTCATCGAAGGTCGCACACAATCACGTACCGTGTTCCCCTGTTTAATAACATGCTTTAACTCCTATCATCATGAAAAAGATATCACGTATACATTTCAGTATTTTAATTATTCAGAGAGCTGTAATATCACGAATGTAATGGATTCTGTGTCTTGTCGGAGAAAGAGAAAGCGGAAGCACGTAGTGATTCATACACATAGAGCAAAAGATTAAATACAAAACAAAGCATTTAACATGCTACTTTAATTACGATGTGCAAGGCCCTGAGTGAGGGCAACATTGCCTTCAGCTCGGAGACTAGGATTTGATCTTCCTTGATCTCTATAGATGGAGTTGCAAGTCCAAAGTGGGAAGATGCAGCAGACTTGCAGGGGGTATTAGCTAAAGTTGAACATGGGGATGCAAAGGCCATGCTTGGCTTCAATAGTCCTCCTGGAATCAACATATACTCCTTGCCTTCCTCTTTTGTAATTTTGTTCCCACTAGCGCTTTTAGCTGGAGGGTCCAGTCCTGTCTGTACCTTCGTCAAACTGTTTTTAGCTTTTGTGTCATTTTCCTTTTCTTTCTGAGACCTTTGTTTGCTGCTCATGCTTATTTATACTTGCATATGGTTTTATTAGAACCCCGGGATGAGTAAATACAGGATACCTTGAAATTGTTTATTTTAAAACTAGGTAAATAACACCACTGCTAATAGAGAGCCCCCCTACACATCCATCTCCAACAACAGACAAAACCAAATTTTCTTCATTAAAATAATGTTACATAGATAAACTACCTTCCCATTTAACAATCAGAGATTAAGTGTATGGACAGATTAGATAAGCAAAGCAGTTAAGCAATAGAATAAAAATAAATTTTGCAAACTTTTTCCATTTAAAGAGCTTATACACTTCTAAGAAATGGTTCCAAGGTTAAAATAAAACCACCTGCTTGTATTTTGTAACATTGTCTATTAAAATATCTGATCTAAGGATCACCAATAAATCTCATTTTTAGTCCTGCAATCCATATTGAAAACACTATATGTAGGCTTAAAGTGAGGAAATATTGATTACATGTAGTGTCGAGCATGTGCCAGAAGTGCACCGTAGCTGCAGATTTTGATTTCAACCAATATCTTCAATATGAGCTAATCTTTAATCTAGGTCTCTGTGATAAGCGTAACTGTATGGCTTAACATGACAATTCTGTTCCTATAGTAGTTTGTAGTCTGTAAGACAAAGTGGGCATTGCTCATTTTGCTAGGCTGTTACAGCCTCAAAACACCAGTTAAGACAGTAGATATAACAGTGATGCAGAAATTCAGCTGCACCCCAACACCAGCCTTCCTGAGTGAAAACACCTTTCACCAAGCTGAAACCTCTGCAGAGTCTCCTTCAGACAAAAAGAGGTCAAAGTGGACATTTATTACAGGCTTGTAACTATTAACTGAACTCTGACTGGATGTGAAGGAGAAACTAAAGCACCAATAAGCTTGCATTGGTTCTGAAGAGGTTACATCTTCCCTCAAAGCTAACTTCATTCACCTCTTTTGTCTCTTTAAAGGAGGTAAAGGCTGATATTCCACTCTCTTTTGGGGGAGTTAAAAGCTGGTGATACATTCTATTTGGAGTGTGAAGCCACCCACTCTGTGTGGAGCAAAAGCCTCACAAACTAACTTTGGCCTGGAAGATATTTTTCATAGAATCCTGGAGCTAGGAGCCCTGAACTACCTCTAAGAACCTTTCTACCAAGCCAAGCTCTGTGCCAGTGATTCTTCCCTGTCTGACAAGACTGAGAAGCAGCATTAGTTCAAGAAGGGAACTTCGCACCTGTACTCTTATGTCAGAAAGAGTTATGAATTTCCCTATGAAGTTGCAGAAGACACAGCTAACAGCCCAACAGCAAGCTAATGTAGACAGCATCACAACACACTACATATAAAGCACCTTGTAACAAAATCCATGAGTGCACTCCAACACCAAAAGAGTCTTCCATTTGAACCCAGAACAACAACATTCACCTTTCCACAACATTGGACATTATCCTGGATGGTTGGGCATTGTAAAAGTGCTAAGATAAATTAGAACTCTAAATGGCCAGTAAAGAGTCAAACTCTTCGGTGTTATATTTTTGTCTGTTTCGTCTGTCTTGTGTCATATCTTCTATATTGATATATATGCAGTTATTATAGTTCTATGGATATTAATAAATTAATCATTCTGTTTCTTACACAAATGTGCTTCAGTTACATCGATACAGTATAAGCCTAACAATCAGAAACTCTTCCTACAGAGAAAACAAACACATGAAGTGGGAGTCTTCACAAATTAGTTCATTAAACACCATTTCAAAGGCAAAACTGATAAATAATAATCAATTTTTCTTCTCACAGCATTAAACACACTTATTTAGCATCCCTGGGTGGGCCATGAAAGAAATCCCTCACACATTTCCTACATATCATTAGAATATAGTATAGCATGTAGGATAAAGCATGATTCATACTTCTTATTCCTTCAGTTTTCTGTACTTCCTTACAGATATTTTATTAAAAACAGATTATGTTGATCCCACAGGTGTAAATGGGGCAAAGGTAGCATATTTACTGTTGATTCTTTTGTGCTGTTCGTCTTATGTTCAATACTGTGGCATCAGGTTAAGAAAACAAGAGAAATTCAATTAAGTTAGTTCCCCTTTTATTAGCAACATTTACAGAAGCCAGAGACAATAAAATTCTACCTCAAACTTTTAGACAAACATTAATTACCATCTTTCCTAAGAAAAATAAGGACTTATTACAATGTGCATCATACAGGCCAAATTCACTTCTGAATAATGATGTTAAGATGCTCTCCAAAGTTCTAGCTCTAGATTCTGAGAAAGTGCTTCCTTCGGTAATATCACAAGACCAAACTGGATTTATTAAATGCAGACAATTAGTTTCCAATCTTCAACGCCTGTTTAATATAATATATTCAACCACAAAGTCTAACACCCTGGAGATATAATTATCGTTGGATGCAGAAAAAGCATTTGATATGGTTGAATGGGACTACTTTGCACTACATAGGAGAAATTTGGATTTGGTCCGAACATTATCCTGAAGGGATCAAACTACTGTATACCAGTACAGAAGGTTCAGTTTGTATTAAAAACATTATTTCAGACTACTTCAAAACTAGAGCGTGGTACTAGACAAGGATGACCCTTGTCACCACTGCTATTTGCAATCACCATTGAGCCACTGTCAGTTCACTTTCGAAATGCTTATGAGATAAAGAGGATTATCAGAGAAGGACCTGAACAGAAAATATTAGTATATGCTGACTATATGGTACTATATTTATATCTTATCCACAAAATACCTTGCATGCAGTCCTAACAGCAACAGCAGAATTTCAAAAGATTTCTGGACTCAAAATTAATTTGAATAAAAGTGTGCTCTTTCCAGTGAACTCTCTAGCACACAATATTAGATTGGGCACATTCCCTTTTATCGTCGCAGATCAGTTTAAATACTTAGGGGTAAACATCACAAGTAAACATAAGGCTCTTTATCAACAAAATTTTGCTGTCTGCATGGAAAAACTTAAGCAAGACTTGCATAGATGGTCTACTTTCACCCTAATTTTAGCTGGAAGAATTAACATTGTCAAGATGAATATCCTTCCTAAGCTTCTTTTTCTATTTCAAAGCATTCCCATATATATTAAGAAATCATTTTTTAATAAGTTAGATTCAATCATAACCTAATTTATTTGGAATTCAAAATATCCATGCATCCTTAGAGCGACCCTACCCCAGAAGGTGCCATGGCTCTACCTAACTTTCAATTTTATTACTGGGCAGCAAATATAAAAACCTGGACATTGACACAAATAGATGAACACACACAGTCTTGGCCCGAAATAGAAATAAAGTTCTGCAGTACTTGTTTATATTCCTTGCTTTGTACCCCGGTAAATACAAGTTACCATCAATATACTAACAACTCAACTGGGCTTAATTTACTGAATATGGAAGCAATGTAGGAAGTACTTCAAGACAGAGAAGCTTTTCTCTGTGGCACCTTTGCACAATAAGCACCTTTTTCCACCCTCTCAAATATACACAGTTTTTAATGTCTGGAAAACATACGAGATTTGATCACTTACAGATTTGTACATAGGTAACGTCTTTGCTTCTTACGAATAATTACATTCCAACTTTAACTTTCCATCAACATAATTCTTCCACTACCTCCAAATTAGAAAATTTGCTAAACAAAATCTGCCCAATTTTCTTGACTACCCACCTACTTCTATTCTGGAAGAAATAATGATCAGTCTTGAGGACTCAGACAGCATTTCTGTAATATATAAAAAAATAAAAGTCCCTTCCTTTCAAAAATTCTAGAGTACATCTAAGGAAAAGGATCTCTTACTCGACATTTCAGAAAAGGAGTGGAAGGCTACCATGCACAAAATTCCCTCCAACTCCATATGCGCAAAGCATACAATTATTCAGCTTAATATCTTTTATCAAGCACATCTGCCTCGTTTAAAATTGTCTAAAATATTTCCATGGCAAGATCCAACCTGTGAATGTTGCAATCAAGCTCCAGCCTCACTGGGCATATGCTTTGGGCATGAACCAAATAAACATAATTCTGGACCAAAATCTTTAAATGCCTTTTTGTCACAATATCTCCTAATCCATTAACATCTGTGTTTGGTTTACTCCTAGATGGGCTTAAAGTGTAGAAGAACAAATAAATTGTAATTGCTTTTACTTCATCATTGGCATATCTTGCTGAACTAGAAGAATCCTAACCCACCTCTTTTAAGTCAGTGGGCAACTGATGTTATATACTGTTTGAAATTGGAAAAAATCAAATTTTCACTTAAAGGGGATTTACTCCCACTTTTTTTCTGCTCTTAAAGTTTTACTCTGGCTGTTGGCCTTGCTCTCTTTCTCATGGGGGGGGGTGATTTGAATTTAGTTTTGTCAAGTTTGATGTGCTTGTTTAGAATGTTACTTGCTTTAAATAAATTCAATAAAATGATAAAAAAGAAAGCAAAAAAAATGTAAATGTATATGCTGCTCTTTAAAACATTTTGAAACAGCCAGTAAAATAGACATGCAGTTTTCTATGACAAGAAATCCCAGACATGGCAAAAAGTGTGACACTTTCCAATGCTCCACAAAAGGCTTTACTGGCAGGGCCAGGCTCCTTTGCCTCCCTGAAAAAGGCCTCATCAATGGATTTAATCCAAATTAAAGTGGCCTGCCTGTGTCTTTGTAGGCCAAAAAGGCATTTAATCTCAAAAGCAAACATAAATGTCTCAAAATCTGCCCAAAGTTCCCACAAGGAGAAGAATGACCATTAACAAATAGGCAGGAGGAGGAGTCAGGAGCCATGAAGTCATGGTGGCATCTTCTCCTGGGGCTCCACCCACAAAACACATGAAAGGGAAAATATTAAAGTGGACAGAACACAAATAACAAATAACTGAAACCTGCAGAAACACTGTAAAATGTGAAAAATTAATTCAAAATTACCAAAAACATCATAAAATACGAATAAAGTAAAGCTGACACGTAACACAGCTGCTCATCTAGCCCAGCTGGTTACACTGAGAAATCGCCATCCAGCTAAAACTAATGTATTTGATTTTGATTTAATGTGACATACTTTATTAATTCCCAATGGGAAATTGTCTTTTCACATGACATTTGGAGGTCAGAGCCCAGTCAACTTACATACAGGATTGGGCTATACTGGAATATAAGTACTGCCATTACATATTCAGAATACAATAGTAAGTATTCACTATTCAGCATGTGGTATGTTTATAATGATATTTTCAAGCTTAGATAGATTTTTTTTTTCCCAGGGGGAAATTCGACTTTTTACAGATGCTCTTTAGATAAATAAACACATAAGTATGTTAATAAATAAATTATATATTTATGCACTATGCTCTGAATACACCCCAGAATGACTAAAAAAAGATTATAAAGAGAAAGATAACTTCTTGGCAGTCACAGTCACAGTGAGGTGTTAAGCAGACATATTGCTGTTGGTATAAGGGAGCCCCTGTAGCGTTTCTTGACACACTTCTGCTGAATGATTTGTTGGCTGAAAGTACTCAGTGTTATTGTGTCAGAGAGAAGATGTGCAACATTATTCATATTGGCACTCGATTTAGTTTTAATTCTGTCCTTTGCTACAACCTCCAGGGGTTTCACAGTGTGTCCTATAACTGAGCTTGCCCTTTTTATTAGCTTGTTGATTTGGTGGCCATCTCTTGTAGTGATGTTACCAGCCCAGCACATCACAGCATAAAAAATTGCGCTGGCCATCACAGTTTTATATGATGTGAATGATGTAATTTCCCATATTAAAGGAACACAGTCTCCTAAAGAAAAAGATCAATTACTTTATAAAATTTAATAGTGAACATTTTTAAACTAAATCTCTGACCACAATCCACAATGAATGAAGTGATGTGTAGGCCCAGATCCTCAGTGTCTCCCCAGCACTCATTGTTTGAGCACTGTTTGCTTGCGTCTTGTTTGTTCGCCACTTATCTTTTGTGTGTAACTGGTTAATTTAATGTTGAAGCACTGGGAGACTGGGTTCTAAATGTTATCTAGTAGGAAACCTACTACTCGTTCTCTCTCTCTTGCGACACACCCCTGATTCTGGTTGTTTCTGTTTGCTTTTTAGGTGAGCTAAACTCTTTTACAATTCTTGCTCTCATTACCTTTTTCTAAAAGTGTTTGTTTTTTCATTATATTTGTTAGTGCTTTAACAAGTAGTAATTGATATTTTAATCATTAGCGTTATAGATATAGAAGAAATGTTAAAACTTTTTGTGACATGATGCTGACTCTCTTGTTTTTGATGAACAGTAAAAATGGAGTGACAATTTAATTTAAATGTTTAACTTGTTATACTGTTTATGAACTAGGTTATATATACAAGTCCCTAATAGCATTTGAAAAATATTCATATATACTGTAAATGTATTCATGTGAAAGTACAGTATTCAGAATAAGTTACACATTATGAATATACAGTCAGAATACGTATCTGAATACATTAAGGACAGTATATTCAGTACCTAAATACTTTTTTTAGAGTATTCTGCCCAGCACTGCTTACATGGCAAGGATGGGAGTTTACAGTGGAACATGAGTGAGCACTGCTGTCTCAGCTCTGAATCTCTGTTTTTACATTTTTCTTTCCACATTCATAAGATGTGTGAGTCAGATTAATTAGCAACTGTGAACTGGCCCAGCATGTGACTGGGCCCTGTGAAAAATTGTACATCCACCCTGTTCGTAAGTGTATTATATTTACATAGTAATCAATTACTAGCTCATTAAGCAGATGAATTGCATTAGCCATGTATTCATACTTAAAAGATAAGCAGGCCAGCACCTTTTGCTAAAAATTAAAATCGTAAAATTAAATCATAGTGCATCTGTATGAAAAATGTTTTTTGACTGATTTAACTGTATTGTAAATACAATTAAAACAAGAAGGAATATATTACATTTAAACATGGAATTAATGCTCAACCATTTTCCTAATTTAACATTATTTCCGGAAGCGTAAGGTTACTTTTGAAAATACTCCCAACAGTACAAAAATGTCATAAAAGTCTTAGAAGATTAGAATATTTATTAAATAAATAATGAAACAATATAATTATGATTTGTGACATATGAGTCACTGTCTTACACCCCAAAACATGAGGCTGAGTCACAGTACTTTAGCAAAACCAGCTTTATTCAGCTTGAAACAGGAACAACACAGTTATTTATTGTAGCGGGATCTGCCACTCTCCTATACACAGACACAGTAATCAGGCAGCATCGTGGCCAGGTTAGTGGCCAAGTAATCCTGTTTCCTGCATTTATAATGTTCCTTGCATCACCCATCAACGACAGGCGCTTATAGCTTGATTGCGATCAGCTCATAGTTGCTTCTGCGGCACTCTACTGCAGCACTGTGAGCTTGCAGTTGCAACGTAACAGATAAGCAGTCTCCCACAAATGCGGTAATTTTGCTTCGGGATGTACTTCAGCGTGTCATCCCATTGAGGGAAGAGTTTCCCAAAAGAATTCAGAAACCTCACATGGTTAAAGAAAAGAAAAAAATATTTCTTCTAGATTCAAACTTGTGTCAGTGTCTAATGCTTAGAAGACATCTAAATACGAGCCTTCCTGTTTAAACGTTTTCCAGATGTGTAACTCCATCCTGCTCCAACCTGCTAAACAAGATATAAATGAACAACCAATCTCTGTAAAGGTTACAGGCTGCCAAAAAAGTAATTCAGTAATACATATTTTCCATGTTTAAAATCCTATTATCAAATTTAAATTCCCATTTTTACACATAGTATCATTTCTTGTTGTTTTAATGGCACTGGTAAGTCATGGCTGCAATAAAATGTTTAACATTACTACCCACAGTCTTTGAGCCCCCTGTGGAATCTAATATAGTAAGTGTCTTTAAATTTAGTACATTACTCTTCACCACCATTATTCTATATACACTTGCAGTGACAAATTGACTTGTCTTCACCTAATGAGGTAAATAACCACTGGCAATCCCACCCATCTATCCTTCGATTATTTACCCAATTCAGAGTCACTGTCGTCTACCTCACACTTAGTTTTGGATTGACTAAAGATCATAGTATTTCAACTCAGTGGCTCAATCATTCCACCAGTTCACTGTTCCCCGTTCCTATAATTCTTTTGGTCAAACTTGCAACAAGACAAAAAATAGGCATTAAGGATTTGAAAAACATCTTGCATGAAAATAAAAATGAGCTGTATTAATTCTGAATATTCTTCTTGGGAATTGTAACAATTTTTGAATTTATTTCATTATACATTACAATTAAACATTCTTCATTTCAATAACGGGTTCTCTTTAAAAAGTTGTTGATTGCTCACCCTTTTAGCCAGAGGAATAAAACTTTGACCTTTCTAGATGGGTAAAAAAAATGTTAGTTATAAACGTGATTAATACAAATGGTAAAACTTTGAAGATCACATACTGTTTGATAGTCAATATGTCACTATTACCTTTAAATTATGTGGCTTTGCAGACTTGTTTATTTTGTTCTTAAAGATTTTGATTAGATTATGATTAGATATTCTTTATTTGTCCTCAAAGAGTAATTAAAACTTTAACAAAGCTCAAGAGAAAAAAAGTAGGCATATAACAAATAAACAACAAGCCCCGAAACAAACCTAAGAACATCAAACCCGGATAAGGAAGAGCTGGTGCTGTCAACAAAAGGCCTGTAGATGGCATCAAGATGGTGGGACCCATCCAGATGTACAACAGGCCCACAATCAAAGGCATAAATATCTGAATAAAGCAGGTCCAACCTTCCGTTTCCACAAAAGGAGCATGGTACTAGAAGTCTGCTCTATCCAAAGTTGCCTGGTTGAAGATACCAGTGTTCAGAATGAGTCATCCACAAAATGTTCACAACGGATGTGAATCTTTTATGCCAACAAGCATTAATAAGATGATGTAACCCCTCCTAGTTGGTAATATTAAAAAACCCAGGCTCCACCTCAAAGTCTGGACCACACATTTCAACTCCAAATGCAATGTGCTCACCACTTTAGTATATCCCACTCATATAAGTCTCAAGATCTGTTTTCATACTAGATGCAACGTTCCAGCAAACATCATCTGAAACACTGGGCCCAAGCTGATTCTCTGCAATACACAAAATGCCACTATACCTCAACTCGCCATGAGATGTGACAGGTTTTACTTATGCATGAGATATGGTTAATATGGACGAATTAGGCAACACATGGCTGAAAAAAGGAAAGAACAATTCCTCAGGAAGCAAATGCTACTGTGAAATATATTTTTAGTGATCCTTTCTTCCACATGCTTAATGATTTCTCTCAATCCATTAGATCTACAGCAGCTCTCCAACTAAAACAAATATTATATAAAAAGATACAGAAAGTGAGCAAATAATACACAATCTTCAAATAAATTTTTGAAAAAAAATATTGAAAAAGATATCCCATGTGAAAGTAGAAACCTTTATTAACAACTGGAACCAGTGGTCTCCTATAATGATTGATCAGACTCCAGAGTGCTTTGAACTGTGGTCTAATTCTCCTTGCAAAACTGATTCCACTTAGTCTGATCTTTGTTTTTTTTTTCTGTTCTTCTAAAGCATTTACTGGTTTTGAAGTTTATTTATGAATTCCATAACTTTACATTTATTTTTTTCAACCATTTTTATGTGGACTTGCTTACGTGTTTCACTTCAGTTCACAAGTGAAAGTACTGACATTGTCCTGAAGATCCTTCTTTTATTCAGTGAAGGCAAGTCATCCAAGGACTACATGCAGAAATATCCTCCAAACTGCAACACTGCCACCACTATGCTTAACCAATGGTAAAATCAGGAACACATTGTTAGTTTATAGGTTTATAGGGACGCTGCTCTCACATGTACAAAGTACATTCTTACTGTCATGTGCTAATCAACACACAAGATGTAACCACTCTACAGTGTCAGGCTTAGTGTATTGTCATTTTCTTTTATATTTGTACAATATTAGTTTTTATTTTTTTACTGAAAATATTTTCAGTGTTTTGAAATTGTTTATTCATGTCACTGCTGTTATGGTTTTAATGACATGTTATACATGTGATTGACATTCAGCATTCATATTAAGATTGCCTCATGAATTAAGCTGCATTCAAAGTTTAAAATGAAAACCTTTAAGAGAAAGATTTTCTGAAAATTTTATCTTGAGAAATATAAATATGAAGAGGTTATTGGTTTGGATTTTGGTTTTCTTTGAACTTCAACTTTAGGCTAGCCCTCAGCACATGAGGAGTCTCTTCTATACTGACCTTTGCTCTCATTTTTTATTTTTTATTTTTTGTATAATCTCTTAAATCCTGACATAATTTCTGATTCTTACTAATTGATAAACATCATCCAAATCATGAAAGTTATTAAGGTCTTATGATGGAATGCAGTTTTTTCCCAGAAACATGGACCACACCAGTCAAAAACTTTCATGCTTCCTAAGAACATTGTTGCAGAACATTTAAAGATCTTCATGGTTAATGTTTGGTAGGAAGGTCTATTCTCAGTAAATTAGCTGATGCCCTATACAAGCTCAATTTGGACAATGTAGTTCTCATTGTCCCTTAATTGAGACAAAGAGCTTTAAAAGTGGCTTTGTAAACTTTTAACAACAACAACAACATTTATTTATATAGCATATTTTCATACAAATAATGTAACTTAAAGTGCTTTACATGATGAAGAAAGAGAAAAAAGACAAAGTAAGAATTAAAATAAGAGAACACTAATTAACATAGAATAAAAGTAAGGTCCGATGGCCAGGGAGAACAGAAAAAACAAAAAAAAAAAACTCCAGAAGGCTGGAGAAAAAATAAAATGTGCAGGGGTTCCAGGCCATGAGATCGCCCAGCCCCCTCTAGGTATTCGACCTAACATAAATGACTTCAATCAGTCCTCATTGTATTCAGGGTTCTCATGGAAGGACTTGATGATAACGGTCACGAGGACTTTTGGCTTTTAATTCATCAATGTAGGGATATCATGGTGCTTTGATTAGGTGGTGGTGGCGCAGATTGCCACCACAGAAAACCGGAAAAAGAACAGAATAGAGAGTAGGGGTTAGTACGGATTTTGGAGCCACCATGAATAGTGATGATAATTAATTAATTGAATATACAGAGCATCAGGATTAAACTAAAATGAAGGTATGAGAAAGCCATGTTAAAGTAATGTGTTTTTAGCAGTTTTTTAAAGTGCTCCACTGTATCAGCCTGGTGAATTCCTATTGGCAGGCTATTCCAGATTCTTTTAAGTTTAGTTCTTGGAATTCTAAGCAGACACTTATTTGAAGATCTAAGGTTACGATTTGGAATGTAAGGTGTCATACATTCTGAAATATAAGATTGAGCGAGATTATTTAAGGTTTTGTAAACCATAAGCAGTATTTTAAAGTCAGTTCTGAATGATACAGTAACCAGTGTAGTGACATCAAAACTGGAGAAATGTACTTGGATTTTCCTTTCCTAGTTAGGATTCTAACAGCTGCATTCTGCACTAATTGCAATCGACTGATGTATTTTTTGGGTAGTCCTGAGAGGAGAGCGTTACAGTAATCTAGTCAACTGAAAACAAAAGCATGAACTAATTTCTCAGCATCTTTCAATGATATAAGAAATCTAACTTTTGCTATGTTTCTTAAGTGAAAAAATGCTGTCCTAGTGATCTGATTAATTTGCTATTTAAAATTCAGGTTAGAGTGAATAGTTACCCCTAAATTCTTTACCTCCGTCTTGACATTTAATCCTAACGTATCAAGTTTACTTCTAATAGTCTCATTATATCCATTATTGCCAATCACTAAAATTTCAGTTTTCTCTTTATTTAGCTTGAGAAAATTACTACTCATCTATTCAGAAACACAAGTAAGACATTGTGTAAGTGAATCAATAGAGTCAGGGTCATCAGGTGCTATTGATAAATACAGCTTTGTGTCATCAGCATAACGTGGTAGCTCACGTTATGCCCCGAGATAATCTGACCTAACGGAAGCATGTAGATCGAAAAGAGCAGCGGACCCAGGATAGAGCCTTGTGGAACACCAATAGAATATCATGTGTCTTTGAAGTATAATTACCACAACTAACAAAGAATTTTCTACCTGCCAGGTAGGATTCAAACCAATTTAAGACACTGCTAGAGAGGCCCACCTACTGACAAAGGCAATTTCTAAGAATATTGTGATCAATGGTATAAAATGCGGCACTCAGATCTAAGAGGATGAGAACAGATAAACAGCCTCTGTCTGCATTTACCCGCAAGTCATTTATTACTTTAACGAGTGCAGTTTCTGTACTGTGATTTGTTCTGAAACCCAACTGAAACTTATCAAGAATAGCATGTTTATTGAGGTGGTCATTTAGCTGCATAATGACTGCCTGTTCTAGAATTTTACTTAAGAAAGGCCGATTAAAAATAGGTCTAAAATGTTCAAAAGCAGAGGAGTCAAGATTATTTTTCTTGAGTAGGGGTTTAACTACAGCAGTCTTAAGATAGTCTGGGAAGACCCCCGTATCTAATGATGAGTTTACTATATCAAGAATACTATTGATTAGCACGCCCGATACTTCTTTGAAAAAACTTATTGGTATAGGGTCAAGGACGCAGGTGGAGGGTCTCAGTTGAGAAATTATTTTATATAAATCAGGTAAATCTATCCTGGTGAAAGAATTTAATTTGTTTATAACAGCACAAAAAAAAAACACATCTATAACCTTTTAAAAGGCATTTCTAAGGCATACAAGGTGGTTGCAAAGACCTGTATGCTGACAACTGAATCTGATGAGAAAGAACAAAGTTAGCCGCATTGTAAAAAGTCAAAGGCTACAATAAACTGAATGCTGGCAAAGGTGAGCATTATTCTAATTATCCCTTTAATTAGGTTATATTCTCTAGGGGAGTAATCTGTACTTTACACACCCTAGAAAGTGAATAAAGTACTAAAATATTGATGTTAGACTCATTTTTATGCTACTACAACTCACAGATAGATTTGACGAAATTGGACAACATTTTCTAAGTTGTTAGTTACATTTAGTTTTTACAAAAAAAAAAACCTACACACTATAGATCACTTTGAAACAGCAAGTACACAGTTTGTAACTATGTTTTGTAACACAAGTGCAATTAGGAGACAGTTTACAGGCCTGAATAAGTGTGATTATCCAATGGCCCATGGGCTGGCACTGTCAGATAACACTTTCTCTTTCCTTCTCTGAAGAGCATCGGAAAGAAGTCCTGCATGATGCTCCTGACCTCACTTCCTCTCCATACCATATATAAAAGGGCACATTGTTGGACACAATTGAGTTCTATATTGAGCTCGGTCTGAAAAGACATTATTGTGATGATGTGGGCCCACTCTAGGCTCCCTCTTCGTATATGGGATCCTCTCAAACCCAACACCATCAATAGTTATGTATGAGCTGAGCTGACTAATGGGGACAATCTCAACTGTAGCAAGGGGATGGTGGAAAAGTGTCAAAGCGCTTTTATTAAAAATTCCAAACAAAGCAAAAACTGTGTCCACAGTGCAGAGTCCCAAATGTCCATAAATCATAAAACCAAGTGAAAAGTGGGGGATAAAAAAAAACATAAGTCCAATAAATCTAATGCAGTCACTAACTCCTCCCGATCTCAGCCCACCTTCTTTGTCTCCTCAGCTCACCCATTACTTGCATAGCCGGCGGAGACTCCTTTCATCCAGCCCCCATCTTGGCAGCCTCCAAAATGTGCAGCCAGACCATCCAAGGCCAGCTCCCCTCCTGTCGTCCTTCGCGCTCCCGCAGTCGTACCTTAGATGCATAGGGAGGTCATCTGCCTTGCTTAGCCCACTCCACCCAAATATTCAGCAGGACGAACTACCTCCTAAAGCGCCACAGCCAGAGTGCTCCTTTGTGGGGCCCCAGCTCATGCTGCCTTCCCTTTCCAGGTAGTCAGTTTGTCCTCCCAAGACTGCTCTTCTTGGCTTTTAACTTCTGTTCTTTTTCATTGTTTCTTTGAATCCCCAATTCGCCCGTACATTGATGGCTCTGTGGGTGCAGCACCTTAATCACACATCACAGGAAGCTGATGAAGCAATTGAGAACAACCGTGCCTGCACATGAAGGTGCACTTCATTAACTCCCCGCGGTCGTGCAATCGCGACCACATAGACTGACATGGCTATCTGGATTTATTTAAAACTGGCCATTTTTCTGAAGCCATGGACTTGCTATATCTGAATTATTACTTCATTTTTTCGATAGTTTTTCAAGTATAGAGGGTGGCTACCACAAATGTTTTTTTTTTGTTGAGTTTGTGATTTCTTCACAGTACATGAAAGTATGTATTCATCAAAGCCTTTACTTTCAAAATTATTTTTTCATACCACTCAATTAAACAATTTCTATTTCCCAAAAGACAAAGAGAAACCTTACACTTTGTTCACAAAATTGGGGTTGTGCTGTAAGTCACCCATCTTCTCCTTCCATCTTTTGCAGTTGCCCCGTAGACAGTTAGTATGCTTACATTTATTTATTTGTTTCTTTGTTCATTTATTTTTCAACATATTAATAAACTAAGTATACACATACATTTTCATATCAGTTTCTCCTAGTGCTCAGTTACAGGCCTGGGGACAATGCCTTTGTCGGCAGCCCTGGGCACACAACTGGAAACAACCCTGGACAGGGATTCCCAAAGCTAGTCTTACACCCTGCACATACACCTAAAGCAGCATTTCTCAGCCACATTCAGGTCACAGGTGGCCATTGCTACATTGCAAGCACATGAGACTGGTTCATGGTGTAATCCGCCACTCCCCGCACTAACTAGTACAGTTAACGTAGAGAACGTGGTGGCAGAAGCCCCTCCCATTGAGGTCAATAGAGACCCTATACAAGAATTGACAGCCCAATTTTTATTTACTCCCTTATCATTTAAAAGAGAACAATGGAACGATGATTCCTTAAAATTTGAAAGAAATGCTATATTATCCACCAATGGTTATACAACCTTAGATCCAATGCCACCGATGCCTTTCTTTGTAATACAAAATGAATTATTGTATAGAGTGGCAGAACACGGGGGAGAAGTGTGAGCATTACTGCTAATACCACATACTTTTCGACGACAAGCATGTGAATTAGCACATGCTCACCTTCTGGGTGCCCATTTAGGCTCCGAAAAAACATTGGAGTGAATAAAGCTCAGATTCTATTGGCCAGGAATTAATAAGGAGGTCAGACGTTTTTGTGCTTCGTGTCCTGAATGCCAATTACGTCAGATTCCAAGAAGGGACCGAGCTCCTCTCATTCCGTTACCCCTTATTGATATTCCATTTGAACGAGTCGGTATTGACCTCGTAGGATCACTGGAGCCCTTGTTAAAAGGCTTTAAATATATTTTAGTCTTAGTAGATTATGCCACTCGATTTCCTGAAGCTGTTCCCTTGCGCTCAACTACTTCAAAAAATATCGCACAGGAATTGGTAGGGATATTCGCTCGTGTGGGGATCCCCAAAGAAGTCTTAACAGACCGAGGAACTCCCTTCACTTTGGAGACTTTCGGGGAAGTTGCTAAATTACTTAAAACATCTAAAAACATTCGTCTATCAACCCCAAACGGATGGATTGGTAGAACGATTCAATCAAACTTTAAAGCAGATGTTACGCAAGGTAGTTAACGAGGATGGGAGAAACTGGGATCAGTTGCTTCCTCTGGTCTTGCTTGCATATCGGGAAGTCCCTCAGACCTCTACTGGGTTTTCCCCTTTTGAGCTTTTATATGGAAGACAGCCCCGTGGGCTATTGGATATGTTAAAAGAAAGTTGGGAAGAAGAGGTCCTTCCTACCTCAAACATATTGGAATATATCACACAATTACGTGATAGATTAGAAAAAATCAGACCTAATTTAAAAGAAAACTTGGAAAAAGCTCAAGCAGCGCAGTCCAAATATTACAACAGAAACACCACCATTCGGGAATTTGTCCCGGGTGATCGTGTAATGGTTCTTGTTCCAACTTTGCATTCTAAATTATTGGCCCATTGGCAAGGCCTGTATGACGTTAAGGAAAGAAAAGGACTCGTTGACTATTTGATTAAACAACCAAATCGTTGGCCTAGTGAATGAGTATATCATATAAATTTGCTGAAACCGTGGAAGGGTAGGGAAATTGATCGAGCGAGCGAGCAAGAGTGAGAGAGCGCGACACACACACACACACAGGTGTGCGAGAGAGACACTCTCAGACACACTGTCAGACAGATCACTGAATAATGCACAGACAGAAGTTGATAGATAGATAGATAGATAGATAGATGTGAAAGGCATTATGTGACAGGTGCTGCAAAAAGGCAAGCAGGCAGTGAGAGTAGAGATAAAGACGCTAGATAGATTGTATACAAAAAAAAAGCTACCACGTGATAACAGTATTAGCTATAATGAATGAAAGCATGAATTAATGAACAGAAATAACCGTGATCGACATTATAAATTTAACGATTTACTTAAGAAAAAAGAAAAAAAAAACGCCCCAGCACACAGAAAGCAGACGCTTGCAGGCAGGCAGAGCGGCGAAGGTTAAAAAGAAAAAAAATAACACTTCCTCCACAGCGGGGAATCGAACTCGGTTCTATGAGACACGGTAAGCATGCCGGACTCTAAGAAACAAATCTTAGCGCTATGCCAAGGCAGCTATTTCAGCATTCTTAAACCTTTTGTGATAGTGCTTATTTGATCTTTGGAAATCAGGCTTTACATATACTATAGTTTATGCCTAAATTTTGTAACATTTATTATTAAAATATGAAAAAGCTTCTGTTTTAACAATGTGTTTACACAGATTACTGTAGAAACTTAACACACATGAAATGCATGTGTTCCAAATAACGATCTATTATTTCCACTCTAAAACTCCAGCAGTTGAGTCACTCCCAGATAATCAAACAAGGCATGAGCTGGGAAAACTTGAATGAACGTTCTGCGATGGTGGGGGGTGGAATATCCGGCTGCTCTTTTTAATCGGCACATTTGGAAGACAAAAGACAGTGGCAGAGAAGTGAGAACGGTTTTAAGGTGGGCTGGATCTACGAGTTTTTTCGTAGACTCTGGTAATTCTAGTGTTAATCACCAACATTTCCAGCTTCCAAAATGGCCGACACAACATCACTTCCAGTCACATGAACGGACATCACTTCCAGTTTTCATCAAATGACGTCGTTTCCGCTTCCTGTTGCCACGTCACTTCCTGCCAACCATTTCCTGTTCCCATAATACATTTCTGTATATAAATGCCATTTTGAATGATAAACTTTGTCAACTGTTACCTCTTTGGTCACATTTTGATAATTTATTTTGCTATTTTGTCCGCAGGACAATATACGGGGACGGTCCCCAACACTTTGTTTTGTGTGAGATGTTTATTATTTGTGAAAATCTCCACAATTTCTACCACTAATCAACAGCATCTTGCCAAACACACAGTGGACAGAGTACTTTATACACAGACAAACATTGGCATCAAGGAAAATTAGCTCTAAGCTATTTGGGATTTTGACCAATGTTATTAGTGTGATAAATTTCATCACAAGAATCGCAAATGTGCCACTGTTCTGTGCAGTTTGTGAGGAGATGAGAGCTGAGCATTCATCTGTGTTATTTCACAGCGAAGCAAGGTGACTGTCCTAAGGTAAAGTACTGCAAAGAGTTGTTGAGCTCAGATAAGACATTTTTTGAGTTTTTTTGTAGGAGGGGGGTATGCATATCATTGCAATCAAATTTAACAATGAACAATTTTTGATTAAAGTTGCATATCTCAGTGATAAATTTGGAAAGCTGAATGACTTGAATCTGCAGCTTCAGGACAATGACAAGCACCTTCCTCACCTGGCAGACAAGATCCGTGGATTTATTCAAATGCTAGAGATTTGGGACAGGAGACTTGATCAAGGAAATGCAGATTATTTTGAAAATGTGAGTGCATTTGCTAAAACCAGTGATTCCAGAGACATCATGGTGATTCCCTTGCTCAATGAGCACATCACTTTACTGAGAGATTTTTTCCAGAATTATTTCCCAAACAACAGTGCTCAGTATGACTGGGAGATAGGTCCCTTCAATGCAGAAAAACCTGCTGATTTCAGGTCTCCTGAAGAGGACCAGCTCATTGAGATGACATCCGAACTCCACCCTGAAGCTGAGGATTATAACTCAGAAACTGAGTGAATTCTGGCTTGGTGTGGAGAGGGAGTATCCACTTATAGGACAGAAGGCTTTGAGCATTCTGCTTACTTTTGCAACATCTTATATCTGTGAGATTGCATTTTCAGCTGTTGTTTCACTGAAAACAAAGCATAGATGTAAGCTCAAAAGTGGCAATATCAAGTCTGTAACCCCATTTTGTAAAGATATGCCATGCAAACCAGGATCACTGCAATCATCAACAGAGTAATAAGACTTGAGTTCTTACAAAATTACATTTTCTCTTCTTGCCAAGTAACTGCATTTTATTTTCAAGTTATTATTTTGTACTATTTATTTTTATTTTTATTTTTTATTTTTACACTGGTTGTACTTTCTGTTTATCCTTCTAGCAAAGGTGGTTTCAGTTCATCTTTAAAGCATTTCTTTCTTGCACACAGAGACTAATCAAGAAGTTTAGTGTCAAAAGAGACACAAATTTGTTTTGATTAGTTGAAGTGCACAAAGGCTGTTGTTTATTTTTACCTGCACAAAAGAAACAATTGAAAGAAAGGTGAAAGGAAAAATGTAGTTGCTATTCATGTCATTTCAATTTAATAAAACAAAACCTGGCCCATTTTGTTTCTAATTTTTACTTTATATATCCAAAAAAACTCAAAAAAAGTGTGCAGATAGTTTGGGACATGTGGCGGTTGGGGATGAAAGGTCAACTGCTTCCAGAAAATGTTTGAGAACCACTATAGTAGAGTAACATAACATAGCTTTCTTAGCCCTGCTTACTCCAAAACAAGGTCATTGGAGGCCATTTGGGAATCACCAATTAATACATATTTGGACCATGGAAGGAAACCTTGAGTGCCCAGATGAAAACTCACAAAGACACGGAGAGAGATTGTTAAACTCCACACAGAAAAAGCCTGGGAATTAGATTCAGACCCACTATGCCACCCTTGTACTTTGAACATGAGATACTGTACTGTATAAGCTGTAAAGCAAAGACCTTTTAAGACTTGATGTAATTACCTCATTTTGTAAGTGTATTTTGCCACACATTATAGTTTTTTTACCATAGTGAATACATTTTTGGAGTGTGTTAATTGTTTTCATGTTTTTTTTTAAAAGTTTTATTTTTTTAACATTTTGTTTCAATGTTTACATGATGCTGTGAATGTAGCACATGACAGTGCTTGGGGCATCAATTACATCATGGCTTCCATCAATGTAAATATTTCATCAATTTACATGTTATCCCTCAGTTGGATAAACCTATTGTGCTTCAATTTCTAGTATAGTTATCTTATATAACAAGTGGACTCTAACATCAGGTTTCATTTTTGGTTTTATGTTCCTTTCCATCTGTGACTCAGATTGTCATTTTGTCTTTGTGTTTTGGTTTCCTTGTCGTCTGTCTCTTTGGATCTGACTCAGATTTCTCTTTTGATTTTCTGCTAAAAGCTGCAATCACATTATTATTTTTATGCTGTCAAATATCCTTTGATACCAGAATTTCATAACATACTGGGAGATTATGAGCAACCCCAAGATGGTTAACATTACTGTATAGATAAACTTTCTGAGAGAGGAGCAAGCAGCCATGAAAGTTATAAAGTTTTCCATTATAATTAAGCCTAGAGCAGGTTTCTAAAATGCCACTGCAAAGGGCTCGTGAAAGTGAAGCTCATATTTCACACCCACAGTGCTTTTTTGGGGATTGAAAATTAATGTGAATTGACCTTTTGTTTACAACTACATGCTTCTGCTAACAATAAAGTTAAAGTAGCATTCATTGTTTCCTTGGTTACCAATATGCCTTTTGAGTGAGCGTCTGCTTTGTATTTGAATAAGCATCATTGTGGACTTGAATTGAATACATTTCTTAAAGAATTTACTAGAATTCTGGAACCCCTAATCATACTCGCACTGCCCTCAACACTTTAATAAAGTTAAAACAAGGGTAATAGTCACTTGTGAAATTCATTACTACAGTTAAAATTCTTAGTGTCTGACTTGAGTTGGGATAATGCAACCTTAGTAATGTTATTCAGGAGTTGGCTATCTGTTGAAATAGAGGATAAGATTGTGAAGTATGATGTAGAGGACACTTTGAATGATGTACTGAGTATTAAAAGACTGGATCTACACGCAAGCGTAAATGACAAAAATAGAGTTTTAAGCCATTTAAGCTCCCGTTAGTTAAAAAGACTAGTCTATCACGCACAGAGCAACCTGAATTGATTAGATGGCTAAAACCAGCATAAGCTTAAAGAGGTGCCATTGAGTGGCTGCTGTGTTAGTTTTTTTTTGGAGGAGAATCAGGGCATGTAGTAGTATGTCCTCCATTACAGGGAAATCTAAAGAGCTTATTCCATATTATGGTTGGTGGGAATGATCCATCCATCCATTTTCCAACCCCCTGAATCCGAACACAGGGTCACGGGGGTCTGCTGGAGCCAATCCCAGCCAACATAGGGCACAAGGCAGGAACCAATCCCGGGCAGGGTGCCAACCCACCACATTGGTGGGAATGATGTCTGTTGTAAAACCCAATTTAAAAGTTGTTTTTTTTGCCCAGCTTTAATAGGAAATATGATAACTAATGTGTTTATTGATTCCAAAGCTGCAAAAAAATGTTATTTTCTCAGATTTTTTTGTATGGTATGGTACAAATCTTTACATATTGCCAGCATTGACAGTGGGCTGATTGGTGAGGGAATCATTACTTCTGAAAACCCTGCTCTCATTCGATGTGTACGTTGTTTCCATACAGAATGCATTTTATATATTTTTTTTTTTTCTGTGTCCAGTCCACCAATTATCCTTAGGTTTTCCTGGCAGAACAAGCATTCACCAGTAATTATCTGGAAGAATAAGGCATTGGTAGCATAACATCTGCAAATCTTTAAGAATTACCTTCAAACCCCTGTGCATCAGTCAGTTATATTAGGGCAGTTAAATATGCTTCCAATATTTTAGAGTTTCAAAACATTTTTTTTCTAAACAAAATTCCTTCCCCTCCCACCCCAGAGAGCTTATTACTGCACTGTTGTGCTTATGATGATCTGTTTTCCAGTGCTCCTCTACCTAAAGGTTGCATTGATTCTCTATCTCATATGGAATCTAAACAATGGATGATTATATTAAAGATAAGAACATAAGAAATTTGACAAACAAGAGTAGAACATTCCCACCAGAGGATGAAAGAGAGCAGTGTCCCAATATCTCATCTACATTTTTCTTAAAGGTTGTCAAGGTTTCTGTTTCAACCACATAGTAGTTCAACTTCAACTTATTTTTTAACTTTTAATATTTTTCAAGTATTTTTTTAACTTGCCCTTTAATTAATATTGTTTTTATCAGTATGCTGTTGCTGGAGTATGCAAATTTCCCCTTGGGGATTAATAAAGTATCTATCTATCTAGTTTGTTCCCAGAGTCCCACAACTAATTTCATAAAGAATTGCTTCCTGTATTCAGTTTTAAATGCACATTCCCTTAATTTCACTGATGTCTTCTAGTGTGCGTTTCACCCAGAGTGAATCTGATGTGTTTCCTTCTTCCATCTTGAAAATACAATCCTGAATGTTATTTCCACATATAGCAGCACACCCCCTGCTTTCCTTCATTGTCTGTATCTCCTGAAGCATGTGTAGCCACAAATATTATATTCCTCTCCTTCGCTGTCATTTACAATATCATAGTCCTAACTTAATGCTGTTGACACTAGTTCATTAATTTTATTTCTTTATTGCTTCTCACATTTAGGAAAGCTACTTTTTGTGTTTTCTGTTGAGTTTTCTTTAGGCTGGGTTGACTGTTTTTTGCATCTTCCTCAATTTTCCCCGCACATAATCTAGTTTAAATGTCTGCACTGTTCCTGCTCATTGAACATTTGTTCCTTTCTTTTGTAGCTGTAGTCCACTTTTTCGGTAAAGGAAATGTTTATGGTGAAAGGCATTCCAGTGGTTGAAAAGGTAAAACATTCTTGTTCACACCATGCATTTATCCATGAATTGTTACTGAATAATTTGGCCACTAGACTAATACATCCAATAGTCTTTTGGGTGATGGGATTTTTTCCATTTCCATAAAGGGCGGGTCTCTCCACCACTGCATTGTTTACCATGATTTACATAAAATAACAGTTAAGAATAACTACCCTCTTCCCCTTCTTTCATCTCTCCTTGATCAAATTACTGGGTCTTCTATCTTTACTAAACATAATTTGTGTAATGCGTATAATTTGATCCATATTATACCTTTAACCTAACCTCTGATCATTATGAATATTTGGTCATGCCATATGGATTGGCAAACATTGGCAGTTCTTTAGTCATTCATAAATGACATGTTTTGCAATCTTTTGGGACATTTACAGTAGTACTGGTGTATATTTTGATTTTGATTTTTTTTTTACAAAGCTTTGAATTCTCACATTTATCATGTTAAGGAAGTGCTGTCTTGGCTCATAGCTAATAATGTTTTAGCTAAATTGAGAAGTGTAAGTTTCCTAAAACATCTGTTATTTTTCTTGGATACAGCATTACTTGTCCAGATGTATATACAGTATATGGACCCTGAGGAGGTTTCTACTATCCTCATTTGGAAACCTCAAGAAAGCTTGAAGCAAGTTCAGTGTTTTGGGCTAATTTCTACCAGCAGCTTATAAAAAAAAAAGTTCTTTCATTGTCTTGATTACGCCCCTTACTAAAAAAGATGGAAAAAAAAAATTTTTGGACCCCCAAAGCCCAACAGGTGTTTCATACATTTAAAGCCAGATTCACTTCTGCTCCTATTTTGGGGCCTTGTGATAGTATTTTTTAAGTCAAAGTTGATGCATAAAGTGTTGACACAGAATACTAATAGACTGCACTGCTGTGTTAATTGTTTAAAAAATTATTCTACAGTTCAACAGAATTGAGATTTTGGGAATCATGAGATGTAAGTGGTTAAAATGGTGCTAGAGGAATGGCATCATTGACTGGAAGATTCTGCTTATTGACCATAAGAATTTGACATGGTTGTTAGGCAAGCATGCTGGTCTTTACTTTAAAACTGCTTTATTTTTCTTACCAATTTTTTTTAAATAACATTTTATTAAAATCAAATATCATTCCAAGCGAGTCCAGTTTTACAAAACAAGGTTCAAAACAAATCAACCCCAACCCATGAGAAAGAGAGCTAGGCCAGCAGAGTAAAACTTTGATGATAGGAAAAATAAATAAATAGAGTAAAAAAGGGGAGAGAATCTGCTTTCTCAATTTAAATGCTTATTCTAAAATGTTATTGATTAAATCCTGCCAGGTTTTGAAAAAGTTATGTACAGATCCTCTAATTGAGAATTAGATTTTTTCCAGTTTCAGATAAAATATAACATGTTACCCACTGACTTAAAAGGAGGTTTGCAACGGATGTTCTTGCAGAGTCTATTCTAAACATTATCAATAGTTCATTACTGCATGGCACCGTACCTGATGCACTAAAAGTCATTAATCCTTTACTTAAAAAGTCAGACCTAGACCCACACATACTAAATAATTATAGGCCTATTTCAAATTTACTGTTTCTCTCTAAAATACTAGAAAAATTAGTTACCAGTCAGCTTCAGTCACACCTTGTGCATTACAATTTATTTATTTGAGAAATTCCAGTCTGGTTTTCGCACTGGTCATAGTACAGAAACGGCACTAACACGGGTTTTAAATGACATTCTGATATCCTCTGATGAAGGAAACTCCACTGTAATTATGTTGTTAGACTTAAGTGCAGCATTTGACACCATTGACCATTCTATTTTACTGCACAGGCTAGAAAACGATGCTGGGCTTACAGGCTCCGTGCTCGCTTGGTTTAGTTCTTATTTATCAAATCGATTTCAATATGTACAGAAATGTGCTGACAGTACTCCATCATTATACACAGAAGTTCAATATGGTGTCCCGCAGGGCTCAGTACTGGGACCTTTACTGTTTTCACTTTACATGCTTCCACTGGGATCTATCATTAGGAAACATAATGTTAATTTTCACTTGTATGCAGATGACACCCAGTTATACCTTTCATTTAAATCAAATGAAGTTTCTCTGATGTTGTCTTTAATTAGTTGTGTTAGAAAATGAAAGGAGTGGATGAATGATAACTACTTGTCTTTAAATAGACAGAGGGACTGGGCGGTATCATGGTCTGGAATCCCTACAGATTTTATTTTTCTCCAGCCGTCTGGAGTTTTTGTTTTTCTGTCCCCTGGCCATTGAACCTTACTCTTACTCGATGTTAATGTTGATTTATTTTTTATAATTATGTCTTTCATTTTTCTATTCTTTAATATGTAAAGCACTTTGAGCTACTGTTTGTATGAAAATGTGCTATATAAATAAATGTTGTTGTTGTTGTTTTAAATACAGATAAAACAGAGATGTTAATTGTTGGAGGGAATGACGCTGATCACGGCAATATTTTGTCATCATTTAACTCAGTTGGAATCCCAATTAATTTTACTGAATCAGCCCGCAATCTAAGAGTTATCTTTGATTCTAGCATGTCATTTAAAGCACATATTACAAAGTTGTCCAAAACATGTTTCTTCCATCTTAAAAATATTAGGAAATTAAGGCGCTTTCTAAATAAACAGGATTCTGAGAAATTAATTCATGCATTTGTCTCTAGTACGATTGACTACTACAATGCGGTGTTCACTGGCTGTTCAAACTGTTCTTTATACAGCCTCCAGTTAATCCAAAATGCGGCTGCAAGAATTATTACAAGAACAAGAAAATATGAACACATAACTCCAGTTCTTAAATCCTTACACTGGCTCTTGGTTAAGTTTAGGGCAGATTTCAAAATCCTCCTTTTAACATATAAAGCATTAAATGGGCAAGGTCCGCCTTACTTGTCTGAACTTATCATGACTTACAAACCTGAGCGCACATAAAGATCTCAAGATGCCGGTCTGCTTATGATTCTAAGGATTAATAAAATAACAGTGGGAGGCCGAGCTTTTAGTTACAGGGCCCCTAAACTGTGGAATGGTCTTCCTGCTTCTATAAGAGATGCCCCTTCGGTCTCAGCTTTCAAATCCCGGCTGAAGACTCACTACTTCAGTTTAGCATATCCTGACTAGAGCTGCTGATTAACTGTACATACTGCATCTCTGTTGTTAGTCATTAGCACTAAAACATAAGTAACATGATAGTTATAATTGAATACTAACCCATACCTATTCTGCTTCTGTTTTCGGTACTCAAATGTGGCAATTGGTGCCGCGGTCCACCTGCCAAGTTGTTTGCCTGCCTATGGTAAAGTCATCCCTGATGGAGGATCACAGGAATCATGGGAAAGAGGGGTCCTTTCATCGGATTGGCTGGCTGAGCAACGTTTCAGCCATGGAATTACCAAATGGGGGAGGCAGCTTGATGGATGAGGTCTGCAGGACTCTAAAAATATCAAAATCTTATTATGTGATATCATCTACTGTTAAATATTGCTCCGTACTTCTAAAATTTTTATTTTTATGCTGTATTAAGGATTTGTTCTGTTCTGTGTATTGTATTGTATTGTATTGACCCCCTTCTTTTGACGCCCACTGCACACCCATCCTACCTGGAAAGGGGTCTCTCTTTGAACTGCCTTTCCCAAGGTTTCTTCCATTTTTCTCTACAAGGTTTTTCCTTGTCTTGTCAATGTCAATTTATTTATATAGCACATTTAAAACAACATAGTAATGCTGCGGTCAAAGTGCTTTACAATAATAGAATAAAAGAAAAATAAAAAAAACTAAAACTATAAACAATAAAACATAAATAGTAATAAAATATATGAACATAAAATAAAATAGATAATAAATAGAAATAATGTTATATGATCACAAAGAGGAAAACCATCAGTATTACTGAAGGTCACTGAATGCAAATGAAAATAAGTGAGTGTTTAATCTTGTTTTGAACTGTTCAATTGTAGACGACTCCTTAATATGATGAGGTAGAGAGTTCCACAGGTGAAGCGCAGCAGCTGCAAAGGCCCTGTCCCCCTTGGTTTTACATTTGGTACGAGGGACAACAAGAGACAACTGAGCAGAAGATCTAAACACTCTGGATGGCTTGTGTAAAACACACAGTTCAGATAAATAGACAGGAGCAAGCCCATGTAAAGATTTAAAAACTAGCAGCAAGATTTTAAAATCAATTCGAAAACTGACAGGCAGCCAGTGTAAAGAAGCTAAAATAGGAGAAACAGAGTCATACTTCCTTGCCCCAACCAGAAAGTGAGCGGCAGCATTTTGGACCAGCTGTAACCTGTGTATCAGAGATTTGTTAATCCCAGAATACAGCGAATTGCAATAATCGAGGCGAGAAAAAATAAAAGCATGAGTAGCTTTCTCAAGATCTTTAGAAGATAAAAAAGGCCTTACCTAATAGACGAAGTTGGAAAAAGCAACTCTTGACTACAGAATTAACTTGTTTCTCAAAAGAGAGGTTACTATCAAAGGTAACACCAAGATTGCAGACTTGAGGTTTGGAAAAGGCAGAGAAAGAGCCGAGAAGTCCAAGATGAATTTGGGCTTTAGCTGATGGACCCACTATAAGCACCTCCGTTTTATTTTGATTTAGATCAAGAAAATTATTGGCCATCCAGGATCTTAGTTCAGACAGCCAGTTGTGGAGTTGATTTGTTGCAGAGTTGCAGACGGGAATATAAACCTGAGTATCATCAGCATAGCAGTGAAAAGAAATGTTAAATTTCCTAAAAATCGCTCCAATAGGTTGAAGGTATATAGAGAATAAAATAGTACCCAAAATGGATCCCTGAGGAACACTATATTTAAGAGGAACAGTAAATGAAAAAGAGGAATTTAAAGTCACTGAAAAGTGTCTACCAGTTAAATATGACCTGAACCAGTTTAGAGCAGCCCCTTTAATCCCAACAAGATGTTCGAGCCGCATCAGCGATATTTCATGATCAATGGTGTCAAAGGCAGTGGACAGGTCAAGGAGGACAAGGACTGCTGCATCACCTGAGTCAGTAATAAGAGAGATGTCGTTGAACACTTTCAGGAGTGCCGTTTCAACACCATGATAACGCCTAAAACCAGATTGGTAGGTCTCAAATAAATTATTGGAGTTAAGGTGATCGACCAATTGATTATAAATAATTTTTTCTAGAATTTTAGCCAGAAATGGGTGCTGGGAAATTGGAAGAAAGTTGGTTTTAAATTTCAGGATCTAATTCTGCCTTTTTTAGATGGGGACAGACTGCAGCATGTTTAAAAAATGAGGGCACAACCCCTGAACTAATAGAATCATTTATAATGGCTAGTAAGGATGGGCCCAACACATCAAAGGCTTCCACTAAGAGACGTGGTGGTACAATATCGAGGGGGCTGGAAGCTGGTTTAAGGTTGTCAGTAGTTCTTTTTAGCATTGAAAGTGAGACTTGATCAAAGGAATCTAGAACAATGTCATGATTAACAGTAGGAAGTTCATAACCAGTTTAAACAATGTCACGGCGGACAGTATCAATTTTGCTGACAAAGAATGATAGAAACTGCTCACATGAATGAACACTACTATTTAATCCCATCATAGAATGAGGGTGAATGGCCGCATTAATTGAATTAAATAAAACCCTAGGATTGTTTGAATGGTGGGATACTAAATCAGCAAAGAAGTCAGGTTTCGATTTCTTAACTTCAGCCTGGAAATTGAAAAGAGAAGACCAGAATATCTGTTTAGAGATAGTCAGTCCATCTTTTTTCCAACGCCGTTCAGCAGTTCGACAGGCGCGGTGCAGTGATCGCGTAATTTCATTTAGCCAGGGAGCAGGTCTTACCTTTTTACTGCATATCTTGGGCAGAGCAATTGCGTCTAAAACCGTTTTACAGGAGGAATTAAATTTTACGACAGAATCACCGATATCATTATTTTGGTCATGCATATAAAGACTAGAGAAAATGGTTTTAAAATCAGATATAATGGAAGAATTTAAAAAGTGCGAGGTGGACGGCTATTAGTCGGGAGATCAACAGTAATATGCAGATCCATCATTACAGAAAAGTGATCAGTGAAAGAAACATCACATAAATCAATACTATTCACTGAAATATCACGAGTAAGAACGAGATCAAGGGTGTGACCGAGAGAGTGAGTTGGCGTATTAATATGCTGTATAAAATCAAATGAGTCCAAATAGTGATAAAAAGTCTTTGACCAAAGGTTTCGATTGACAACAAACGTGAATGTTGAAATCACCAACAATAAATCTTTTGTCTTGGGAGAGAGTGATATCAGCCAGGAGATCAGAGAATTCAGAAATGAAAGTATCATTAATTACAGGAGGTCTATAAACCACGGCAAACAACAAAGAAGGGAGCTGCACACTTCAAAAGTTGAAGTTCAAAGCTGCTAAACGGATCCCTTAGGCTCCGACACAAGAACATACTTTTAAAAACAGTGGCAATGCCCAACCAGTGACGAGTCAAATGAGGAGAGTTTAAAAATGAATAACCTGATGGAACCAAGTCAGTAAAACATGAAGAGTCACCATTTAAAATCCAAGTCTCAGTGATGAAGAAGAAATCCAGATTATTTAATGTAATAAAGTCTTGGAGAATAAAAGTTTTATTAGACACTGATCTCACGTTCAGGAGAGCAGCCTTGATAGAAGTAGAAGAGCTCGTTGCAGGATGAGCACGGGTGAGTCGCGAAGATTAGCAGCGTTAACTGCCCGATTGCACACCGAGGAAGAGTGATGCTGTCTTGAAATGGACAAATTAAATCCGGTGTCCAGCGCCCATGAATCAGTGATGGATTCCTGAGTAGGAGAAGATGGGTCATAGACAACTCGCAGGCATCGGGGAAAAAAGCTCTGGGACTTGAGACGTCTTTGTTTAATAGCAATTCCGGCTCTTTTCCCACGACGGCAGCGAGTGCATTTGCGTCTACGAGGAGCATTCAACTGACTGATACAGGTGAACACCGGCGTCCAGGTGAAGAAGTCAGGAGATGAATAAAACAAAGGTGGAGGTTCACAAAAAATCCAATCAGAAGATGAAAATTGAGAGGAAAGTAGGCCAGAAAATATGTTAAGTAAAGACTCCCGATCATAGTACAGTGATCGTTGGGATGAAATAAAAAATAAAAACAAAGTTAAAACATAGACTAGAGAGACGAGCAGATGGCCAGCCACACCAGTCGCCGCCATCTTTGTCTTCTCAGAGAGTCAATGCTGGGGGGCTTTCAAGAGGCAGGGCCTGTTAAAGCCCATTGTGGCACTTCCTGTGTGATTTTGGGCTATACAAAAATAAACTGTATTGTATTGTATTGTATTCTTCCAGTTGAACAAGATCAGTCTATGTGTTAATAGTGAAGTAAAGGCAATTACAGTTTTGTCCTTCTCCACTTTAAGCCCACCTGGAAATACACCAAACACAGCTGTTAGTGGATTAGAAGGAATTGTGACTTCAAGGCTGTCTGAAAGTCAAATAAAGAAATTCCTCCACAATGATGTTAATTTGGTAAACGTCGAAATCATACAGCCTAATGAGGCTGGAACTCGGTTTTAAACGTTCAGAGGTTGAATCTTGCCCTGGACACATTTAAAACTAGACAGGTGTGCTCAATATAGAATTGTAAGTTGAATAATTTTATGCTTTGCACGTATGGAGCTAGAGTGAATTCTGTGCATGGCTGCATTCCACTTCTTTTCTGAAATGTTAAGTGAGAGATCCTTTACCTACTGTACTCTGGGATCTTTGAAAGGGATGGACTTTAAAAAGTTTTTTTATATATTGCATAAATGCTGCCTGAGTCTTCAAGACTGATCAATATTTTTTCAGGAATAGAGGTTGGTGGGAGGTGAGAAAAATTGGGCAGGTTTTATTTATCAACGTTTCTAATTTGGAGTGAAAGAAATGTGTTGCTGGAAAGTTAAATTTGGAGTGTAATTGTTCATAGGATGCAAAGACATTTTATATGTACAGATCTCTAAGTGGTTTAATCCTGAATGTTTTCCAGACATTAAAAGCTGCATACGTTTCAGAGGGTGGAAAGAGGTGGTTATCGTGCAAAGCTGCCACAGATAAAAGCTTCTCTGTGTTGAAAGTACTTTCCACATTGGTTCCATATTCTGAGTGAATGAAGCACGATTGGGTTGTCAGTATACTTCAATAGTTTTATTTCAGGTGACTACCTGTTGAAGCTCATCGAGAGTGTGCAAAGCAGTAATCAGAGCAAAGGGTGGCTATTTTGAAGAAACTAGAATATAAAACATGCTTTCAGTTATTTCACCTTTTTTTGTTAAGTACATAACTCCACATGTGTTCATTCATAGTTTTGATGCCTTCTGTGAGAATCTACCAATGTAAATGGTCATGAAAATAAAGAAAACACATTGAATGAGGAGGTGTGTCCAAACTTTTGGCCTGTACTGTATATAGTACCATGTCATCTGCATATAGGGAAATTTTCTGTCTCAAGTTCTTCTCTGATAATCCCCTTTATCTCATAAGCATTTCGACAGTGAACTGACAGTGGCTCATTGGCAATTGCAAAAAACAGTGATGACAAGGGGCATCCCTGTCTAGTACCAGATTCTGGTTTAGTAGATTTTGGACTGGTATATAATAGTTTGATCCATGCACAAATGTTCGGGCCAAACCCAAATTAGGTAGTTCCATTCAACCATGTCAAATGCTGTTCCTGCATCCAACGATAATAATATTGCTGGGGTGTTAGACTTTGTAGGTAAATATATTACATTAAATAGACGTCAAAGATTAAAAGCTAAGTGTCTGCCTTTAATAAATCCAGTTTAGTCTTGTGATATTACCAATGGAAGCACTTCTCAATTCTTCTAGCTAGGACTTAGGAGAGTATCTTGAGATCATTACTCAGAAGTGAGATTGGTCTGTATGATGCACATTGTAATAAGTGCTTAGGAAAGACGGTAACTAATGCTTGGCAAAAAGTTTGAGGTAGAATTTTATTGACTCTGGCTTCTGTAAATGGAGCTAACCTAATTGAGAACTTTTTTTTATAAAATTTGGCAGGGTAGCCATCAGGGCCTGCTGCTTTCCCACTCTGAAGTGAGTTTAAAGTATCTAGTAATTCTGATAGTGCCAGAGATTTGTCCAATTCCTCTGCACTGAGAGTATCTAATTGTGGTATCTGTAATGCATCCAAAAATGCTTTAGGTTGTGTCTTGAATTCTTTAAACTGAGTAGAATATAAGGATTTGTAGTAGTCTCTAAATGTGTGCATTATATTTTTATTTTCAATGATTTTGCCTCAATCTGTGTTGTTAATTGCTGGGATTACATTGCGAACTTCCTGCTTATGAATTTGTTGAGCTAAGATCTTATTAGCTTTCTCTCCATGTTCATAATAATGATGTATTGATTTAAAATGAGTTGTTCTGTTTCTTTAATTGTTAAGAGATTCACTTCTGTATGCAGAGCCTGTCTTTTCCTATGAAGTGCTTCATTTGGGCACCTGGGATATTCTTGATCTGTTCTGGTATTTTCACTGATTAGCTCTGATACCTTTTTGGTTTCCAATTTATTTTTGTGAGAAAGATATGAGATAATCTGTTCTTTTTAGAAAGCCTTCAGAGTTTCCCAGAGTAATCCTGCAGAGACTTCTGAGGCTGTATTTGTCTCTGTACAGTCCTCTTCTCCTAATAAAAGTGGGTTAAGATGCTAGCTGCGAGATGAGTATGTGGGACATAATGATTTGGCTCCATGATCAAAGGGGTATTTTCGGAGATAACAATAGCGTTCTACTTACAAGATTTAATCATAGGCAAAAAATTGTGATCTGTTAAGAAGTAATCAATTCTTGAGGAGCATTGATGCAGTTGTGAATAGAAGGAATATGCTCTTGAGTTTGGGTTTAGAAATCCCCAGGATTCTGATAAGTTGTGATCAGTTACAAACTGTGTAATTGTTTTTGATTTCATTGCCCCAATTTTTTATAATTTTGTTCACATTGGGAATGTATGCAATACATTTTGGATGAAGTCATTATCGTCCACATTGGGAGCATAGATATTTATCAAAATCACTTTGGGGTTAAATAAATTGCCCATGACGATCACATATCTCCCTTCAAGATCAGATACTACATCTGATGCTACAAATTAGATTGTTCTATGTATAAGAATTCCCACACCTCTAGTTTTCTTTGTAAAGCTAGAATTTAATATTTGGCCTTTCCAGTCTCTATGCAGCCAAAAGTGATCCTTGCTTAATAAGTGAGTCTCCTGTAAAAATAGTATTTTAGCATTTAGACCTGTTAGATGAAAGAATATTTTCTTTCTCTTTAATTTGTGATTGAGATCATTAGCATTCCAGCTCACAAAGTTAACTGTTTGGTCATGGAGACATTGCTCCTGAAGTTTTATTGTCACTTTGTAGTCTTACTTTAAGATAAAACAGCTTTGACCTTAATTTCCAATTTCCTCAGGAGTTATTGCCATGAAGCCTATTCTTGTGCTGGCACTTTTAAATATAAGAATTAAAAGGATAGATTAGAAATAACTTGCTCTCTTTCTCTCCCCCCATACCCCCATGTTGCCTCCACATGTGAGGCTAGACCACATTTCACAATGTCCCAGTCCTCTGACATACCCAGAAACACAGCACGTCTAAAACAAAACAAGCCCTGCACAGCAGCTTATAAGGATTAAAATAGAGATATCTATTGACAATACAGTCTAAATACTATAAGCATAAAATATAATCTTAACACTAGAATTACCAAAGCCTATGAAAAAACTCATAATTCTGGCCCACCTTAAATCCATTCATACCTCTCCGTGAGCGTCTTTTGTGTTGTAAATGCGACACAAACAGCAAGAAGCCTGGTATCCCATCCCCCCCACCACCGCCGCAGTTCAATTCACAAAGAAGCTTCTCATTGCTTAGTGTTTTCTTGGAGTGAAGTACCTGGAGCTGTATAGGGTAAATAATATGTTGTCATTTAGAATATATACATTTCATGTGTGTTCCCGTGTCTACAATAATCTGTGTAAACACATTATTAAAACAGAAACGTTTTTCATGTTTTAGTAATAATTGACAAAATGTAGACGTGAAGTGTATAATGTGTGAAGACTGAAGTCCAAATATCAAATAAACATTTTACAAAAGGTAGGCGTATAACAAAACAAGTGTACTTTTATTCAGGAATATAACTGAAGAAAAAGAAAGCAAGTTAGGTAGGTTGTTGCTACAACAGCTTGTGTGGTGCAACCCTGGGATTAAACCCTGGGAGAATACAAAATCTAAAAGAACAGGCAGATTAAAGTGAATCTTGCTACCTCACTGTGCTGGCTTCAGTTGATATCTTTTCTGTTGGGTTCAGTCTCTTTCCTAACCAGCCTTATCTTCTTCTCTTTCTCTTCTTCAGTCTTTCTTGACACACCGCAACTGACTCCCAATCAAGAGGTTGCGGGATCGATACCAGCTGCTTCCCAAATTTACCGTTTTGAGTAGTGAGCTGCTCTTATTGTTAATATTATACAATAAAACATACATTTGATTTGCGTCTGTAACTGCCAGTATAAATTTATAGTACTTGTCAAAGTTAGAATTTTGTTTCAGTTGTATTCTCTCACTCACATTCATGCTCCAACAAACCCCCAACTTGTTTTGTTATACCACCTCTTTATTTGAAAACAGTGGCAGATCTTGAGTGTGAAAAAGACTGGAACTGGGAAAACTGTGGGTGTGAGTGATGTGTGTGAATGAGAATGATTGTGGATGTGAACTATTTTTTTATTCAGTTTTATTCTTGAGTGTTCCTGCTCACACTAAATTAGTATGCATCTTCTGGTCCTTGATGTCAAAGCCACACTGACAAAAAATAAAGACATAGGTATATATGACATTTGGAATAATTCATTGACCTGTATAGTACATTTCGGAAAACATTGTTACACTAATGAAACATTATATTCATTCGCATACCTTCATGAGTTCGTAGTCAGTGACCACGTTTTTTCCCCAGATCTTGCCCAGCCTCCACATTTTAGTGCATGGTGGTGTTTCTTTTGTACTCCAGGAGATGCAGAGGACAGAGTAGTACAGAGAGGTCAGTTCCACACTATATACAATCATCAAATTCAAATGTTAACATTTCCCACACACCCAAGGACCATCCTTGCTACTGAGGAGAAAAGAAGAGTGTTCATGGCTCTCTTTGCAGAGGAACTTCGTCATCAGTTCTTACAAGCAAAGGTGATGGAAAAAGAAAAGAGGATGCAACATTTATAAGCTTCTGTTTCAAGACCTCCGCTTCCCCCAGGAAAGAAAGTTAGTGTCAGGTGCTCCTAGAGTGTAAGAGGAGTCACAGCATAGAGGTGTGTACATTGCAACAGGTACGCATGTCGCAAGTGTAGGAAGGACAGCGTATGCTCAGATTTATGCATCTGTTTTTATTGTTCTGTTTTTGTCTATATGCCATGTTTTAGTGTGAATTCTATGCACAGCATTATGCATGAGGCCACTTGAGGTTCTGGAGGAGAAGGCCTTTCCCAGATCAGGTAATTTTTGCACCAATATTTTTGGTGGCATGGCAATGCCTAGGATTTTTCAGATTTAGACAAAGGTGTGCTATTTGTAATCAGTCTAAGCCACAGTTCGGTACAAGGTTGGGGTTGGTACAGCTTATTTCTCCTCCGTCTCACTCTAGGGAAGATATCCCTGTCGATTTTTTTCCAGACCTTCCTCCTTCCAAACAACATATGATTATTTTGGTCACGATGGACAAGCTTTCTAAAAGCTCTTGTTTTTTGTTCCTTTGAAATCTCTTCCCGTTGTTAAGATTGGTGGAAATTTTTATTTATTATTTCTTTATACTTCATGGGATTCCCAAATCTAATTTATTTGATTAGGAAATTTGTTTCCAGGTTTTGGAAAGTGTTTTGAGAGTGGGAAAAAACCTCACTTTTGGATATCATCTTGAATTCAAGGGCTTGTCTGAGAGATTGAACCAAGATTTATAGAAATTCTTGGGATGCGTGGTTAACTCATTTCAATCAAATTTGTTTGACATGGTGCCTTTGACCGAATTGTGCAATAATATTTTAATGTTTTCTTATTTGCTCAAATTCTGTCTGATAATGATAAAAAAATTACAATCTGAGCTCTGTCTAGTTGGAAGTCAGTGAGCCATCTAGCCACTGAATCCAAGAAACATGTATTTGTTCCTGTTGTACCAAATACTCTGATAAAGTCTTCTTAATAAAGCTGATGGCCCACAGCTATTTGTTTCATGGTTGGATGGATAAAGGAATGCTTATTAGACAAATGCAGCAAATATTACTTGAATATGATGATGACATGGGGAAGGTACTACATGTCTCTGCTATATATTGTATGTTTATAATATAAAATCTTAGTGCTGTCTTGTTCAAAGTCATTAAGTCATTCAGCTTTTTGTTTTTCTGAACAAAGCAGATAAAGAGAAAACTGGGAAACAGGCAGGGAAAAATTGTAAGAAAGACCAGGAAATGAATGAGACAAAATTTCAGTTGTTAATTCTAGTGAGGTTATTTTTTACCAAAAGTCAAAATATACCATTTTGCTAAAGTCAAAATACAAATCAAAAGTCAAAACCCTAAAGAGATACACACAAATTACTAAACCTATAGAAATAACCCACATTAACTACCACTGGAAAATTGTCTGTTATTCAGGTCTAAAATCTTCTGCAGTGGGCTGGCACCCTGCCCAGGGTTTGTTTCCTGCCTTGCGCCCTGTGTTGGCTTGGACTGGCTCCAGCAGACCCTGTGACCCTGTAGTTAGGATATAGCATGTTGGATAATGCATGAATGGAAGTCTAAAATCTTATACTAACAGGATATGCCGAAAGGTTGGGAGGAGTTAGGAAGATTCCATGGGTCTATGATAAAAGAGGCCCTCAGAAATATTGGAACATAATTTTAAAGGTTTTATTAGTCAGTAATTGAATATATATTTAAAAGAATAATTTATTTATGATCCAGAACCCAATTGTTTTGCCAAATGTAGAAATCCACACTCTAATTACAATGTACACCCCACCCCTTGTTTTAGTCAGAATAGTTCAGACCAGTTCCCATAAACTTGAATAATAGAGTGGTAATTTCCAACTTTCTAGCTAAGTTCAGCTACAGTTTTGTTTTTCTTAATTGAAATATCAAATAAAAATTCTGGTATACAGAAAAAGAAAGAATGACCAGAAAAGGAAGAGAGAAGAGAGGGCAAGAGTTGGTCACCAAATTTTTTTTTCTCCAGGAAAGTTCAGTTTTTTAATGCTAGTCCATTCTCCATACATGGTGCAAACAAACCAGTTTACAGGATTATTATATCTAGCCCAACAACCAAAAGATCAAAAAATCTAATTAGAAGCCAATACGAATAAGCTCTGCAGGCATATGTTTGCTATTAAGCAATTCACAAGGAATATGCTGCATCACACTAAATAGAAAATTAAATTTTTGTTTCTATTGATATTAAGGCTACACAGCTTCCTTTTATGAGTATCTGTGAGCTAGCATTGTTCATGCATCTCACTTAACCAGCTCTGCAACAAGTTTCAGCACTGTTGTAGCCTCAGCTACCCTTTCATCATTTATATATAGTGCTAGGGCTGCTTACCCCCGGCTCGCTTCACTCATCAACACCCTTTTTCTGCACTATGCACCAGCCACTTCATGTCTCTGCCGCTCATGTTGTGAAGAGGGGGGTTGAACGCACCCCAAGGAGGCACAGTCGTTCCTCCGAAACACCCTCTTAAATGGTGATACAATGGGGAACAAATACAGTTTTTTTTACTTCCTCTTTGCTCAATCAGCGCTTGCTGCTGCTGCTACCGTGCTGTGCCGTGCGATCTGCATCTTGCACAGTGCTTCAAACATTTAAAAGCCTGTATGGCAGCTGTCTTTGTCATCTACTCTTTGTCTTTTATTTCCGGCCCCAAGTGTGGTTAAATCTCTTGGCACAAAGTCTTATCTCGCAGGACGTGTCCTCTTGATATTTTTTAGTTTATAATTTAAAAACAAAATAAGAATCTAACAACATCACATTAGAGTTCGATAAATTCTGAAAAGAATGATACCAAACATATATATGTAGGTTTTAAAATAAACCTGATTTAAAGCGTGACAAAAAAGTCACATAAAAACGTCACATAAAATCATTGCACTCTTAGGTTAGGATTTTATATATATTGAATAGAGATAGTACAATGCTTTCATAAACGAGACCATTGATATCAGGAAGATGTTCAGCAGGAAGTAAGAAGTTTGCAGGGGTGTATGCCATCTCTTGGGCATTTGACAATCCATGAAGAGGGTTGCTCCCATCATTCTTATCTTCCATCCTCCGCCCTAGTTGTTAGTGTGAATTTTCCCAAATTAGAGGTTTAGTACACATCCGAAGACATCCTTAATTTTGTAGACCAAGATAAAGTATTTCTTTCAGTCACTCCAGTGGGGAATGAGGAGCTTATGGGAGTCACTAATGCCTCCCTGGAAGGGTCTGCAAAGAGCTGGTGGCCGACTTGTAGACATTCCATGAAGAACTGGTCCACTTTTTGTACAGCTTTTCTGGAAGTATTTTTACCTGCCAACTATGGTATTTGCTGGTATTTTTGGATTATTGGGCTCTTTGTCTGAAATGGCAACTAGGAATGAAGGAGGAAGAAATTGTCCATCAAATTTTAAATGACTGTAACCCTTGGTTGAAAGGGGGCCATAGGGGTGTAGTAAATATGGTGAAATGCTTTGTCAAGGTTAATTCCCAAATAGAGTGAGACTGGGCAGCATCCAAAGAGTACTGGAAAAGCAACAAGGACAGCCAAGCTCAGAAGCCCACCAAGAAAAGCAACCGAGCCAAAGCTGATCTCTTAGTGATACAGATTAAAACTGCACTATTGGCTGTACCAGTCCAAGTGAGGGAGTGGGAAATGGATGCAGTAGTGGATACCAGGAGCCTTTATATGCTGATGATGAAGAGCTTATGGCACAGAATGGCCCATATGGGAGAAGATTTTATTTTTTCATCTGTCAAGTTTGTCTTGGGAGATGGGACCGAACATCTTGCTTTAGGTGGGGTCCCTTTTGCATATCAACTGCGCTCCATTACCGGGAAGATGGATACTTACCTCTTAGATTATCAACACCTGACCATGCCTCTGTTTCTTGGGCTGGATTCAGTTACCAAAATTGAAATGAATATACTGTACATCTTCACCAGCGGATGTATTCTGTATCTGGGGGTGTAATGAACAGCATTATATCAAAAGCCTGGGAAGATCTCAGTTGGACCCACCTAGGCTTCTATTCTGCTGAAGTTTTAACATCTGATGGCTCCATTATGTCCATCATTTGGAACCAGCCTCCTAAGCTGAGACCTTTATTGCATCGGTGGCCAGAGGTGTAGACAGAAGGGTTAGGAGTAACCAATCTAGTCACTCATGACGTTCATAATCTCGATGAGGTCCTCTTTTGCCGCTGTATCTACAGGGTTTCCCCACAGAAGAGAACTATCATTAAACAACAACAACAACATTTATTTATATAGCACTTTTTCATACAAAAAGTAGCTCAAAGTGCTTCACATAATAAAGAAAAGAAAAATAAAAGGCAAAATAAGAAATTAAAATAAGACAACATTAGTTAACATAGAAAAGGAGTAAGGTCCCATGGCCAGGGTGGACAGAAAAAACAAAAAAACTCCAGATGGCTGGAGAAAAAAATAAAATCTGCAGGAGTTCCAGGCCACGGGACCGCCCAGTCCCCTCTGGGCATTCTACCTAACATAAATGAAATAGTCCTCTTTGTAGTTAGGGTTCTCATGGAGTCACTTGATGTTGATGGTCATACAGACTTCTGGCTTTTAATCCATTCATCATTGTTGGAACATCATGGTGCTTTGCGTAGATGGTGGTGGCGCAGCCCACCACCAAAAGGATACCGGAAAAGAAAACAGAAGAGAGAGTAGGGGTTAGTATAGATTTTAGAGCCACCATTAATAGTTATTATAATGAGCTGGATATACAGAGTATCAGGATTTTAATTACAGTGAAGTTATGGGAAAGCCTTGTTAAAATAATGTGTTTTCAGCAGTTTTTTAAAGTGCTCCACTGTATTAGCCTGGCGAATTTCTATTGGCAGGTTATTCCAGATTTTAGGTGTATAACAGCAGAAGGTCGCCACACCACTTTTAAGTTTTGTTCTTGGAATTCTAAGGAGATACTCATTTGAGGATCTGAGGTTACGATTTGGAATATAAGGTGTCAGACATTCCGATATATAAGATGGGGCAAGATTATTTAAGGCTTTATAAACCATAAGCAGAATTTTAAAGTCAATCCTGAATGACACAGGTAACCATTGTAGTGACATCAAAACTGGAGAGATGTGGTCAGATTTTCTTTTTCTAGTTAGGATTCTAGCAGCTGCATTCTGCCCTAGTTGCAAACGATTTATGTCTTTTTTGGGTAGTCCTGAGAGGAGTGCGTTACAGTAATCTAGTCGACTGAAAACAAACGCATGAACTAATTTCTCAGCATCTTTCAATGATATAAGTCTAACTTTAGCTATGTTTCTTAAGTGAAAAAATGCTGTCCTAGTGATCTGATTAATATGCAATTTAAAATTTAGATTACAGTCAACAGTTATCCGTAAGCTTTTTACCTCCGTCTTGACTTTTAATCCTAATGTATCCAGTTTATTTCCAATAGCTTCATTGTATCCATTATTGCCAATCACTAAGATTTCAGTTTTCTCTTTATTTAACTTGAGAAAATTACTATTCATCCATTCTGAGATACAAGTCAGACATTGTGTTAGTGAATCAAGAGAATCTGGGTCATCAGGTGCTATTGATACGTACAGCTGTGTGTCATCAGCATAGCTGTGGTAGCTCACGTTGTGCCCTGAGATAATGTGACCTAATGGAAGCATGTTGATTGAGAATAGCAGCCTACCCAGGATAGAGCCTTGTGGAACACCATATCGGATATCATGTGTCTTTGAGTTGTAATTACCACAACTAACAAAGAATTTTCTACCTGCCAGGTAGGATTCAAACCAATTTAAGACACTGCCAGAGAGGCCCACCCATTGACAAAGGCAATTTCTAAGAATATTGTGATCAATGGTATCAAATGTGGCACTCAGATCTAAGAGGACGAGAACAGATAAATGGCCTCTGTCTGCATTTACCTGCAATTCATTTACTACTTTAACGACTGCAGTTTCTGTGCTGTGATTTGTTCTAAAACCCGACTGAAATTTATCAAGAATAGCATGTTTATTTAGGTGATCATTTAACTGCAAAAGAATACGTGGACAAGATGATAGGTGAATAGAAAAAAGTCACATGGTACATACCATTTTTGTGTGGATTTTTGAGGGCTGAATTCTAAAACACACTTGGATGCATATCCCATGCCCCTCGTGTATGAGATACTGGAGTTACTACATGGCACTGCTATTTTTAGTACAATGGATTTATGCAGCGGGTATTGGAAGGTGACTATGGGAGAGGGAAGTAAAATGAAGGCAGCTGTCATAACTCCAGAAGAGCTGTATCACTTTAAGGTCATGCCTTTTGGCTTAAAAAAATGCAGGTGCCAGTTTTCAGTGTCTTATGGAACAGGTACTGAAGGGGTTACTAGGGAAGATCTGTTTTGTCTACATTGATATCATTGTCTTCTACCCATTGATTGAACAACATCTCAAGGACCTAAACAATGTCTTTAGAAGGATTCAGCATGCTTGACTAACCCTAAATATAAAAAAGTGCCACTTCAGTCAGTCCCATATTTCTTTCCTAGGGCATGTGGTGTCAGCTAAAGGGGTGGAAGTCAACCAGAGAAAGGCAGGGGTTATTCGACACTTACCTATTCGATCTTACACCCATTGGCCTTAAAAGCCTTCAGAGGTCCTTGGGACTTGTAGGATGGTACCATAAATTCATCTCCCGGTTGGCTGACATAGCTGCACCATTGACCCAGCTGAAGAAGAAGGACACTCCATAGAAGTGGTCACCTGATTGTCAAAATGCAGTCAAGCAGCTCAAGGCCATCTTACTATCTCCTCCTATCTTGGCCCACCAGATCTTCAACTCACTTTTTAAGTGCCAGCAATGTAGGGCTTGGTGCGGTACTTACCCAAAGGAAAGGTGGGGAAGAATATGTAATCGCATTTGCTTTTTGGGCCTTGCATGCTGCTGAAAACAGCTTCTTTACATCTGAGAAGGAATGTCTGGCTGTGGTATGTGGTAGTCACAGACTATAATGCACTCACCTGGGCGTTTAATAACCGGAAAGCATCTTCCCGCCTGACCAGACTCCAAATATTTTCATTCAAGGTCCTCTATCGGAAGGGCTGTGGTAATATTGTGATTCCTGAAGAGTGCTTCCCAGAATTCATCCAGTACTATCATCACAGCCCCTTTGGTGGCTACCTTGGGAGAATGAAAACACTGTTGTGTTTAGGGGAATCATTACATGGTTATCATTTGGTAGTAACTGGTAATACCACAAAAGTTACTCAAAATGCAGTGCACCACTAAGACAAAACAAATCAAAAAATTTTACATTGAAAATGTGAAGACTTCAAATCAGAAAACTAATTAAAGAAATTGATTCTACATATTCCAAAATTCCTAAACAGAAGAAAATAGAAAAAAAAATGTGGAATAGGTATGGTTAAAAGTAAAAAAATGTTTTTATTCATAATACTGTAAATAACTGGCCTTGTTCCTGTTGCAACAGAGACTTTTGTTCTGATGGAGATGATAATGACACACTCCTTGTCACTACATCTGCACTTGTATTGAATGTTTTAAGCTTAATCAGCATTAAAAGCCAAGCTACATATGCGGATGCACAGGTACAGGATAATGTCCATAAATGTGATGAAATACAATGGATTTTGGAAAAAAAAAAAAGTAGATATGATTTTTGTAGCCTTATATGATGTGAGGACACTGGAGTGAAAAATTGGTTCCATCCAGGGCTGGGAAAATCTTATTACTGGCAAATGTAACCTTTAAGATGTAGGAAGTAGTGCTTCTGCAACAAGGGCTGGAGGGATACTGCCAAACTAAATGTTCAAAATAAGTAATAAGGTTCCATCATTAATTTAACTTATTACTAAACTATTTTTGACAACCTTCGGCTTTGTTTAAGCATTTTTTTTAAATTCCATAATATGCTCAAATGAAATACCTATAAATAGATTACTTCTTGTACCATGTGAAAATGTCTTTGTGCTGGGTGCTGCAAACCTTTTTCTGTCTAAGGTGCAGGACCCATTGGCCCTGCAGTGTTCTCTATGCCCTTGTGTGTGTGTACATGTGCAACTTGAAATTTTTGATTTAGCAACAGGGCTTAGTTTCATTACCTGTGTTCAAATGAGTTCAAACTGCGTGTTTACACTTCCTGTTCAAGCTTTTTTCTGTCAAGGCCATACAACACATGCCAATTGAGACGTTTCAAGTCCAGAGCCATAATAAATATATTCAAATGTCTTGATAACATGACCAGATCATGATTGAAAAGAGTTGGGCTCGCCACTAATATAAGGATCAGAATTCTTGAAAAATGGCATGTAGTTGTGCCAAATTAGAAATGTGCAATGGTGTTTCTCAACTTTTGACACAATGTTTTGAGTATATAAGGCTAAGAGACTTAAAGATATTACATTAATTTCAAGGAACTTAAGGGAAGAACAGAAAGGGATCAAGCGGAGGACCGTGTTGGAAGGAGCAAGAGCAAAATACTAACAAAAATATATTATTTTTGATAATTATAAGAATGCAAAGACAATGGAAGAAGGAGCATGAGGAAAGGAACTCCTTGACACTTCTAAAGGTAGACAGTAATTAGATGAAAGAATGTCTTGCAGAGATTGAGAAATCTTGATGCCCACATAGCTGAATATGTGAAAGGCTTGGGAAAATTAATGAAAATGAACAAGTGAAGAGTACAATGTCTAGACCAAACTGACATTGCCAAAATTCATTATGTATAAAATGTTCCATCAAAAACCCAATTTATATGGTCAAACCTCTTCTCAGTGTTGTGAGAGAATAATTTAGAGGTAGCAATTACTGAGATGGTCAAGTAAACAAAAGATGTACCAGAATGAAAGGTTGATGTAATACACAAAATGTACTGAAGGATGACTAAGAAGTCAGCAGATGTCCTATGAACCAGAACCAGAAAGACAGTTGTTACATACACAGAAATTTCAAGTGGAGTGGCTAAACACAATGTGTATAAGAAGAATAAGAATATAATAAAATAGACTTATCTTATATAGATCATTTGAGTGCAAACCAATAAACCAACCAGAGTAAATGTATGCATTGACACTGTTATGTAAATTTCTATTGCTTATAAAATAAACCTCCATCCATTATCGATCCATCCATCCATTTTCTAACCCGCTGAATCCGAATACAGGGTCACGGGGGTCTGCTGGAGCCAATCCCAGCCAACACAGGGCACAAGGCAGGAAACAAATCCTGGGCAGGGCACACCCACACCAAGCACACACTAGGGTCAATTTAGGATCGCCAATGCACCTAACCTGCATGTCTTTGGACTGTGGGAGGAAACCGAAATACCCGGAGGAAACCCATGCAGACATGGGGAGAACATGCAAACTCCACGCAGGGAGGATCCTGGAAGCGTACCTGGGTCTCCTAACTGTGAGGCAGCAGCGCCACCATGCCACCCTAAAATAAACCTATACCCTTAATATTTTGACTATTCTGACCATGCTGTAACAGACTGCTCTGAAATATGCTCAATAAGTTTGAGTGGAGTGGAGACGATATATAAAATATGTTGAGTATATATGTTATCCACTATCTGATGGGAACAGGTAAAACCAGTTTGATTTGGGTGAATTATTTATAAATTACTCTCTTCAGATAGAGTATAAGGAGGTTTGTTAGCAGAGTGGTGGCTCTGAGGCCAAAAGAGATCCTACTCTGCTGGGCCCTTGAGCAAGGCCCTTAACCTTCAATTGCTCCAGGGGCGCTAAACAATGGCTTACCCTGTGCTCTCACCCCAAGGGGTATGCGAAAACTAACAAATTCCTAATACGAGACATTGTATAAGGCGAAATAAAGAAAAAAAAAAAAGTTTTGTGTCAGAATTCAGCAGGAGGACTGGGCAATAATTAAAGCAATCTTTGCTCTGTTTAAAGATGAGGGTAATCAATGCTGAATTAACAGAAAGATTCAGACAAATTCAGAGGAAATAGGACAGTTCAGTATGTACATGTAAGGAAGCAGAATGGACCTCAAGGGGTAAACCATCAGTCCCCAGCATTTTTTCAGAACTCAAGGGATCCAGTCTTGTTAATTTTAAATGATGTAAATGGTAGTGGCGTAATCCACTGAAAGCCTGAGAAGGAAAAAAATATCTGAAAAGAATAGTTTTCTGAAGGAGAATATTTAGAGCTTTCAGTAAATAATTCAGAATAAAACTCCAGAAACATGTTATTTATATCCAAAGGGTTGTGAGTGAGTGTTCCTGATTTATTTTTAATAGATGACACAAGCCTCAGACCTCCATAATCTCAATGCTCAACTTGTTAGGTTTAATTCTAAACACGCAACAACAAGTCTGAGTGCAGTGAATTTCAAATTCAGCTTTCTGCAGCAGCAATGAGATTAATTCAGATTGTGTGTCTGAAATCAAAAGCTCTTGCTCTGGACTTGCCATATGAGGCCAGGCTTTCTCCAAAGATGAGAGGTAAGATTTAAGCTCGAGGATTTTTTTCCTGCATGCATAAGCCAAAATACTGGCCTATCCATTTGTGAAGTCACAACGTAGTGTCATCAACAGAGCCAGAGTTAATATTAATAAAATCTTCAAGCTTAGCAGCAAGTTAATTACAAAATTCCTTATAGAAAAACAGAGATGTGCTAAACCTCCAATGGGCAGCATAAGTCAACTTCCATCAGCACACATTGAGAATCTGAGAAAGTTTCCTTTCAAGAGATGCATTAACAGAAAGGAAAGCAAGGTATTTAAAAATAAAAATGTAGTCTAATCTCAAGAAAAATGTGGCAGAAAATATAAAAATGAAAATATTTTAGTCTGGGGATTTAACAACTGAAAACCAAGTGTAAATTGGAGGTAAATCTGCATGAGTGAATCAAATGAGGAATGCATTGAAAAACAGCAGCTGGCATTTTGTCTATATGAAGATATGTGTTTACATACATAATGATATTCCTGTTAAAGCCATTGAGTTCTAAAAGTTTGCTAGTTACATGCAAAAAGAATGCAGATCCATATAGTGTTAATGAATAAATACAACACAAATCCATTTTCCTACCTCCTATTTCCACTAGCATGTAACGGAATCTGCTGACATTGTCTTAAACCTTGTGAAGTATTTTAGGCTGCAATTTTCATTGCAGAAGAATAACCGTACCACAGCTCTTAATGCTAGTCAAAGCAGAACAACATAACAGCACTAACACTAACAATATAACAGTATTTGTTAACAAATATGGGCACATCCTTGGCCAAAAATCTAGATTATTGAATAAATGCAACATCCATTTTTGTTTACATCAGAAGAGCACCCAAAACCCCTCATAGGACTACCTCCTCAAACCCAGTCCCCATCCCTACTCACTAACAATCCACCTCTCAAAAATCCACCTGCTTTGAATGTGTAAATCCTATAGCATCTCTCAACAACAGGCACATAGTTGCAGAGGGCTGGAAACAAATTTAGTCAAAGCTTATTTATGAATTCAATGGTATTTCCATTTTTGGAGAGGATGAATTTTGACTTGGCGTATAAACCCTTACTGGACCTATTGTTTACTCCCTTCATCATATAACAGAAAAATAGCAATATGCGCAGATAAATGTTAAGTGTAATCTGTTATGTTAATCACAAAGTACCCCCTGGGCTGAGACAAATGAAATAGGAGTGCTCCCATACTGTTCTTACTTTACTGCCCTGCTTCTGGGGCACCTTGATACTACCTTCCCTTTAATGAGTAATCATTGCCAAGTCAACATGCTGAAGCTGATTGAGACTAATGGCAAGGGCAGTCAACCTCTGGACAGAGCCAATCACAATAAATTCATGAAGATTTATGTTTTCTGCCTTGCTTAGCATTCTTGTAAGGAAGGTAACTAGGGCTACAGTTTAAGACTCTAGAGATTTTTGTTTCCCTTAGATGTTGCTTTTCTTTTTTTAGCTTCTCAGACTTCTTTTTATTGTTATTATTTGATTTTTTTAAACTGCATTTGATATTGTACACCTTAAAGTGTAGTCCTAAATGTTTTATTTCAGTAAAATGCTGTTTGACTTCCCAATTTTTATGGTGCCATACTAAAACAAACTGAATATATTACACCTTCTCTTTATTTGTCCAAAAAGATTAGCTATTCAAGTTGACAGTATAAGAGGGATTGGAAATAACCTTCAGATTGAATCTGCTGCATTGTTTCAGGGGTATGGCATGATTCTGTTTTGAAAGCTGCAAACATTTTAGTATGCAGTAAGAATCGGGCAGAAATCACAAACACAAATACATTTGAATATACATGATAATCTAATCACACAGCCCTCCTATTGTGACAGACTTCACACAGACAGTGAATTTAGAAATCAGTGCCCTCAAGTCTATATCGAATAAATCCTTTTATAGCAGAAAATAAGATTTTGTTTGGAAAATAAAAGACCAGATTCATAAATACTGTGAAGAATTTCCGGCCTGAGAAGGAGGTGGGAATTATCCAAACCTATCCTGGAAAAGAAGAACGCACAATGGAGATGGGAATGTGATGTATTACATGCGACAACTAATTTGAAATGCCCTGAGGATACAACTATTATTTGGAAATGTTCAGTGTGTGTGTGAGTGAGAGAGTTATAATGTGTTCCCTTGGACTGCTGTACATATTTGTGTATCTGTTAGTTAGCTTAGTAGTTCTGTTCTGTGAGTGATACAATAATCTTGGGACTCTCTTTGCGTTCTTTGTTGTTCATCTGCATTATTAAACATAGATACTGTAACAGTATCATTCCATTTTTAAATGTTATGATGCCCACAATCTAAGTGCCAGTATGAGTAAAGAGTCAACCGACAACAGTATGCACTATAAGAGGCAGTAGACAGGGGCACCAGCCATATAAAAAAGAGATACTGTATGTGCAGATTCATGCAAAGTTGCTGGAGGATATTGCACTTTTCAAGGGTACTTGCTTTCTGTGTGGGTTAAAAGGAATAGGAAAAGGCATAGCAGAGCAGGCCACCAATATTTTACTGGTGCAGCCCTGTGTTCCATTATGAGGAACAGACAAAGTCAAAGTCATTAAGGATGCCCTTTAAATAGATACTGGGACTCATTATAAAGGGATACCAGGGGCTGCCACACAGAGGATTGGTAAAAAGTCCTCAGGACTTGGTACGGTTATCCTTGACACAGGAAGTATCTTCAAGCATTACCCATGGAGTTATCTCAGGCTGGAGCATAAAGCTGCTTCATCACTTTTCACCCATGGAGTTTGGGGCTGCTCAATTATCTGGAGTAAGACGGAGGCCAGATCTGACAGTGAGTGTTTGTGAGAGAGGGAAGGAGAGATGTACTGTATATAGAGAGAGACAGAGACAGATAATAGATGCTAGAGGCAGACCTGTTTTTTGATGGTGATATATTTGACATTTGGGGGTTCAAAGTACATTCAATAAGGGCAAGAGAGACAGCTGGATTTGACACATTTTTCATAGTCCTAATTCATATTTCCTTCATACCTAATGGCACAGATTCCTTTCTTTGGAACTTATTGCAAGAACCTATGTATCCATTTTCTGAACCCCAAACATTAAGATGAGCTGAAATCAACTCTAGTTTCTAGAGAAAATCAAAAATCAATCATACACAGGTTACCCATCCTTCACATACTCATGCTCATATCAAAACCAATTTTAATGCACTAGTTTAGAGTTCAGAGTTCACCCAACATACATGTATTTGGGATGTTAGAAGAAAACTGGAAACAAAGGTAAATGGAGACAACCCACATAAATGGTGGGAGCAGATGCAAACTTCACCTAGTAATAGGCCAGGAATAAAGCCCAATTCTGCAGCTTTACGGAAGCTGTGTTATCAACAACACTATTTTGCCAACCCATGCTGCAAATATTTTAATTACATTTTCTGTGTAAATGTTTTAACAGCATTGTGAGATAGAAGAACTAAAATGTTCTTATTTGTACATAACTCCTAAAATAGGTTTAAAAACAGCTTTACATAGATTATTATGTAAGGAACATGATAAAAGTTGCAATTTATTAATAAAATGTTAGCCCTTATTTTATTAGGATTTAAACTACTGGTGCTCTTTTTAAAATAGACAATGGACATTAAACATGAGTTTAGAAAGCCTTAACAGAAATAATTTGCCTCAGTATTTTGGATCTCCCTTTCCTAAAATATATGAAAATGCTTCAATACAAATCTCAGATTAATTTTTGTCAAATTAAAATATGAAAACTTATTTTCTGTGGACGTCACATTTATCTGTGAATCTGGAAAAACACATTTACTTTCTTGATATGCATGAAAATATTGACTGCAATTAGCACTGTTTTGGAAAATCAGTTTATTTCATTCACAGTAACCATAGTTTTTCCCTTATAAATTATGGTTTTCCTGTACATTTTCTGTATTGCCAATCAGTTGATTTATGCCTGATTATTTGTAGGTTTGGCCCTTGTGAGAGAATAATTTAGAGGTAACAGTAGTTATGTGTTTTTTTTTTTGCAGTGCACATTGAAATATATAAGCATTTGTTTTAGAAATGGCATGACAATTACTACTGAAATGGTTAAGTAAATAAAAGACAAGGATGTAAACTACTAAGAGAATGGTTGATATAACATACAAAATGTACTAGGAGAAGAATAAGAGATCAGCAGATGTCCTGTAAACATCAAGACTGGGCAGTTGTCACATACACAGATATTTCATGGGTAATAGCTGAACCTAAGAGATTTGAGAAGAACGAGAGAGTAGAAGAGCAGCGTTTTCCTTGGATAAGGTATTTGGGTGTAAACCAATGAACTGATCAGAGTAAATATATGGATTATTCAGTAGTGTTATGTAAATTAATGCAGTTTATAAAATAGACGTATGTCCTGATTTTTGACCATTCTGTAACAGACTGCTGTGATGAATGTTCCCTATTCAGAACTTGCTGAAGAGAAATAAAAGATGCAATTGACAAGTTTCCTCCTGCCTGGTTCCTGTCTCACAGAGGTCCTGGTTTAAGGACAAGATTTCTTTCCTTAATATATTTCCAGATTTACTTTCTACTACACCCACTGTATTTAGCTACTTCAACTGAGTGCATATTAGGAAAACATAGTGTTAGCACATTAGGAATTTTGCTGTACCTCATTCAAGGTCATTTGCATGTAGAAAAGGAAAGAAGTTTAAAACACAATGTTTCAGCTGTATAGACTTTATGAGATGTACAACTGAAATGGAAAATGTAGGTAACATATATTGAAAGGGCCATGGAAAAGAACAGGAGAAAAGGGTGACAGTAGGTGAGAAAAAAGCTGTCATTAGAGAACATGAAGGGAGAGATTAAAAATCAGTATTAAATGGTCACTATAGGACTTCCATGTACATTATACTTTAGTGATATCCACCTAAAATCACTCTATGGAAGGTCTAACAATATAATACAATAGATTAAACTATACAGCAATATTCAATCAAGTAAATTAACTAATATGTATGATGTGCATAAATGTAGAATAAAATTAACAGGAAACTGAATGAAGTAAACAACTGTCATAATATTTAATTTAAAATTAAACAAATTGGTTAAACAAGCTGCACAGACAGACACATTGGTAAAGGGTTGGTTTAACGCCACTATGTATGTCTACCTTTACAGATCTATTCTGGTGTGTGTGTGTGTTTGTTTGTGAGTGTTCATTTCTTTCTCCTCGTCATCCAGCATGTGCTCCAGTAGGGCAAACAAGCTGTCAGCTATCACTTAATAATTTTTTTTACTGTGTGGTAGGCTTGGCGTAAACGGTAATATGGTATCCCGCGGGATCTAAAAATAGCAATGGTGTCAGTTTCAATAGCATTATACCGTCATAAAAACAATGCACTTACATAGGAGACAAGGATTAAATATTAAATATAATTTATTTAATGCCTAAAATGCGTATGCGATGCGTGGTTGTCATCACATGACAGCGTGGAGGAGAAAGAGAGAGGTGGGGAAAGATGGCGAGTCGCGCACCAAGTGACCTGGTCTCGAAAAAGAGCACAACTTCTGCAGTTTGGCAGTATTTCGGGTTTCAGCCGAACGAGAAGGAAGAAGCGGTAAATACGGACCAGGCAATTTGCAAATTGTGCAACAAAAAGGTGGCCACGAGAGATGGAAATACCTCGAACCTAAGGTTGCATATACGAAACCACCATCCACTCACTGCTGCAAGGATGGACCCGAGTTCACTCAGTGCAACAGTTTCAACGCCTCCCGATGCAGGACCAACAACATTTAGGTCCACCGGCAGTACGCAGCCGACGATAATGGGGGCCTTCGGGAAAGCAACAAAGTACAAAAGGGACAGTGTCCGTTGGAAAACCTGTATTGATGCAGTGACAATATACTTGGCGAAGGAAATGGTCTCTTTCCAGTGAAAAAAAAGTCCTTTACGGACATGGTAAAGGTCCTAGATGCCCAGTACGAGCTGCCTGGACGGAAGTATTTCTCACAAACAGCCGTCCCACGTTTATATAGTAAAGTTAGAGACAATGTTCAAATGCTGCTGTCAGCGGCAGACAGTTATTCATAACAACTGACATGTGGTCGTCAGTTAACATGATACCATATATGTCTCTGACTGTCCATACTATTACACCTGACTGGAAACTTGAATCCAAATGCCTCCAAACTACGTATTTTCCTGAGAGTCATACAGCGACAATCTTGCTGCTGCGCTCAGAGCTGCACTTCAGGAATGGCAACTTGATGAGAAAAAACTTTCAGCCATAACCACTGACAACGCTGCCAACATTCATGCCGCAATGGGGTCCCTGCATTGGCCGTGGCTATACTGCTTCGGTCACAATCTAAACTTGGCTGTCACAAATGGATTGCATGACCAGAGGCAAAAAACCGAGCGCGCCCTCGGACTATACCGTAATATTGTTGTGGCCTTTTCACACAGCTGGCAACGTAAGCATGAATTCCACAAGAAGCAAGTGGACTTGGGATTCCCAAAACATAGTCTCATAACGGTAAGCATAAAACGTGCAGAGAGTTCCTCAGGGGCAGGGGCTCAAATATAAAAAGGGGCATATATATATATATATATATATATATATATATATATATATATTGTCACACACGTGCAGTAGGAGGCAGTCAAAGAGCCTAAAGGTGAGTGAAATCTCATGAGACAAGGGTTTATCACGTGGTACTTACCTGAATCTCTTTCTATCTACAGAAAACCGGAAGAAAAATAAAACACTTTCCAATTTTAAATCCAAAATGGCCGCTGACGTCACTTCGGTTCCAGTCTGATGACGTCACTTCCGGTTCCACACTCGATTGCTCTGGTCTACTCTTGGTGACGTTGGTTCCATGGTCCCGCTCCAATCGTCACTTCCTGACAACCATTTCCTCTCCCATCATCCCATCTGTTATAAAACGCCATCTTGTTGCAGTCATGTATTCACTTTGTACTGAAAAGTCATTTTGAATCAACTTTTCATTCTCTGTCTGACGACAATATATGGGGACATACCCCAAACCTTTTCTAGTTTGAAAAGACTCTTGATTTATTACAATTGGCGAGTCGGCAAGGATATTGTTCATCATGAGCGAAGAACAGGACCTCAATACGGTACTTCACACCATCATGGGAGATCTCCAAACATTGAAGATACAGATGGGAGAAACCAGGACTCAACTGGCAGAGTCCGAGGCTCGTTCGTGCTGGTGCACGGCGGAGGTGGTTCGCCACAGCCAATCCAGTTAACTCCTTTGACTGAAGAAGATGACATCGAGTCTTACTTTTTGATTTTTGAGCGTGCGCTAAGCGAACGCGTGGCGAAGTCGGAGTGGGCATACCTACTGGCTCCCTATTTGAAGGAACGGCAGAGGGCTTATTACGATTTAACCGAGGAGCAGGCGGCCAATTATGAAGCTCTGAAAACGGAGGTGTTCAAGCGCTACGGCGTTCAGCAGAACAACAGGCGAGAGTGGAGGGAGTGGCAATTCGATCCAGAAAGGCCGCTAAGAACTCAGGGCTTTGAAGCTTGGGGTAAGGTGTGCTGGCTACGCCCGATATAAATTCCTCCCACAAAATGGCTGAGCTCCTGGCATCAAAAATAATAAAAAAGGGGTTTAAAATTAATTAAAAATTTATAAAAAAAATGTCAAACCCCTCCAATGGGGAAGTCTCCTAGCATGAAATCTGGGGTTTTCAGGGTTTTAACAAGAACCCTTTTTAAAAAAAAATAAAATTTCAATCTCAAAAAAATGGAAAAATATTATTTTGGTCAGGCTTATTCTTTAAACCAAGTTTTGGTATTGCGGGGGCCCAATGGGCCGCTAACTGGCATTTTTTTAATAAATATTTTCCATAAGTTTCTTTAAAGTTTCATTTTTTCTAAAATTTTCTATTAATCAAAAAAAGTGCAGACCCAATATATGTTAAGAAAATACCCCAAACCTTTCCTATTATTTATAGCTTAACGGAATTGCTAAATTGCAAAATTTTGTATATGGGGCGAACACTCAAAGAAAACCTTACCCACTCTAATTTTAAAAAAGAGAACAAAAACAGACTAAACTAACAAAACAGATTTGTTTAAGGGCTTTTGGCAAATTAGTTTTGAAAAACATCCATTTTTTTACTAGAAGAGCACAAATTTTTTTTTGATTTAGCGTCACCTACTAACATACCCTAAAAATCCATGGGCTAATGGTTTTTAAGGGACCTAAGGGCCCATTCGTGCGGAAAATTGGTAAAACTATGAACGGGTTTTCCCATTTTGGGGTAAAGACAAAAATTTTGGCCAATTTTTTATCCATAAAACAGAAAAATGAAATAGCGTAAAGTTGGGAAAATTTTATTAATCAAAATTACCCCAGTAGAATGATGGAGGTGCTAATATTCACTTCTGCCCTGCTACTGGGCACTGAACACCTTCCCTTAAGGGAGTAACCTTAATCAAATGCGAAGCTTTTGGGAGCCTATGTAAGGCGTCCCCGGACACCAACAAAAAATTTCATGAGTTTGGGCCCCCACTTCCCGAAGGTACTAGAAGGGAAGATTTAGGTTTTGCCCCTTTAGTTTTTCTTTCTTTTTGGCTTCCCCGACTTCCTTTAATATGGATTTTTAAATGAGTATTGCATAAATACCCCTTTTTTATTGAAAAGTTTGACCCAATAAGGAATTTTATTGGGGGAAATTACATTCCTTTATTTGTCCAAAAGTTGTATTCAAGGACAGATAAGGGAAAATACTAAGTGTTCTGGGGTATTAAATTTGAATCCGTTGAAGCCAAACATATAATAGAATGGGAGAACCCACCTCCATTATATATGAAATGAAACAGCCCCTATGGACAAGCTCCAAAAGAATGGTTTAGAAATAGTGCCCCCTTCCGTTCCTAGTAGCAGAATAGGATTTTTTTGGAAAAAAAAAGGTTTCCCCAAATCGTTCTCCGCGAAGGTGGATTCCCAAATAAAAGAAGCCCTCATAAATGAAGGCCTATTAAATCAACTAATTTGGAAACCCTAATAAAACTTTTTGGAAATGTAGTGTGTTATAAAAATTATAATGTTCCCGGGTTTACAAATTTAATCCTGACAGGTTCTGTTAAAAGGAATAGGAAAAGGCATAGCAGAGCAGGCCACCAATATTTTACTGGTGCAAGCCCTGTGTTCCATTATGAGGAACAGACAAAGTCAAAGTCATTAAGGATGCCCTTTAAATAGATACTGGGACTCATTATAAAGGGATACCAGGGGCTGCCACACAGAGGATTGGTAAAAAGTCCTCAGGACTTGGTATGGTTATCCTGACACAGGAAGTATCTTCAAGCATTACCCATGGAGTTATCTCAGGCTGGAGCATAAAGCTGCTTCATCACTTTTCACCCATGGAGTTTGGGGCTGCTCAATTATCTGGAGTAAGACGGAGGCCAGATCTGACAGTGAGTGTTTGTGAGAGGGAAGGAGAGATGTACTGTATATAGAGAGAGACAGAGACAGATAATAGATGCTAGAGGCAGACCTGTTTTTTGATGGTGATATATTTGACATTTGGGGGTTCAAAGTACATTCAATAAGGGCAAGAGAGACAGCTGGATTTGACACATTTTTCATAGTCCTAATTCATATTTCCTTCATACCTAATGGCACAGATTCCTTTCTTTGGAACTTATTGCAAGAACCTATGTATCCATTTTCTGAACCCCAAACATTAAGATGAGCTGAAATCAACTCTAGTTTCTAGAGAAAATCAAAAATCAATCATACACAGGTTACCCATCCTTCACATACTCATGCTCATATCAAAACCAATTTTAATGCACTAGTTTAGAGTTCAGAGTTCACCCAACATACATGTATTTGGGATGTTAGAAGAAAACTGGAAACAAAGGTAAATGGAGACAACCCCACATAAATGGTGGGAGCAGATGCAAACTTCACCTAGTAATAGGCCAGGAATAAAGCCCAATTCTGCAGCTTTACGGAAGCTGTGTTTCAACAACACTATTTTGCCAACCCATGCTGCAAATATTTTAATTACATTTTCTGTGTAAATGTTTTAACAGCATTGTGAGATAGAAGAACTAAAATGTTCTTATTTGTACATAACTCCTAAAATAGGTTTAAAAACAGCTTTACATAGATTATTATGTAAGGAACATGATAAAAGTTGCAATTTATTAATAAAATGTTAGCCCTTATTTTATTAGGATTTAAACTACTGGTGCTCTTTTTAAAATAGACAATGGACATTAAACATGAGTTTAGAAAGCCTTAACAGAAATAATTTGCCTCAGTATTTTGGATCTCCCTTTCCTAAAATATATGAAAATGCTTCAATACAAATCTCAGATTAATTTTTGTCAAATTAAAATATGAAAACTTATTTTCTGTGGACGTCACATTTATCTGTGAATCTGGAAAAACACATTTACTTTCTTGATATGCATGAAAATATTGACTGCAATTAGCACTGTTTTGGAAAATCAGTTTATTTCATTCACAGTAACCATAGTTTTTTCCCTTATAAATTATGGTTTTCCTGTACATTTTCTGTATTGCCAATCAGTTGATTTATGCCTGATTATTTGTAGGTTTGGCCCTTGTGAGAGAATAATTTAGAGGTAACAGTAGTTATGTGTTTTTTTTTTTGCAGTGCACATTGAAATATATAAGCATTTGTTTTAGAAATGGCATGACAATTACTACTGAAATGGTTAAGTAAATAAAAGACAAGGATGTAAACTACTAAGAGAATGGTTGATATAACATACAAAATGTACTAGGAGAAGAATAAGAGATCAGCAGATGTCCTGTAAACATCAAGACTGGGCAGTTGTCACATACACAGATATTTCATGGGTAATAGCTGAACCTAAGAGATTTGAGAAGAACGAGAGAGTAGAAGAGCAGCGTTTTCCTTGGATAAGGTATTTGGGTGTAAACCAATGAACTGATCAGAGTAAATATATGGATTATTCAGTAGTGTTATGTAAATTAATGCAGTTTATAAAATAGACGTATGTCCTGATTTTTGACCATTCTGTAACAGACTGCTGTGATGAATGTTCCCTATTCAGAACTTGCTGAAGAGAAATAAAAGATGCAATTGACAAGTTTCCTCCTGCCTGGTTCCTGTCTCACAGAGGTCCTGGTTTAAGGACAAGATTTCTTTCCTTAATATATTTCCAGATTTACTTTCTACTACACCCACTGTATTTAGCTACTTCAACTGAGTGCATATTAGGAAAACATAGTGTTAGCACATTAGGAATTTTGCTGTACCTCATTCAAGGTCATTTGCATGTAGAAAAGGAAAGAAGTTTAAAACACAATGTTTCAGCTGTATAGACTTTATGAGATGTACAACTGAAATGGAAAATGTAGGTAAATATATATTGAAAGGGCCATGGAAAAGAACAGGAGAAAAGGGTGACAGTAGGTGAGAAAAAAGCTGTCATTAGAGAACATGAAGGGAGAGATTAAAAATCAGTATTAAATGGTCACTATAGGACTTCCATGTACATTATACTTTAGTGATATCCACCTAAAATCACTCTATGGAAGGTCTAACAATATAATACAATAGATTAAACTATACAGCAATATTCAATCAAGTAAATTAACTAATATGTATGATGTGCATAAATGTAGAATAAAATTAACAGGAAACTGAATGAAGTAAACAACTGTCATAATATTTAATTTAAAATTAAACAAATTGGTTAAACAAGCTGCACAGACAGACACATTGGTAAAGGGTTGGTTTAACGCCACTATGTATGTCTACCTTTACAGATCTATTCTGGTGTGTGTGTGTGTTTGTTTGTGAGTGTTCATTTCTTTCTCCTCGTCATCCAGCATGTGCTCCAGTAGGGCAAACAAGCTGTCAGCTATCACTTAATAATTTTTTTTACTGTGTGGTAGGCTTGGGCGGTAAAACGGTAATATGGTATCCCGCGGGATCTAAAAATAGCAATGGTGTCAGTTTCAATAGCATTATACCGTCATAAAAACAATGCACTTACATAGGAGACAAGGATTAAATATTAAATATAATTTATTTAATGCCTAAAAATGCGTATGCGATGCGTGGTTGTCATCACATGACAGCGTGGAGGAGAAAGAGAGAGGTGGGGAAAGATGGCGAGTCGCGCACCAAGTGACCTGGTCTCGAAAAAGAGCACAACTTCTGCAGTTTGGCAGTATTTCGGGTTTCAGCCGAACGAGAAGGAAGAAGCGGTAAATACGGACCAGGCAATTTGCAAATTGTGCAACAAAAAGGTGGCCACGAGAGATGGAAATACCTCGAACCTAAGGTTGCATATACGAAACCACCATCCACTCACTGCTGCAAGGATGGACCCGAGTTCACTCAGTGCAACAGTTTCAACGCCTCCCGATGCAGGACCAACAACATTTAGGTCCACCGCAGTACGGAGGCCGACGGTAATGGGGGCCTTCGGGAAAGCAACAAAGTACAAAAGGGACAGTGTCCGTTGGAAAACCTGTACTGATGCAGTGACAAAATACTTGGCGAAGGAAATGGTCTCTTTCCAGTGAAAAAAAAGTCCTTTACGGACATGGTAAAGGTCCTAGATGCCCAGTACGAGCTGCCTGGACGGAAGTATTTCTCACAAACAGCCGTCCCACGTTTATATAGTAAAGTTAGAGACAATGTTCAAATGCTGCTGTCAGCGGCAGACAGTTATTCCTTAACAACTGACATGTGGTCGTCAGTTAACATGATACCATATATGTCTCTGACTGTCCATACTATTACACCTGACTGGAAACTTGAATCCAAATGCCTCCAAACTACGTATTTTCCTGAGAGTCATACAGCGGACAATCTTGTTGCTGCGCCAGAGCTGCACTTCAGGAATGGCAACTTGACGAGAAAAACTTTCAGCCATAACCACTGACAACGCTGCCAACAACATTCATGCCGCAATGGGGTCCCTGCATTGGCGTGGCGTATACTGCTTCGTCACAATCTAAACTTGGCTGTCACAAATGGATTGCATGACCAGAGGCAAAAAACCGAGCGCGCCCTCGGACTATACCGTAATATTGTTGTGGCCTTTTCACACAGCTGGCAACGTAAGCATGAATTCCACAAGAAGCAAGTGGACTTGGGATTCCCAAAACATAGTCTCATAACGGTAAGCATAAAACGTGCAGAGAGTTCCTCAGGGCAGGGCTCAAATATAAAAGGGGTATATATATATATATATATATATATATATTGTCAGGGATGCCAGGGGCCATGACCCGCCGGGATGCCAGGAGGGACGGAAGAGGGTCAGAGCCCTGCCTGGACCACGGGGTTCGCCCCGGTTGCTTTGGGGGCCACGGGTCAAGGGCTTGGAAGCTCTTCCTGTAGGGGCCCGTGGCCCACCGCCAGGAGGCCCCAATGCCTTGGGATGTTTCCCCAGCACTCCTGCCACACCAGGAAGTGCTGGGGGGAAGACTTTGGACGGTGCCCGGGGAGCAGCCGGGAGGACAGCCGACACTTCCGCCACGCTGGGGCGTGGCCAGAAGATTGCCGGGAACACCTGGGGCTCATCCGGGTCCTCCATAAAGGGGCCGCCTCCGTCATTCAGGGCTGGAGTCAGGTGGAAGGAGGACGAGCAAGTGGAGAGTGGAGCGGCCAAGAAAGGCATTGTGGCCAGGACTTTTGTGTTTGAGTGTTTGGGGTATTTGTGCACGGACGGGTCTTTGTGACCATTGATTGGGGTCTTGGTGACCTTATCATTATTGTAAATATTCTGTAAATAAACGCGGTGGTGGTTTTGACAACAACATGTCCGCCTGTCTGTGCCCGGTACCGCTCACATCTGGCGAGTCGGCAGGATGCTCCGCCTGTTTCAAGGCGGAGACCTGTTCTAAAAAATATTGTTGTGGGACGGCCCGGTGCAGCAGGGGACCCCACTCCACGCACGCTGGTGCTGCGTGCACAGCCCCGCTGGGTAAAGGAACCCCACGGACCGCCAGGGGTCCGCAGGAGGGCCGTTATTCCCTGAAGCGGGCGGGCGGCGTGCATTGGAAGAGTGCAGCGGTCTCCAACGAGGCGCGTTGTTGGAGCGCCGGGACGGCATGGCGCCAGAGAGGCCACGCCGAGGACGTTTCCTCGGTTTGACGGGACCTGGGAGGTGAGTTCCTGCCTATGCGGCAGCGCCCTTGGGGCCGGGCGCGTGTTTTGTTTTCCAGGCAGGGACCTCCAGGATCCGCGCCAGTGGCGGGCGATGCTGGTTTGCGGGCTCCGGCAGTAGCGCCGCAGCCGAGGGCTGCGAGGAGGAGACGCTGCAGCTCGAGAGGCGCTGGCAACAGCAAGGCTGCCGGCAAGCACGCCGCCGCAGAAAGGGAGCCAAGATGGCCGCGACCGGAAGTCCTCCCCTGACAGGCACGCCATTGGACGGTGTGTCTTGCGTGCCCGCCGATGACTGTAGAGAGGCGGGACCAGGGAATGTCCATCACGGGCAGGGGGGAGACCCGATTGGGCCGGAGGAGAAGGCCCACAGGAAGTGGCCGGGCGCCGGAGGCCGACAGTCAGGTAGGCTCCGGCCGGTTAACTTCCCTGTCTTTGCTGGCTGCTTTGGCGGAGCTGGAGGCGCCCTTCAGCCCGCCCGGGCAGCGTGTGTTGCAGGGTACGTGCCTCCGGGCTGAGGTGCTGGTACTGGAGAGGAAGGCCTGCGGCGCTGAGAACGCTTCGACGACAACGGACGGCGCGACGCTGGAATCTCCAGCCGAGAGGTATGGCGGAGATGGTGAGTACAGCCGACTGTGTAAAGCATATGGGAGGGTCTGCTGAAAAAGGCTGTGAAGACAATGATCAGTTCCGAGTAAGCAGCCCTCCTCGACAGGAGGCGCGGCGCGCGGACTGTATCGCGGGCGAGGGGAGTCCGAGAGGACGCGGAATGGACACGGCTGCTAAGTGCCCGGTCCTAGCGCCCGCCTTCGAAGTCGGCTGCGGTCTTCGCCAGCACTATAGGGACGCAGACGGGACAGAGGCGCTTTATTCCATAAGGAGTCTCAAACCGCCATGGCGCCCAGAGTGAAGGGAGGAATAAGAGGCTGGGTGCCGATTCCTCCGATATGTTACGGACGCAGACGGAAAGGGGCTCGAAGTTGATTAATACGGAGCCGCATATCGCCAAGGCGTCCGAAGTAAAGGGAGGATTAAGAGGCTGGGTGCCGATTCCTCCAATAAGGTGGGACGCTGCTGGGTGCACGCGGCTGGCTGCCCTCTGGGAGAGCAGAGGGAATCCCTGAGGCCGGGCGGAGAGAGCGGATGCGGTGCCGGCACTCCATCGTCGAGAGGGACACGGAAGCCGCGGGAGAGGGAGCCGATCAGGCAAGTGCCGGGTGCCGTTGGAGGGGAACGCTGCCCGCGTGGCGTGGCACGAGCTGGGTGCTTTGGCAGCGGTTCTGCCCTGTGTTCTCTTTGTAGGGACGGACCCGGCGAGTTGAAGGAGCCCTTCAGGCGGAACAGCCCTCTGATGTCGGGCCGCCTGCAGAATGATCTCTGTCGGTGCGCAGGTGCGCCACAGCTGGAGGAGCCAACGGGGAACGGCTCAGAACAAAGGCGTGGAGGTCCCGGAGGGGGTGCCTACCGAGGAGGCCCCGGGGTGCCGGTAAAAGGGGGGAGCACAACCTGTGCGAGGCACAGGGATGCACCATGGGTTGGTGCGCAGATTGTGTCTCCGCCCCTGTCCCTGCTAGGAGTGCGGGGCCGGACCCCGGCTATCCTCGAGTGGGACCCGTTGAGCTCTGCTGCCCTCGGGACGGGTCGCCTGCCCACGAGTGGTCTCGCTGGCTGTGGGGCACTGTCAGGGGATGCCAGGGGCCATGACCCGGCGGGATGCCAGGAGGGACGGAAGAGGGTCAGAGCCCTGCCTGGATCACGTGGGGTTCGCCTTCCGGGTTGCTTTGGGGGCCACGGGTCAAGGGCTTGGAAGCTCTTCCCTGTAGGGGCCCGTGGCCACCGCCAGGAGGCGCCAATGCCTTGGGATTTTTCCCCAGCACTCCTGCCACACCAGGAAGTGCTGGGGAAGACTTTGACGGTGCCCGGGAGCAGCGGGAGGACAGCCGACACTTCCGCCACGCTGGGGCGTGGCAGAAGATTGCCGGGAACACCTGGGGCTCATCCGGGTCCTCCATAAAAGGGGCCGTCTCCCGCCATTCAGGGCTGGAGTCGGGTGGAAGGAGGACGAAGCAAGTGGAGAGTGGAGGCGGCCCAAGAAAGGCATTGTGGCCAGGACTTTTGTGTTTGAGTGTTTGGGGTATTTGTGCACGGAGGGTCTTTGTGACCATTGATTGGGGTCTTGGTGACCTTATCATTATTGTAAATATTCTGTAAATAAACGCGTGGTGGTTTTGACAACAACATGTCGCATGTCTGTGCCGGTACGCTTCACAATATATATATATATATATATATATATATATATATATATATATATATATATATATATAACTGCTCAAAGATAAAGGAACATTATTCAGGTATACATAAAGTCATGCAACTGGGATATTAATCTGGTCAGTTAATGCGAGGGGGTTAATCAGTTTCAGCTGCTGTGTGTTATAATTAAAACGATGCACTAGAACTTAATTGGATTGACCCAAAACAGGAATGTTAACAGTGGAGGCACTGACATTTTCTCCTGCATTTTCTGGCTGTTTCTTCGTGTTTTGCATTTGCTACAGTCATTTCAGTCACTGGTGTAGCAGAGGCTACCTGGACCCTAAGAAGTTGCAGGTGAATAACTCTGGGATGGCCATAATAGTATACCCATTGCAGAAGGTTGCTGTTCCTACCACGATCTCGGCATGGAGTAGATTCTAGAGACAAGCAGTTTACTCTAGGAGAGCTGAGGCTATAGAAGGTCCATAACCCATCAGCAGGACGGATCTGCTCCTTTGGCAGGAGAACAGGATGACACTGCCAAAGCTACAAATGACTCAGCAAAGGAAAGGGAGCCTGATCCCTCCTCCGGACAGCCTAGTTCACTTTTTATGTCCTGTGCCAAACTTAATTTTGGTCCCGATTTGACACCCGAACAGAGACAAGATCTCGAAAAAGCTATCTTGTCTGTACCTGAGGTGGTGGACGAATTACCTGGACGTACTGCGTTGATTGCACATGATATTATTACGGACCCTGGAGTGATTGTCAGGGAGAGACCTTACAGACTCCCGGAGGCAAAGAAAGCGGAAGTGGAGTTGGAAATTAGGCGAATGCTGGATTTAGGGGTTATCGAAGAAAGCTATAGCCCTTGGTCTAGTCCAATTGTTCTAGTTTCTAAACCCGATGGGTCTTGGAGGTTCTGTAATGACTTCCGGCGACTCAATCAGGTCTCTAAATTTGATGCGTATCCGATGCCGCGAGTAGATGCCTGCTCGATCGGCTAGGAAGCGCTCAATTCCTAACTACCCTTGACATGACAAAAGGGTATTGGCAAATTCCCTTAACGGATTCTGCAAAAGAAAAAACCGCGTTTAGCACTCCCAGTGGACATTGGCAGTATAGGGTCCTTCCATTTGGTTTGCACGGGGCGCCAGCTACTTTCCAGCGTCTGGTAGACACACTGCTACGGCCCCACAATTCCTTTTGTGCCGCTTACCTAGATGACGTTGTCATCTATTCCAGCACATGGAAGGATCATGTACGGCAGGTGAAAACGGTGCTTTCCACACTGGCAGCAGCAGGGCTGCGTATTAATCCAAAGAAATGTTTCTTTGGATTGAAAGAAGCCAAATATTTGGGCTACCTAGTGGGGGGAGGTGTCGTGAAGCCACAATGTCTTAAAATTGATGCCATCATTAATTGGCCCCGTCCGATAAATAAGCGGCAAGTACAAGCATTTTGGGATTAGCTGGATACTATCGCGCTTTGTACCTCATTTCTCAGAAATTGCTACGCCCTTATCCAATTTGACAAAGAAGCGAGCACCTGTTAAAGTGGTATGGGATGATAAAGTAGATAAAGCATTTGGTGACTTAAAATTGGCCCTTACGCCAGCACCTGTATTAAAATCTCCTGATTTTTCTCTTCCTTTGTTCTCCAGACCGATGCATCGCCACAGGATTGGGTGCCGTGTTGAGCCAATGTATCGACGGTGCTGAACACCCCATTATGTATCTGAGCGGAAACTGCTGGACCGGAGATGAAGTATGCTGCGGTGGAGCGTGAGGCTCTGGCGATTAAGTGGGCTATTACATCATTAAGGTACTACCTATTGGGGCGAGAGTTCACTCTGATAGCGGATCATGCCGCTTTACAGTGGATGTCCCTTCATCGAGTCAAATCCTCGTGTCACTAGGTGGTTTTGGATCTTCAACCATACCGTTTTAGCGTTACTTATCGTAGGGGTTCCTTACAGGCCAACGCAGATGCTCTCTCCCGGGTCCACGACCTCTCGGTGCAGATCGCCCGACGGATGGGTCTGGGCTGAGGGGGTCATGTCACACACGCGTGCGGTAGGAGGCAGTCAAAGAGCCTAAAGGTGAGTGAAATCTCGAGACAAGGGTTTATCACGTGGTACTTACCTGAATCTCTTTCTATCTACAGAAAACCGGAAGAAAAATAAAACACTTTCCAATTTAAATCCAAAATGGCGCGATGACGCACTTCCGGTTCCAGTCTGATGACGTCACTTCGGTTACAATATATATATATATATATATATATATATACTGCTCAAAAGAATTAAAGGAACACTTTTAATCAGAGTATAGCATAAAGTCAATGAAACTTATGGGATATTAATCTGGTCAGTTAAGTAGCAGAGGGGTTGTTAATCAGTTTCAGCTGCTGTGGTGTTAATGAAATTAACAACAGATGCACTAGGGGCAACAATGAGATGACCCCCAAAACAGGAATGGTTTAACAGGTGGAGGCCACTGACATTTTTCCCTCCTCATCTTTTCTGACTGTTTCTTCATTAGTTTTGCATTTGGCTACAGTCAGTGTCACTACTGGTAGCATGAGGCGATACCTGGACCCTACAGAGATTGCACAGGTAGTCCAACTTCTCCGGGATGGCACATCAATATGTGTCATTGCCAGAAGGTTTGCTGTGTCTCCCTGCACAGTCTCAAGGGCATGGAGGAGATTCTAGGAGACAAGCAGTTACTCTAGGAGAGCTGGAGAGGGCCATAGAAGGTCCATAACCCATCAGCAGGACCAGTATCTGCTCCTTTGGGCAAGGAGGAACAGGATGAGCACTGCCAAAGCCCTACAAAATGACCTCCAGCAGGCCACTGGTGTGAATGTTTCTGACCAAACAACCAGAAAGACTTCATGAGGGTGACCCAAGGGCCCCATGTCCTCTAATGGGCCCTGAGCTCACTGCCCAGCAGCATGCAGCTCGATTGGCATTCGCCATAGAATACCAGAATTGTCAGATGCACCACTGGTGCCCTGTGCCTTTTACAGATGAGAGCAGGTTCACCCTGAGCACATGACAGAAGTGAAAGGGTCTGGAGAAGCCATGGAGAACATTATGCTGCCTGTAACATCATTCAGCATGAGCAGTTTGGTGGTGGGTGGTTTGGTGGTTTTGGCAAAATGGACTAGCCTGCCACATAATTTTATCACTCTGATTTTTGGGGCGTCTTTGAATTCAGGGCTCTGTAGGTTGATCATTTTCATTTCCATCAAACGATGTGGCATCCTTTCGTTCCTAACACATTACCCAGTCTATATCAGTATAGATATCCAGGAGGATTTCTTTTTCCCATTGAGATCTGATGTGTTTTCAAAGTGTTACTTTAAATTTTTTGAGCAGTTTATATGCTTTGCATCACATAAATTATATTGAAAAGTAGGCTATATTAAAATAGAAAACCATTTTTTAAATTGTAATTTTTTTCCTGTATTTTTTATCAAGTAAATGCAGGCTTGATGCGCATAAGGGACTTATTTAGCCTAAAATAAATGTGCATGCAAATTTGACCAAATGGAATAATATACGTTAATGGACTTATTTATTTATGCATTCATTCGTTTATTTATGCCTATTTATTCATTCATTTGTTTATGCCTATTTATTCATTCATCTGTTTATTTAGGCCTATTCATTCATTTAATCATTTATTCATCATTCATTAATTAATTCATCCATCCATCCGTCGACAGGACTGCGCAACTCGCTGGGTCTCTAAACTGGCAATGGTGGAGCGAATCCTCGAGCAAGCCCAAGCGATCAGACACGTCCTGTCTGATGACAGAAGGAGCAGCCTGTCCCTGACCTGGCAGGACATGGATGTCTTGAAAGCTGTTCACAAAGCACTGAAACCAGTCGGTGATTTCACTGATATTTTGTCAGGAGAAAATTATGTGACCAGTTCCTGTATCCTCCCCATACTACAGCTCTGCAGGGACAATGTGTTGGCTGCGTCAGAAAATGACCTCCAGCTAACAAAGTCAATCAAAACTGAAATTCTAACAAAGCTGGAGGCCAAGTATGAATCCAATTCAGGGCGCAAAATATTGCGAAAATGCACTTTCCTCGACCCTCGTTACCGTGGAAGATATGAGACGGATGACAACGCATTGGCAGAGACCAAGGCTGAATTACAGGCTGAGATCGTGAGCTTAGAGGCAGCAGGTCTAGTGGCCATCAGAGTGGAAGAGGGAGAGGAGCAACCTGCAACCTCACGAAAAAAGATGACTCTGGGGAGTATGCTGCAAAAAAAATCTGATGCAATGGCAGGTCCCGTCGGCATCGGCACCGTAGAGGACCGAGTAGTCAGAGCTGAAATAACAGCCTACTGTTTGGAGCCAGTTACTCAAGGAGACGAGGACCCACTTCCCTGGTGGAAAAATGCTGCCGGGCGTTTTCCCCAGATATCGCGAGTGGCACAAAAGTACCTGTGCGTCTGTGCCACAAGCACACCATCGGAGCGGGTTTTCAGCACCACAGGTAAAGTTGTCGGTCCACAACGTGCCCTGTTAAAGCCGGACAAAGTAAACATGCTGGTTTTTTTAGCGAGAAATCTTGAATAGATTGATGCCACTTGCCATTCGTTCCTATTCGCACTGTGTTTATTTTTATTTAATTGATTCAGGTATTTTTATTTGGTTTACGTTAAAAACGATATTGGAAAGAAGACGTTTTTGTTTAGGACTATTGCATTGCAATACTTTTTATAATATGGATGATGTTTATGTTAATTCAACTCTGGTTGACTGTTGTGGGTCTATTTGCACTTTTTTCTAAGCTGCTCATCTTTGTTATTAAAAGTTGTTCAGGCGGTGTGATTTAATTGATTTGTGTGCGCATCTCCGCGTGAAAACTGTTCTGGATGTTTATGTTAATTTAATTCTGTTTGACTGTTGTATTTGCACTTTTTTATAAACTGCTATTTGTTGCTAATAAAAGTTGTTAATATTGTTCTGCATGTTATTTTGTTATTGTTTCAGTATTAGTGTTTGATATTCAGTTTCTGAACGGTTTAGGCACAAGCCAACAGTTTGGTGACGCTGTCTGAGCCTTATGTCACAATTTTTTTACTATTCACAGTAATACCGTATACCGAGGTAAAATAGGAAGGAGGTTTGACGGTATCAAAATTTGGATACCACCCAACCCTACTGTGTGGGTGCATTTGCATGAGTGCACACAACGTGCGTGCTTGTGTGTGCCTCAGAGGGTGTACACATATACTGTATGTAATTTATCATTTATCTAAAAACTAACCATGATAAAACTTTGCAAATCAATAATCTGGTCCTATTACTAAATGAAGCAGAGTGAAAAAAAATCCCAGTTAAACAATTTCTATCCCAGTTATTGTAGGACATAAGACAAACTATTTTTTAAGTATATGGAGGTAAATACTGGACCGAACTAGACCAAAAACAATGTGCATCAAGTCTGTAACAATACAAACACAATGGAACTTCAGTATCATGCACCATAACGCAGAGTACAGGCAAGATTGGAAAAAAAGCACATTCAAATGACAACTCATGTTGAAATGACATAGCGTTTTCAAATAGTGACATTTTCATGTATGAATGTGTGTGTGTGTGTGTGCGAGAGAGGCAGAGACAGATTCAATCTCATTCAAGTGGTTACTGGAATATAAAATAAACACTTTTGTAAAGGTATAACAAAAGAAGTTTGCTTTTATTCAAGAATAATTTAACAAAAAATTCAAGTGACAACAAGATACCAAGAAAACATGATTCACCAACGTTTGTGTGATTATCTTTTACAGGTAGCAAAACTTTACACTGGCTTTTACAGCCTGAAATCAAAGGCTCATTCTTATTGGGTGCATATACTGTCAGCACGGCATTACTAGATCTAAACACTAGCGTTGCAAATTGCTCGCGTAATGAAGTGACTTTAGCTGCAGGTGGAAGTCCCATTTTACTTATGTTGCTAAGCAGAGTTGTGTCAGAGTGCAACAATCTATTAGCCATTGAAATCGCTGTGTAGAAGCTGTCTGTTGTTACGGATATGCTTTTGTCCAGAAATGGCTCCATAAGCCTTTATGGGTTATAACTCAATACACAGTTCTCAAGAAAACATTGCCAGATGTCCAAGATCACAGCAAATGTGTCATTTTCACACATTCTGCATGGGTGTATTCGTTGTCAAAGCACAAATGCCAAATTGTAGTCTGATAGCAGTCATGGTATTGTTGAATGCCGGTACAACAAATAGTTCTGAGCAGGCATCAAGCACAGCAACAACTGTGGTCATTGCTACTCTTGTGAAAAGATTGGAGATAAATGCCATCAACTCAGTGAGGGAGAGGCAAGTTTGTTGTACCACATGAACGTCACTGACAGAATAAAACTGAAAAATAAAAAAACAAGAGCTAACTTTTACAAGTAGCCACAATTTACACGGGGTATTACAGACTCAAATCAAATGTACATTTTTATTATTTACTGTAAAAGTAATAATAATAGCAGCTTACAACTCAAAATGCAGAGTGCCTGGCCTCGAACACGGAACCTTTCGGTTATAAGGCAGCAGTTCTTACCGCTACACCATTCAAGAATATACATATCAACTTCCTTGTCAATTGACGTTTGAGCTTGGGTTTTTAACTCATTGACAGCAACACGTAAATCAAATGTATTTTTTTGGTAAAATTTATTGAATAAAACTGCACATGTTTATTTTCACACATTATACACGTCACGTCATTATCAGTATAATATGAAAAAATTTTCTGCTTTAGGTATGTGTTCAGCTTTTATTGCCATCCTACATTTACACAGATCATTGTAGACACGGGACACACATGAAATGTATGTATTCCAAATAACACCCAATAACAATATATTATTTACCCTATATAACTCCAGGCACCTCACTGCCAGATAAGGAGACTTGAGCTCTGAGAATTTTGAGATGGAGTGTCGGTCAGGGGGGATGGGATAGCAGGCTGCTTGCTGCTTGCTGCTTGTGCTGATTGACATATTTACAAAATAAAACACGCTGATGGAGACGTTCGAAGGAATTTAAGGTGGCCCAGGATTACAATTTTTTTTGTAGGGTTCAGGGATTCTAGTCTTAAGACCTGGCATAATTTGAGATCCAATCTTAAGAATGAGTTTAGCTTCTTCTGTTTTTCTTTGAAATGTATCTTTAAAGTCCTCTGAAAGAACACAAAGACATCAATGTGTGGCTATGATCAACAAATGTGAAATGTTCTTCATTAGGCTTTGTAAGGGCTTGTTATGATCTAAAGAGCTCCTAAGCATGAAAGTCCAAAAAAAAAAGAAAAATCCCCAAAATGCCCACTAGAGGGTGAAATACTGTCAACCTCCAGGTACATACAAAAAGGCAATGAAGAGTCTAAATAGATTAAAATAGGTATTTTAACAAAACACTTTGTTGAGCAAAAATAAGCTCCAATGACCACAAAGACTCAAGGCAATGCCTTTAAGATAGACAAATCAGAGGAAAGCAATGCCCAATTACACAATCCAGAAGAAAAAGTGAAAAAAGAGCAAGAGTTCAGAGGAGCAGAACTTTAGAACATTAGAACAATATAGACAAGAACAGGCCATTCAGCCCAGCAAATCTCACCAGACTTATTTACATGATTTTTCTAAAAAAAAACATGAAGTCTAGTTTTGAAAGTCTCTAACGTCCTACTGCCTGCTTTACTATTATGGTGCTCAAACCAGACATTTTTACTTCCTAAGTGTAATACTTTACATTTACTGACATTAAATTTTATCTGCCACTAATATTCCCAAGCCTGTATGCTCTTGAAGTCCCCCTGTATTGATTCAACGGATTCCAGATTATCTGCCAATCCACCTATCTTGATATCATCTGCAAACTTAACCGGCTTGTTACTTATATATTGTAATGGATGGCCGGCCATTTATCCCGGCCAATACCCCCAAGCCGCCAGGTGGAGCCCTCCTTGCAGCGTGGAGGTCCCCAGAAGACCAGCAGGGCATCATGGACATTGGAGTTTTTATGCAAAGCCCTGCTGGATGCCGTGGGGGCCACAGGAGGGAGCTGCAGGGAGGACCGAGGGCTTCTTCAGCCTGTGACCGGAGGTTCGTCACAGGAAGAGCGACGAACTTCCGGGTTGAAGAAAGGGACGATTTACACTGACCCGGAAGGGAAAAGGACTTGTGGACTATTGGGCAGAAACACTTCCGGGTCAGGGATTATAAAGGACTATGGGAACTCCCAGACAACGAGCTGAGCTGGGTGGAAGCGTGGCAACGCGTCTGGGAGCTGGAGGATTGTTTATTATTGCATTATTGTGAGTTTAATGAGAATTGTGGTGGAGAGTGTGCTTTGTGCACTGTGGCAAGAAAATAAAGTCAACTTGAGGACTTTTACCTGGTGTCTGGAGTCGTGGACTGGGGTTCAAGGGAGTGAGGACGCCCCCTATCGTTCACAGTGGCGTAGCCGGCAGGATACTCTAGCGTCGTTTGCAGAGGACCTGAATCAAAAATTTTTGTGGATAACAAACCCTGAGAAGACTACGGAATCAGGAATCACCACAGCATCGCCAAAACCCGAAAAAACCGAGTCCAAAATAGGAAAAAAGAAGGGCAAGCAAAGCGACAACGCCAGCGGGAGTGCCGTAGGTGCAATGGCCGACGCTCGAGGAGTTAAGGAGAGGCCTTACAAGTCCGGAGAAACCTCCAGGATGCAACGATCCCTCTAAGGTACGTGCCGGGAACGACTTTAAAAATCCTTTTATTGTTTCTCACCTTGTCCCGTGCATGTACCTTGGAGATGACCACCTGGCGGCTCCGAGGGGAAAAGCAGACTGCCCCGAAGACGACGGCCTTCTCTTGTCGACGCCAGAGCACCTAGAAATCGACTTCCGCATGATGGCAGCCGACAAGGGACACGGTAGCAAACCCGGTGCATTCTGGGAAGGAGGAGATCCGCCCCTGTTGTTTGCACCTTCAAGCCCGAAGGAACGGACTTGGTCTTTCCGAAGGGGAAGGGGGAGGCGAGCGAAGCATTGCTCAACCCACAAGAAGGTAAGGAGGGTCGGGAAGTAGCTGATCGGGATGTCGAAAAAATATTAAAGACAGACCACAGTTCGCCGAAGAAGGCAACTCGACCCTCTGAGAACTCCAAGTCCCAGAAGCCTCCGCGAGAACCGTCAGAGCATGTGCCTGAAGCGGGCGTGCTCATTGGCTCCCGGTCGGCAGGTAACACGAACGAGGAAGTGAATGTTCTGCCAGTCGAAAGGAATAATTATATAAACTTGCGGGAGCTCGAAAAACTAATTGAGCCCGTAGCGAGTGTCTTGCAGGTCCTGACGACCATTGAAAAGATCGTGGGGATTTGGGAGCGGCAGCCAGAGAGCCGTTGGAGAAGGTGAGGGCCTACGTGCGGCGATTTGGTGGGGAGACTCCCGTAATGAATGATGCGGCGATACAGGTAAGCAAGACCCGTATCGTACATAATAGAGGGACGCGGTGTGATCCGGGCCCGCGTTAATAAGTAGCGGGTGCCAATACACAGCGTACCCTACAAGAGTGGTCGGCGGAAGGGCTAATCAATCCGGGGCAGCTAGACAATGCTGACTCCTGGAGCGAGGCAGCCCTGAAGACGCCGCCGTAATTTGTAAAAGTAAAGGGGTGCAACAGTAAAGGGTCTCTCTTTACTTAATAGAGAGACTCAGACTGTGGACAAACCCCAGATTAAGCAGGAGATCCCGAAAATAAAATGGGGGTCTCCTGACAAGAAAGGGAAAGAAGCAAAAAGAGAAAAAGCACCAGTAGAGGTGGCAGGGGTTTCTCTCCCAGCAAAAGGGGCGGACCTAACAGTTCCTTATTGTTTTCAGATCCGTAGGGGAAGAATACCAGGAGGACAGAGGCAGTGTTACGGGTGCCGAAGGTTGGGCCATATTTGGCGGAACTGTCCTTGGAGAGAGGGGGACAAGAGGTCAATTTGGAATAATATTCCCCCTAGGTTCTCCAGGGACCAAGATGTTCGTTTTAATCAAGGCTCAACCAGGACGTCCTCTTGGAGGAAGACTTCCCTCTCAGGGCAGGCCGCCCAATAATTCGCTGCTGGGGGGGAATACTGTAATGGATGGCCGGCCATTTATCCTGGCCAATACCCCCAAGCCGCCAGGTGGAGTCCTCCTTGCAGCGTGGAGGTCCCCAGAAGACCAGCAGGGCATCATGGACATTGGAGTTTTTATGCAAAGCCCTGCTGGATGCCGTGGGGGCCACAGGAGGGAGCTGCAGGGAGGACCGAGGGCTTCTTCGTGCCCTGTGACCTGGAGGTTCGTCACAGGAAGAGCGACGGACTTCCGGGTTGAAGAAAGGGACGATTTACCCTGACCCGGAAGGGAAAAGGACTTGTGGACTATTGGGCAGAAACACTTCCGGGTCAGGGATTATAAAAGGACTATGGGAACTCCCAGACAACGAGCTGAGCTGGGTGGAAGGGTGGCAACGCGTCTGGGAGCTGGAGGATTGTTTATTATTGTATTATTGTGAGTTTAATGAGAATTGTGGTGGAGAGTGTGCTTTGTGCACTGTGGCAAGAAAATAAAGTCAACTTGAGGACTTTTACCTGGTGTCTGGTGTCTGGAGTCGTGGACTGGGGTTCAAGGGAGCGAGGACGCCCCCTATCCTTCACAATATAAATTGTTTGGATAGGAATATATTAAAAGTAGTAGCAACCCTAGCACTGACCCAAGTGGAACACCACTCTTAACGTCAGCCAATTGTGATTGGGTTCCTTGCATCATTACCCTCTGCTTCCTGTGCCTGAGCCAATTCTCCACCCTTTTAAAAACATCACCCTGAACTCCCACTTCTTTTAGTTTGAAGCCTAACTTCTCATGAGGCACCTTATCAAATGCTTTCTGAAAGTCCAGATAAATAATATCATATGCTTTACTTTCATCATACCCTTTTGTTGCTTCCTCACAGAATTGCAGCATGTTAGTAAAACAACCTCCCTCTTCTGAACCCATGCTGACTGTTCAGTAAAACCCTTGTTCTTGCAATGTGTTTCTCAATCTTATCCTTAATAATTCCTTCTATTAATGTTCCTGTGATGCACTTTAAACTTACTGGGTTAATGGCTTATTGTCATTTGGAACTGCATAGTCAAACTTTTAATATATAATATTTGCCATATTTGAGGCCTTTGGAATTTCTCCAGTGCACAGTGACTTCCTCAAAATATGTGTCAAGTGATTATATATATACTGTAGATTCCGGAATATAAGCCGAAAATTTCGTCCTAGATTTTTGGCTTGGAGTTTGGGGGTCGGCTTATACAACGAGTATCGTTTCAGATTTAAGATTTCCAGCGCAATGCCGGTTTTGCTGATGAATACGGAAGTAATTAATGATGAAACCACAGCACCATCTTTCAGATGAAGAAGTAATTTGCATGCCGGTATTTTAAATTAAATGAAGAATTTATTCAAAAAAGTGTTTTAGTTGTTGATTTTATTAATAAAATTTATAATAAATTATCGTGAAGTTTAAAATAAAAATTTTTGTTTTGATTTACGACCAACATTTTGCGTTACGACCTGAATGCGGTCACGTGTATCCGTTTGCGCGATTGTAAACAAACGACCGAGACTGTTATTAAGTGTCAGTCGAAGCCCAGATACATGTGTTTGTGGATGTAATTTCGGTCATTGCAGTGATTTACCTATTGTGGCAGTAGGGGGCGCTAGTGCTCCCTTGAACCCTCAGGTACCACGCTAGACACTGGATAAAAGTCCCAGACTTTTTATTAATTAATAATACTGTGCACAAAGCACCCTCCACACTACTCATAAATTATACAACAACACAATGAAAATACTCTCTCCTCCTCGCCCAGACACTTTGCCCCTCTACCTCCCAGCTCAGCTCAGTGTCTGGACTTTATACACCCTGACCCAGAGGTGTTCCTGCCCAATCAGTCCACAGTTCCTTATTCCTTTCGGGTCAGGGTAAACGGTCCTTTTCTTCAACCCGGGAGCACGTCGTTCCTTCCTGTCACGTGACCGTTATAGGGCACACAAGCAGGGCTGAGTATAAATACTACATAGTCCATAAGGCCCTGCTGGAACTCGGGGCACGATCCTGCTGTCGGGGGAGCTCCTCCTCGCGGCCTGGGGGTGAGGACCGGAGCACGAAGCCGGCAGTCCTCGACACTATATATATAATTCACTAAGACCATGCAAGCAAGACACATAATTGCTAAGGAAGGAAGAGAAGGTAACGAAGGTAAAGAAAGAGATCACAATCAAAACGAAGATGGAAATTGTGTGGAAATATGATACTGGTGTTCGTGTGACCAATCTCGCTAATATGTACAGCATATCGAAATCCACCATCTCCACAATTTTACAAAGAAAAGATTTGCATAAGGAGGCTCCTTCTAAACAATAACCACCTTCCGTTTCATTCTCCTCTTCCTCACTTCCTGCAGCCCAAAGATGATAAATTAAATGGTGAGTACAGTATGAAATTGTTGTTTCTAGAATAGAATAGAATGTCTTTTATTGTTACTATACACAATGAGATTAAAAGCAGCTCCTTCAATGCAGACATATGTGTAGAACACAACAGGTAAATAAACAAATAAACAAATGGTGCAAAAAGTTGCAAAGAAGTTGCAAAAAAAAGTTCTGTATAGGGCTTGTATGGTTGTTTCTTTATCCTTAGCATAACGCTGGATCTGCGGCCCCGCTTCTGCTTTCTTTCCCTCCTCCATCTGCGTCGTCTCCTAGACCTGACAACAATCCACGGAGAGCCCACTGGTCTCGCTATGTTGTCTGGGATGTTGTGCATGTGATGAAAAACACTCGAAACAGATATCTGGGTCTGGACACCGATGTCTATAAGGTTCTGACAGGTGTAGCGGATGTTCGCCGAACCGATCGTGCACAAACAAGCAAAAAAAAAAAAGTACAAAAACAACAAAAAAGTGCACTGAAAAGGAGAGCCCTGAGCCGCTGCGACCATGCGCGATGCCATGCTCCTAGCTTAATCTAGCCTACTTCTGGTAGGCTAGGCACTTTTTATAACTTTTTGGTTAGTACATTAGAAAAATTATTGTTGTTTTGGTAAATTATGCGCATTATACAACCCTTTTTTATAATGAAAAGATTAAATAAGTGTTGCAGTGGGAGGGTCGGAATGCATTATGGGTATTTTCATTATTTCTTATGGGAAAAAAGTTGGTTGTAAGTCAAGACTATGAGTTACAACCAGCCCTTGCGAACTAATTAAGTTCGTAAGTCAAGGGTCCACTGTATTGCGTATTTAAGTTAATCAAATTTATAATGAGTCTCCGGAAATCCACCCGCTGATGTACCGTATTTGCGTAAATAGTTTCAACACAAAGGTTTCATTTTACCAAACTTCTCCGCAATCACTTCCTGGTTTCCATCAAAAATGCTGGCAGTCTCAAATTCTCGCCGATAAACATGATAAATATACCTGAAGAGACACTTTTAAGGAAATTTAGAAAATTTTGCTTGGAGATGACCGGCTTAAATACCAGTCATCGGCAAATACATGTAATTTAGTAGGTAGAAAAGGGGGTCGGCTTATATACCGAGTCGGCTTATATTCCGGGATCTACGGTACTTGCTGACCTCCTTAAGCACTCGAGGGTAAATATCAAGTCCTGGATATTTGTTTGATTTCAGCCTATTTAATTTAAGCAATACTTCTCACTCCACAATTTCTAAATCTCTTAGTACCTCCTTAGTAGTCCCATTTGCTGCTGGGTGGTTATCTAATTCCTCATTTGAGAAAACCTCAGAAAAATGCGAGTTTAGAGCATTTTCTATTTCACTGTCTGTATAATTCCCCTTTACTATTCCTGATGCACTTCACCTCCTCTTTGACTGTTCTTTGACTACTAAAATACTGAAAGAATCTCTTTGGGTCGTCTTTCACCTTATCACATAGTCACAAAATAAACAAAATACACTACAAGAGAGGAAATTACAATAAATCTCTGACTTGTAGATGAAAGTGCAACAGGGAATCTTAATACAGTAAATAGAAAATTAATTAACAAAAATGGAAAATACAGGAAAATGTTCAAAAAGAGTAAGAAAGCAGTTGCCTATAGCATATGCTGTAAGTAAACAAGTCATAATCCATAATATGTGAAAGAAAACCAGAAACAGAAGCAAAATAAGTCAAAGAAGCCAGTGAGTCCAACAAAGACAATACTCAGAAAAAAAAACAAAAAAAACTTTTCATAAAATCAACTACTGATGAGGAGAGAAGTCTTTGCCCTGGCAGGGCTGACGTGGTGACAAGATTAAGAGGTGGAGCCTCTCATTAGTTTAGAGCTCCCAGTTCTCATTTTCTAGTGGCATTATTTTGTTTTGGGCAAGGGTTTTCAGTGGTGTTGATGTCCTCTATAGAAAATTCATCTCAATATGCTGGATTTATATACATAATGAACTGATTTCAGCATTCTCAAAAGGAAAAAACAAATATCTGTAGTTGATTTGTATCTCCATAGATAATTGTCAAGCTAGTTTCCATCATTTTTTAAAATAATTAGGTAAGCAAGATCTTCTAATTTTTCACTTTGATTTTGATCGACTTAATTTTCCTTTCTCCATGAGCTAGTTGAAAAGATACTAGTTAAAAAAAATAATTGGAGAAAGAGTCATTAGAGTCATTAGGACAGTTTCCATTAGATCTTCCTCTCTCTCATGTATCCTCCAGGGACATTTGTGTGTTCAGCTTTAGACAGTTGAATGTTTTAGTGGTTATTCAAATAATCTTTTAATAAGGAAAATTTAATGTAAATATTTTGTTCCATCTGGAGAAAAGGTATGGCAACAACTATTTCAATTACTGTTCAGTATCAAACCCTTAACCTTGTTAGTCCTGTGGGGAAAATGGGTCCAGTAAAGTGACTGCAAACTTTTGGCATCTTTTTACTGTGTTTTTGCCTTCTCCCTGATTACAGTTCAAATTATTTTTAGCTTATTTTACATTTTTGTGCAAATCCTCCTGTATTCTCACTTACATCTTCATGCCCACTCTTAAATAAAGATATAAGCAGCTTATATCTCATCATGCTGGCACAAGCCATTCATCCTGCTTTAAAATGTACACAAGAGAACCAGCACAGGTTGATGACTTGAGCATAGATAATTTGACAATTACCTTCAATCCTGTCAATGATAAGCAGAACTTGCCTTGGCTCTAACAAATATTTTTACTTTAGTTATCCTTATTAACACATTAACTCTAAGAATTACTTGTTTTCAGACACACGTTTGATAAACAAGCATATTGGTTCAGTAAAAGAATTATGGTTATACTAGCCAACTAGCAGCGTAACATACGCAGTATATTATTATTTATTGATGAGTGAACACTTCCCGAAAGACACAGTTGTCCAAATGGGGAGGGTTTGAGGATACAACTGTCAGTGAATGAAAAGATGGAACTCTGGAGAGAGCAACATACAATTGTCCGTGAGTGAAAACAGGTTTTGGCAGATACAGGCATATTTTTTTGAAAGTTTGTCCTTGTGCCTTATTAATAGTCATTGCAAACGCCAATCTAACAGGAAATTGTCTGCGTGTAAAAGTAAAAGGCAAATTAGAATCTGATGGGGTCAGGGAAATCTGGGGAATAAGGACAGTTTGTGAAGTAGCAGATGTGATAGTACTCCAGTACATTGCGGTGAATGCTGGTAACAGAAAGTCTAGTGCCATTACAGAGACCTTTTGCTGGCATGAGGTTCCTGAGAAGCATGATGACTGAACCAATTTTAATTTTGAGTTTATGCGGAGGCATGCCAGTGGGAGTAAGACTATTAAGAAATTCTTCGAGGAATGTAAGTTGATCTGCAGGATCGTCTGTGACGATGGAGTCAACGCTGGTGAAAGTTACTTCGTCGTTAGAGATAAGTTTTAGCACCTGTTCATTAAGGTGTAGTAAGTCTTCGGTGGTGACGCTTAATATAGCTTGTGTACTGAGTTGTTCCAGAGTGACAGTTGAGAAATCGATGTTGCCATATAATTGCCTCGAGAGCGATGTTGGAAGCCTGCAGAGGGTGAGAGTTGGTGGGCGGGGCCTTGTCGTGCATTTCCCATGACATGGGAGGAGGGTTAGAGTGGGCGTTCGTGGCTCTTTCGTGCATAACCCATGGGCGGGGCTCTATGAGTTGGCAGTCGTGGCTCTCTATCTTGCATGCAGTGAAAAGTCAACGTGGATCAGAGGTGCATGTGGACTTTTGCACAGACAAAAGAGACTGAAGCTGTGTTTGGTGAGTTGTTGCGTGCAGGCACATGAGCAGGCAGTTCACATGCTTCGAGAGCAACACTGGACGCGGGAGGACGATTACAGTTGGCATGCGTGGCTCTGTCATGTGTACCCCATGACGCAGTAGGAGGGTTAGAGTTGGTGGGCGGGGCTGAGTCGAGCGTATACCATGGTCTTAGAGTTGGCGGGCAGGGCCCTGTGAGTTGGCGGGTGAGGCTCTCTGTCTTGCTTGTGCTCGCTGTCTTGCGTGCCCTTAGTAAATTATATATATAGATTCTTTCTGTAAATTCAGAAATTAAGTATCTATCTATCTATCTATCAATCAAAATACATCTATTTAGTTCTCCCTCTATTCTATATTCTTGTCAATTCTCATCCTATCAATAACATGACTGATTTTTTCCTATTGCTTACTTAGTTGTTTCATTATATACTATATGAGTGGCCACCAGGGGGCACACCAGCTCCCCAACCACTGGCACTGCCGACATAAGGCACAAGCCCAACACAGCACATGTTTCATATAAGTGTGGAAAACACCTTCCTTTCGCTTTCATCGCCTATCTAACACAGTTACAATGAGCACAGCACAATATACAACTCACAATGCTTTTTCTTTTTTATTCTCTCCTGTTCTTTTTCTCCTTCTGCCTCCACTCCTATTCCAGCTAGTTTTGTCCTTTTCCTTCTGACTCTGGCTCCCTGAGTGAAGTGAGGTGGCTTCTTTTATGCTGCACCTGGGAGCACTTTAGGTGGCTCATCAGCATTATCTGGAAATACTCCCAAGGTGTGGTGGAAACCCAAAGTAGGGCTTTGCAACTCCCTCTGGCTCCAAACTCCAACTCCCAGGAAGCCCAGTTAGAATCCGAGGCACTGCTACAACCCAGGGGGGGCTGCCATGTATCGCATCGGGGAATGCAGTGTCCTATGCACATCTTCTCCCTGGTCTGTCCAGTATATCTGCCTCTCAGGACTGAAAGGGTCTCTTCCGTCCGTCATATATGATACACAGTTTTTGTCACTCTCAATATTTTTAAAAATTTTGTTTATTTGTAATTTACTACCTTAAACATTTATAACAATTAGGTTTTCTTATCTTTGGAACATATTTGCGATTGTCCTTTTTTAAGGTTATACTAAGTATGTTTATTGTTCAAATCTGCTTTTTATTTTTATTTTTCTCAACACCAAGAAGACCATAGAGCTCATTGTAGATTACTGGAAAACTAAAGGCAGCAGACACACTCCCATCCATATAAATGGGGCTGAGGTGGAGTATGTTTCCAGCTTCAAATTCCTGGGTGTCCACATCTCTGAGGACCTTTGCTGGACAATAAATACTTCTATTCTTGTTAAAAAAGTGCAACAGTGACTTTACTTACTGTGGAGGCTAAAGAAAGCCTGGCTGCCTCTTCAGATTCTGTTGAACTTTTACTGCAGCACTGTCAAGAGTATATTAACTAACTACATTACAGTGTGTATGGCAACTGCTCTATAGCTGACAGGAAGGCCCTGCAATGGGTGATTTGGCTATAAATTATGATCACGTAGTACTGATGGGGGATTTTAATGTACACATTGATGTGGAAACTGACACTTTTAGCAAATGTTTTACTTATTTGTTAAATTAGGATTTTGCCAGAATGTCCAAGGTCCAACTAATAATCATAACCACACATTAGATTTAATTATAACTTACAAAGTTGAAATTCAAAATTAAAATATTACTCCATTAAATTAAGTTATTTCCGATCACTGCTTAATTACATTTGATTTAGCCCTGCCCTTGCCAAAGCACTCACAGATTAAAACAAAGTGCGACATCTAGATTGTAATTCTGTTTCAAAATTTATAGTAGATACTTTGAGTAAGTTGAGTGTAATTGTGGAAAACCATTTAGATCAGTTAACATCAAATGTAAACGTGGAAAACAAAGTAGATCAGCTAACATCACATTATAATGTGACATTGAGAGATGCTCTGGACACAGTGGGCTCCCCTTGAAACAAAAGTGATCAAAGCACATAGAAACTCTCCCTGGTTTAATGAAAACACTTGTGCTCTTAAATTAGAGTATCGAAAACTGGAGCGCAGATGGACAACAACAAAGCTATATGTCTTTCAAATTGAATGGACAGAGTGTTAAAATATATAAAAAAGCCCTCTTTAAAGCTCGCACATAATAGCATGATAGCAATAATAAAAATCCTCGGGTACTGTTTAGAACAGTGGCTAAATTAACAAATGGAAATTCAGATCAACAGTGCAAAATACCAACAGATATTAGCAGTACAGACTTTATTAACTTCTTCAATGAGAAAATTAAAAATATAAGATCCCAGATCTCAGCATCAAACCAAATACTAGCTTAACAGACCCAGTCTCACATTGCATTCAGCACTTTAGTAATTTTAATTCTGTAACTCAGCAGGAAGTCTTAACTTTAATTTGTAAAATAAAGCCCACTACTTGTTCCCTAGATCTAGTGCCAACAAAACTAGTAAAAAGTTCAATGGATGTTCTCCGGCGCCTGTTCTAAACATTATCAGTAGTTCATTATTGCATGGCACAATACCCGATGCACTAAAATTGTCATTCATTAAACCATTACATAAGAAATCAGACCTAGACCCATACATACTAAATAATTATAGGCCTATTTCAAATTTCAAATTTACCCTTTCTCTCTAAAATACTAGAAAAGGCAGTTGCCAATCAGCTTCAGTCACACCTTACGCAGTACAATTTATTTGAGAAATTCCAGTCTGGATTCCGCACTGGTCATAGTACAAAAACGACACTAAATCAGGTTGTAAATGACATGTTGATATCCTCTGATGAAGGAAACTCCACTGTAATTATGTTGTTAGACTTAAGTGCAGCATTTGACACCATTGACTATTGCATTTTTACTGCACAGGCTAGAAAATGATGTTGGGCTTGCAGGCACTCTGCTTGCTTGGTTTAGTTCTTATTTATCAAATTGATTCCAATATGTACAGAAATGTGCTGACAGTACTCCATCATTATACACAGAAGTGAGATATGGTTTCCCGCAGGGCTCGGTACTGTAAACTTTACTGTTTTCAATTTACATGCTTCCACTGGGATCTATCATTAGGAAACATAATGTTAATTTTCACTCGTATGCAGATGACACCCAGTTATACCTTTCATTTAGATCAAATGAAGTTTCTCAAATGTTGTCTTTAATTAGTTGTGTTAGTGAATTAAAGGAGTGGATGGATGAGAACTACTGGTCTTTAAACAAAGATAAAACAGAGATGTTAATTGTTGGAGGAAATGACACTGATCACAACAATATTCTGTCATCGTTTAACTCAGTTGGAATCCCAATTAATTTTACTGAATCAGCCCGCAATGTAGGAGTTATCTTTGACTCTAGCATGTCATTTAAAGTGCACATTACAAAGTTGTCCAAAACATGTTTCTTCCATCTTAAAAATGTTGGGAAATTAAGGCGCTTTCTAAATAAACAGGATTCTGAGAAATGAATTCCTGCATTTATTTCTAGTAGGATGTTCACTGGATGTTAAAACTGTTCTTTATACAGCCTCCAGTTAATCCAAAATGCTGCTGCAAGAATTATTACAAGAACAAGAAAATACGAACACATAACTCCAGTTCTTAAATCCATACACTGGCTCCCGGTTAAGTTTAAGGCTGATTTCAAAATCCTCCTTTTAACATATACAGTAAATTATTAAATGGCCAAGGTCCGGCTTACTTGTCTGAACTTATTATGGCTTTCAAACCAGAGCGCACATTAAGATCCCAAAATGCCAGTCCATTGATTCCAAGAATAACAGTGGGAGGTCGAGCTTTTAGTTACTGGGCCCTTAAACTGTGGAATGGTCTGCCTGCTAGTATAAGAGGTGCCCCTTCGGTCAGCTTTTAAATCCCGGCTAAAGACTCACTACTTCAGTTTAGCATATCCTGACTAAAGCTACTGATTAACTGTACAGACTGCAATTCTGTTGTTAGTCATTAGCACTAAAACATAAGTAACATGATAGTTATAATTTGATACTAACCCTCTCACCTATTCTGTTTCTCTTTTTGCTACTCAAATGTGGCACTTGGTGCCACGGCCCACCTGCCAAGTTGTTTTGCCTGCCTAAGGTAAAGTCATCCCTGATGGAGGATCGCAGGAATCGGATTAGCACTATTTCAGCTGTGGAACAGCCAAATGGACAGGGGTGGGCAGCTTGATGAATGAGGTCTCCAGGACAAATATAAATCATATTATGTGATATCATCTACTGTTAAATTCTGCTCCGTACTTCTAAAATTTTTATTTTTATACTGTATTGAGGATTTGTTCTGTTCTGTGTATTGTACTATATTGTATTGACCCCCTTCTTTTTGACACCCACTGCATGCCCAACCTACTTGGAAAGGGGTCTCTCTTTGAACTGCCTTTCCCAAGGTTTCTTCCATTTTTTTCCCTACAAGGGTTTTTTTTGGGAGTTTTTTCTTGCCTTCTTAGTGAGTCAAGGCTGGGGTCTGTCAAGAGGCAGGGCCTGTTAAAGCCCATTGCGGCACTTCTTCTGTGATTTTGGGCTATGCAAAAAATAAATTGTATTGTATTATATATCTATACTAATAAAAGGCAAAGCTTTCACTGACTCACTCACTGATCACTATTTCTCCAACTTCCCGTGTAGGTAGAAGGCTGAAATTTGGCAGGCTTATTCCTGGCAAAGCCCTCACTCACTCACTCACTCACTCACTCACTCACTCTCCAACTTTCCATGTAGGTAGAAGGCTGAAATTTGGCAGGCTTATTCCTTACAGCGTACTTACAAAAGTTAAGCAGGTTTTATTTCGAAATTCTACGCATAACGGTCATAACGGTTGACAACGTTCGCCATGTTGAACTTTCTTATTTATGGCCCCATCTTCACAAAATTTGGCAGGCGGCTTCCCTGCACTAACCGAAACTGATGTACGTACTTATTTCGGTGGTATGACGCCACTGTCGGCCGCCATATTGAACTTTCCAACGTCACTAATTCTCCAACTTTCCGTGTAGGTAGAAGGCTGAAATTTGGCATGCTCATTCCTTACAGCTTAGTTACAAAAGTTAAGCAGGTTTTATTTCGAAATTCTGCGCATAACGGTCATAACGGTTGACAACGTTCGCCATGTTGAACTTTCTTATTTATGGCCCCATCTTCACGAAATTTGGTAGGTGGCTTCCCTGTGCTAACCAAAACCGATGTACATACTTATTTCAGTAGTATGATGCCACTGTCGGCCGCCATATTGAACTTTTCAACGGTCTTTGTTACTTATGGGCCCATCTTCAAGAAATTTGGTACGCGGGTTCCCAACACTAACTGAATCCTACTTACGTACATATATACGTTGTCCATAGCCTGCAGCTCGGTCACCGTGTGAGGCGGCATTGGGTCCCCCATCCCAACGCCTCCCATGTTGTTGGCTGCCTGCCAATATAAGGCCATCCGTCGCTCCGGTCTCTACATTCCCTTCCTTGCTTCGCCACAGGATTCACGTCTCCCTGCTGATAACTACAGCCTTTTTATTTAATCCACGGCTTCTCCGCTGTTTTATTGTTCGTTTATTACGATTATAGTTATTGTTTAGGTATTTTAGACTTACTTTACATTATTCAGGTACCCATTTTCTTTATCATTCCAACCGTACCCCCATTAACATGTCTATCGAGGTGATCACTATTTATCAAAGAACTGTCACTTACCGAGTGGTTTCCATGCCTGGAGATGGCACCTACCTTTTCCATTCTCTGTGTTACATATTGCACGGCCATATCAGGCTCACTCTTGATATCCGGAGGAACATTGTGTCTTATGTATTGAATGACTGGGAGAGGTTCAAGGTGTGGACTGATGATGGTAAAGGAGATAATTATACTACACAGGAGCACTAGAAGAGTGAAATGCTTAAGCCCTTCACCTATGGTTCTGCATGTGAGTTGATGGCTGCCGCTGAATTGTTCGGTTGTCGCTTTCAAGTGTACCAAAATGGCCAAATATTTTACACCTTTTGACAACTGCCAGTGCCTCTTAAACATCTTAGACTCACAGGTGACGATTTCAGTAGTAGACACTTTGATGTTTATGAATGTTTAAACTCTCAAAAGCTGGATGTGAAGTTATTGATGAAACCAGTTGTATGCTTACAACGCTTGACAGATGCCGAATGTCACTTCAACACAAGTCTTGCAAATACTGTCGTAATTGAAACAAACCATGAAATTTAAACCGATTATGACAGCAGCAATCCAAGCTGTGAGATTTGAAACAAGATTACTGTTCACATGGCCAACTGTATGTTGCATGCTCAAGAGTAAGCTCAGCGCACAGCTTGGTCATAATACAACCGGAGGGCCGAACTTAAAATGTGGTATACAAAGAGATCCTTAACAAATAATTATTGGTATATTTTCCCTCAGTTTAAAAAGGTTTAATTTTCTTCTTAATAAAAATTTTAAGGCAATACTTTGCCTGTGAAGCGCAGGTATTTTGCTAGTATATATATATATATATATATATATATATATATATATATATATATATATATATATATACAGTACAGACCAAAAGTTTGGACACACCTCCTCATTCAATGTGTTTTCTTTATTTTCATGACCATTTACATTGGTAGATTCTTACTGAAGGCATCAAAACTATGAATGAACACATGTGGAGTTATGTACTTAACAAAAAAAGGTGAAATAACTGAAAACATGTTTTATATTCTTGTTTCTTCAAAATAGCCACCCTTTGCTCTGATTGCTGCTTTTCACACTCTTGGCATTCTCTCGATGAGCTTCAACATGGAACGGATCATGTTATATGCTGAAGTTGGCTTCATTTCAAGGCTGTTTCAATGGTAATACTGTATTTTTTGTTATTGCTACTCCCTGTCAATTACAACAGAGAGCACAATACATGGTTCAAAATGTATGTCTCATACTAAATCCATTAATGATTACACTACAATATACAATATATGATTTATATAACCATTAATTTCCCTAGTTGAACGTAGATGTTTTTGAGAAAAGAGAAGCAAATAGCAATAATGAAGCCCTGCAGACTCTGTGGCCCTTCAGAATCTGAGTTTGCCACTTTCCCTCCATTAATAGGTGGGACCAGGGGTTAATGTTGTGCAAAAGGAATGGCTAAGGGATGAGACCCAGCCATTCCCGGTCATAAAAGAAAACTTAGACAAGGTTTCAGAACTGACACATTACAGATAAAAGCCCAAATCTGACCTCAAAGATTATTTTTGAGGTTGATTTAAAACTGACCATAGGTGTAAAGTTGTCTCAGGCTGGGATAATGACGAGTTGAAACAGAGTTCATTACTCATTGCTCATTGCTTTTGGGGTTATGAACTCATCTAGATAATAATCAATCCATCCATTAATCAATCCATTGCAATTTAAATAGAAAAATATCTATTTTAAATGCCATCAGTGTTTTTCTCCTCTTTAAATATAGACCATTTAAAGTGGGCAAGACTTTGGCAAACCAAATTAACATTTAGATATATCTCAACATGAGTTTTAGATATCTTAAAATGCAGATATTTGAAACATGCTCTGAGATATCTCAAAATATGTTCCTTTATATTTTAAGATATTAGCAATACAATTTGAGATAGCTCATTTGCATTTAAAGATATCTCAAATACATTTTCAAGTACATATGCAGTTCAAGATATCTCAAATAGATTGTGAAATATTTCAAATTGACCTTTCATGCATTTAGAAATATCTCAACATCACTTTCTGTAACATTGCCAATTCTGTATTCCTGTCTATTTTAACATATGTAGACATGTACATGGGATAACTCAAAATGAGCAGGGAGTTATTTTGTGTATTATTTCAAGATATCTTGAAATCTATTTGAGAGATCTTAAAATACATTTAAAGGTTCCTTAAGACCAACATATTTTCAGAAATCTGAAATTTTTAAAAGATATCTTATAAGTATTTCCAGATATTTAAAATGCATTTTGAGACAATATTTTTAAGTTTAATTCAGCTTCCCATACAAGGACCTTATGTCATCCTTTTATTGCAATGTGATCCAGTCTTTCAGATTTGTCATATGGTTCTGTGGTCTGACAAATCAAAATTTAAAAAAGCTCCAGCAGGTTATCAAACCCACAGCTAAAATTATTGTAACTGATGTGGAAGATAATGTTGGAGAAACCAGAAATCATCTCAGTTGATGTCTGACACTTATTATATGCAGAACATAATTTCAGTAAATCAGTAAGGAAAGTTGTTTTAAAGACCTACATAAATTGCTTCAGACATTCCTTCAAAGATAATAAAAATTCTAGGAGTTCTTCATATGTATTGTGTAACTTTTAGGTAAAACTTACTGTCAAACTGTTAAGCAGTTATCAAAGCTCTGTTTTTTTCAAATCATGTAAATATTTCAGAATTTTGTGTTACTTTTAATATATTTTTCATTAGGCCTATGTATTTTTGGATTCACATAGAAGGCAAGTTTCATGTTCTCTTGTGTAAACATAGCTAAATAAAAATTTTGAACCTTAAAATCTTTCTGACAGTTATACGGGGATACCAGTGATATCAATGCCCAGAGGTATTTCTAGATGATTGGTGTGTTTATTTTCTAACCCAATTCTCCAATTCATGGAGCTGGTGCCTATCCCTGTACTACTGGGTGGAAGGTACAGCATACTTATGCCTGCACATACACACACACACACATTATGTTGTTACCAATAAACCTTAACTGCTGACATTTAGATGAAAACTACAGTACCCAAAGGAAAAGAACACACCTTCTTGGGGAGAATAGGTAAACTTCACACAAGCTTGTGCAGTCTGGGGTTCAATCCCAAAAGTTCTGTAGCTGTCAGGCACCAGTGCGAAGCACTTCAGCACTCTGCCAGTTTACATTTTTGGACCAAAAGAACTGTGTGCTTAAAGACAGCTGCACTCATTTTTGATATACTTTAGTCTCTTGTTTATTAGCTTTATTTTCTGTCTCCAAGAAATAATTTTGGGATCTGTTACAAACTCCCAGGCATTGTTTTATTTCAAACAAGCCATGTGAGTGAAAGGTTAAATATTATGCCATGTTGTATAAATATTGTGCCATGGCTAGCTACCACATGACTTCCATTCCCTGATATTCTGAGCATTAGAAAGGCACTATATAAATCTTCCTTCTTCTTCTTCTTTCGGCTGCTCCTGTTATGGGTCGCCACAGCGGATCATCTTCTTCCATATCTTTCTGTCCTCTGCATCTTGTTCTGTTACACCCATCACCTGCATGTCCTCTCTCACCATATCCATAAACCTTCACTTAGGCCTTCCTCTTTTCCTCTTCCCTGGCAACTCTATCCCTAGTATCCATTCTCCCAATATACCCAGCATCTCTCCTCTGCACATGTCCAAACCAATGTAATCAGGCCTCTCTGACTTTGTCTTCCAACTGTCCAACTTGAACTGACCCTCTAATATACTCATTTCTAATCCTGTTCATCCTCGTCACACCCAATGCAAATCTTAGCATCTTTAATTCTGCTACCTCCAGCTCTGTCTCCTGCTTTCTGGTCAGTGCCACTGTCTCCAACCCATATAACATAGATGGTCTCACTACCATCCGGTAGAACTTCCCTTTCACTCTTGCTGATACCCGTCTGTCACAAATCACTCCTAACACTCTTCTCCACCTATTTCACCCTGCCTGCACTCTCCTCTTCACCTCTCTTCCACAATCCCTATTACTCTGTACTGTTGATCCCAAGTATTTAAACTCATCCACCTTCGCCAAGTCTACTCCCTGCATCCTCGCCATTCGACTGACCTCTCTCTCATTTACACACTTGTATTCTGTCTTGTTCCTACTGACCTTCATCCCTCTCCTCTCTAGATCATATCTCCACCTCTCCAGGGTCTCCTCAACCTGCTCCCTACTATCGCTACAGATCACAATGTCATCAGCAAACATCATAGTCCACGGGGACTCCTGTCTAATCTCATCTGTCAACCTGTCCATCACCTTTGCAAATAACAAAGGGCTCAGAGCCGATCCCTGATGTAATTCCGCCTCCAACATGAGAAGGGCACTATATAAATAAAATGTATTATTAAAATGTATTATTATTATTATTATTCAATACACACAAAAGGAAGCGTGCTTGCAGTGACAGTTGCCTTGACTTAAGCTGAGGTTTTGAACTACTCATTTCTTCATAGTTGGCTGTATTTAGTTTGCTGTATAAATGTTCTTATAAATATGCAAAGAATTATAACAGATTAAAACATTTTAAATGTTTCTAGAAAATCCATGGAGACACCATTAAAGAAAAGGTGTTACCAAAACGAAAAACAATATTTGCTTTTATTTGATAGGTCTAGGATGAGCCCCAAACCTCAGACACAGTAAAACCCAAAGAGTAGAGGTTGTTGCTCACTGTCCAACTTCACAGTCCGGCCTCTGCAAAAATAAAAAGCAGAGTTATTGGGGCTCTCAGTGGCTGCTGTTGTAACAGGTGTGACTCTGATCCAATGGTTTGTTTCCCAGGTCAGCGTCTCCACTGGTGTCCCAACCTATGACAAATAAAATGCCATCCACTACGATTTTTAAAGCAGACGGGGAATTGGATAGGGTCCACTCCCTCTGCTTATTTTTTCTTTCCAGTTCATACCTCCCTCTTGCACTTCGTCAGCCGACACAGCTGATGTCGGAGAAAGCAAAGATTAATGGCATTCTTCATTAGTATTATATGACTTGTTGGTCAAGTCTTTTATTTTAGACAAACTGCCTGTTTTATTTTGTGGTCTTTGAGTGGCTTGGAATCCTCTATTAGCTAAAAAGAGGCCCTTTACCATTTGTGTGGCTTTTGTTACAATATGGGAATTTTTCTTTCTGTCACACTTTTGTCCTGTAGAAGCAAATGTCTGGGGGCCCTTCACACCGCTTCTCCATTGTTATGCCCTTATGGACTTCATTAGTCTGGAAAGCAGTCTCCATGACCCGAGGTCTGGGGTATTCTGCCTCCAGGTCTGTTAATTTTTTTGTCGGAATGAATGCTGCTGGATTCTTGTCATTTAATTCCAGGAACAATTCAAAGTTGCCCGACTCCCAGGTGTGATAAAAATCAGTCCAGTGCTTCAAGCAGAGCCTTTGCTTTGTCTTCAGTCCCCTTGATTGCAATTTTGAGGGTGTTCAACACAGACCATATAGCCACCACCGGCAGAAGCAGTTTCTCCAGTTCCTAAAGATCAACTTGGCTTTTGGATCTATTCTTCTGTTCTCGAGATGGACTTTGGACTTTTCTTCTCTTGGCCATGTACTAGCTTTGTGCATGCTCTGTTGGGTTTCCCTCAGGGTTTCCCCCTGGGAAATGGAGTCTACTCCTTCTAACCTAGTTTAGTGATAGGAGTCAGACATTTATTCCACAACTCTTTATTTGAAAAAAAGGAGAGGTCACTTATCCCCGGTCTGGACTCGAGTCTCTTGGCGTCACACTACTTTCTTGTAAGGGTAGCTGAAAAACACAGAAGACAGCCTGCCACAGGTTCCCTGTTTTCACAGTTTGAGTCTGCAAGGGCCTTTTTGACACTTTTTGGGAACTATGGCCCTTCAATGGTATGTACCTTGCTAATTTTTCCTTTGATGAGAAGCCCATCGAAGAAGCCAGACACTGTCCCTCTCACAAGGTTCTCATCCTGCTCTAAAGGATCCCAATCTTGGAGCCGATATATTCAGAATTTTTCTTCTGGATTATATGAGATCCCAGATACCGACCAGTGGTCCACTTACCATCTATCAATTTTCCAATGGCTGGATTTCTTGCCCGATATTTTGTCCATTTCTGGGACTGGGTGTTTGGTGCAAGTGGTGTGGGTTTACAGGTCTGGGTGGGGTTGCATTCATTTTTTAGGACCCTATCAACCGACAGCCAGGAAAACCTGCCAACTATGCCAATGTAACCACCAAGGAGTGTCCCTGAGTCAGAATCCTCAGACACAGTAAAGCCCAACACATGTGGATTGTAGGTTTAACACTAGAATTACCATAGCCTATGAAAAAACTTAGATCTGGCCCACCTTAAATCCATTCACACCTCTCCGTCAGCATCTTTTGTCCCGTAAATGTGCCGATAAAGTCAAGCAGCAAGCAGCCTGGTATCCCATCCCCCCACTGCTGCAGAATGTGCACAATGTTCTCCCAGCTCATGCCTTAAATTGATTATCTGGGAGTGAAGTGCTGGAGTTTTAGAGTGGAAATAATAGATCGTTATTTGGAACAAATGCATTTCATGTGTGTTCCGTTTCTACAATAATCTGTGTAAACACATTGTTAAAACAGAAACTTTTTTTTTTATATTTTAGTAATAAATGACAAAATGTAGACATAAACCATATAATGTGTGAAGTTAGCATTTTTCTTTTCACTTTTATTCTCTCAGTCATGATCACGATACATACTACCGCCCTAGAGATCTGACGCTGTTAGTTTTTATTTGAAACTGGGAGTGACTGTAGACATGAGTGGTGTTTTGAGGCAATGGAACTGAACATTCTCTGATCTGGAGGGATAAAAGCTGACACACAAACGCTGGTGAATCTGCCTTCTTCATATTTCACCATCACTTGAATTTCTTTTTATTCAGTTTTCTTGAGTGTTCCTGCTTTTTTTTCCCAATCTTGCCAGTGCCCACGTTGCTGTATGGGGCTGTTTCTTTTGTACTGCAGGACATGCAGAGGAAAGAATAGCACAGAGAGGTCAGTTCAGCACTATATTCAATCATCAAATTCAAATGTTAACAGTTGTGAGGGATTGCCGGCCGTGTATCCTGGTCAACAACCCCAAACCGCCAGATGGAGCCATCCCTGCAACATGGAAGGGCCCCGAATTCCAGCAGGGCATCATGGAACTTGGAGTTTTTCACCACAGCCTTGCTGGATACCATGGGGGCCACCGGAGGACGCTGCAGGGAGGCCCAGGGACTTATACTTTCCTTATAGACCGGAAGTAATTCACAATCACGGAAACAGAAGAAATTATATACTTCCGGGCTGAAAAAAAAGAGAAGTTTTTACCCGACCTGGAAGTGTTGGATAATCACATGTACTGAGGGCTCAGAAACACTTCCGAGTCAAGGAGTATAAAGGACTGTGGGAAATCCCAGATGGACGAGCTGAGTTGGGAGGCAGGGTGGCTAAGCGCCTGGGAGTTTGGAGGATTGTTTATTGTTTATTGGAGAATTGTGGAGAGGAGTGTGCTTTGTGCACATTATCATTATAATAAATAATAATTGGACTTTTACCTGGTGTCTGACGTGTGGTCTGAGGGTACAAGGGGGCGAGAAAGCCCTAATCTGTCACACATATCACACACATGCAAGGACTGTCCTTCCTACATTTACGACATGCGTACCTGTTGCAATGCGCGCACTTCTCTCTATGTTGTGGTTCCTATTACAATGAAAGGGCATCTGACACTGACTCAGTTTACTTTCCTGGAGAAAGCAGCTGTCTTGGAACAGAAGCTTGTCGATGTTGCATCCTCCTTTTCTTTTTCCATCGGCCTTTTCTAGTAGGATGCAACAACGAAGTTCCTCTGCAAGGTAAGCCATGAACACTCTTCTTTTGTCAGTGGCCCCCATGCATGCCTTGCACAGTACATGTGCATTGATCGCCGCCAGGTCAAGCTTGTTACAGCACACAGCAACTGGCCACCTGTGTGTTCCTGCTCGCAATGAATAAGCTCATGCCTTCTGGTGCACGATGTCAACGCAGCACGGAGAAAAAAAGAAAGAGACAAATATATGGGACATTGGGTATAAACTGTACTTGTAAAAGTTAGCTTTTTTCAGTTTTATTCTCTCAATCACAATCATGCTCTAAACCCCCGCCCCTCCTGATCTGACTGTAACTAACAGCGCCAGTATAAATTCACACCCGATCTGACGCTGTTCATTTTCAAATAATATTGCATTCGTGCAATGATGTTTTCTGATTTGTTCTATTCAGGTCATAAAATGATTTCTTCAAAATGTCACATATTTTGTCTCTTTCTTTCAGGTGTGTAATAGAAACCACAGCATAGAGAGAAGTGTGTGCATTGCAAGTGTGTACACCACTTGGTGCACATAAAACATACTTTCCGGAGTTATCACTGCTTGAGTTATATAAACAGTGCCCCTCTGTGTCTGGAGAGTGTGCACCATAATTTTCATAAATGTCATCCCAGGCTGCTGCCTATGTCACTTAATGCAGTGTTTCCCAACATGTAGGCCATGGCAGACACCACCACCCCACCCTGATCGTGCCAGAAAATGGCAGCCTTAAAGATTTTCAAGGAACGTCAAGCCCCTTGCCTGAAGAAGGGGCCCAAACTGCCTTGAAAGCTTGAATATTGTAATCTACACGGTTAGCCAATAAATAGTTTCATTTTGCTTCATTTTTCATTACATAAGGTGGCATCAGATATTCAGCTGAACAGTGCTGTAAAGTTCAATATGAAAACATACACAACATGGCTGTGAGAACAGGCATGTCCCCGCATAATGAAGGTGAGGAAGTACATTAGAAAAGTCAAAATCCCATATCTTAGAGCTAAGGGTTGTCACACACGTGCACATTGGAGTCAGATAAAAAGTTCAAAAAAAGGTAATTCCTGGTTAGACCCAGGGGTGGCAGAGTGCACTAATCCCATCTCATATCTCCCCAAAGACCAAATGCGGGAAATTCTGCCTGACACCCATGATGTCGCAGCAGAAGAGCCCACCTCCTAATGATGTCATTTCCACACCCCCAGAGGTCCAGCCTAATGATCTCACTTCCAGTTCCAATCCCAAGATCCCTCCTCTTCCTGTTTTTCAACTATATATGTGCCATGTTTCCTAACCTGTTCAGTTCTGTTTTGGACTCTTGTCTGTAGATACAATTTTTCTCCTTTGCATTTGCACCCACTTCCAATTATATGGGAGGCTGCCCCAAAACTTTTTTGTTGTTTATTTACCACAGGGTGTACATCAGGTTGGTGTGAAGGCTATGTAGGCCATCATCACTACTATTTTTAAATAATTATAAACAGCCCTTAGATTACAGATATTGGCAGGATCAAAATTAGTTCATAACCTTATTTTGTATGTATAATGTTGTGAATTATAAAGCCTTAAATAATCTCGCCCCATCTTATATATCGGAATGTCTGACACCTTATATTCCAAATCATAACCTCAGATCCTCAAATGAGTATCTATTTAGAATTCCAAGAACAAAACTTAAAAGAAGTGGTGAGGCGGCCTTCTGCTGCTATGCACCTAAAATCTGGAATAGCCTGCCAATAGGAATTCGCCAGGCTAATATAGAAGAGCACTTTAAACAACTGCTGAAAACACATTACTTTAACATGGCCTTTTCATAGCTTCACTTTAACTTAATCCTGATACTCTGTATGTTCAATTCATCATAATAACTATTCATGGTGGCTCTAAAATCCGTACTGACCCATACTCTCTCTTCTGTTTCTTTTTCCGGTTTCTTTGTGGTAGCGGCCTGCACCACCACCACCTACTCAAAGCTTCATGATGCTCCAACATTGATGGACTAAAAGCCAGAAGTCTACGTGATCATCATTATCAAGTCCTTCCGTGAGAACCCTAAATCCAAACTGTTTCATTTATGTTAGGTAGAATGCCCAGAGGAAACTGTGCAGTCTAATGGTCTGGAATCCCTACAGATTTTATTTTTTTCTTCTGCCGTCTGGAGTTTTTTTTTTTGTTTTTTCTGTCCACCCTGGCCATTGGACCTTACTCTTATTCTATGTTAATTAATGTTGACTTATTTTAATTTCTTTCTGTGCCTTTTATTTTTATATTCTTCATTATGTAAAGCACTTTGAGCTACTTTTTGTGAGAAAATGTGCTATATAAATAAATGTTGTTGTACCTGTTAATGAAAATATTGGAAAAAATGCATCATGCTTTATCACTTATTTTATAGAAAAATATTTCATACATATTATTAAAAAGAGTAAAGTAAAATTACTGTACCTTAAATCCATCCATCCATTATCCAACCCGCTATATCCTAACTATAGGGTCATGGGGGTCTGCAGGAGCCAATCCCATCCAACACAGGGCACAAGGCAGGAAACAAACCCCAGGCAGGGTGCCAGCCCACCACAGGGCGCACACACACTAGGGACAATTTAGAATCAACAATTCACCTAACCTGCATGTCTTTGGACTGTGGGAGGAAACCGGAGCACCCAGGAGCCGCCCTGTACCTTAAATCATAAAACACAAATAATTTAAACTAAAATGAACCATACTAATGTACAGTATGCTGATATTCTACCCAATTATCAAATCCAAGGTTTTGATTATGATGATACAGTACCTTATACAGTTGGAAGAGCCATAATGATGACATGAAAACCCCTCAAAGTAAACACTGATCCCTCAGCAAAAATGTGCTGACTTTGCAGAAGGATTGCTAAGAGTTTGCTAATTGTAACCAAAGACAAAAAAGAAGAAACGAAAATGTAATTATAAAAGCAGTTACATAGTGAATGAGTAGCACAGTAAGACATACTTCATATCCTAGATGCCCTCCATGTGGACTTCACATGTTCTCCCCAGGTCCAGGTAGGTTTTCTCAGAGTGCTTTGATTTCATCCCACAGTCCAAACACATGCCAGTTAGTAAAACAGTGTTGATAAATTGGCCTTAGTGTGAGTGTATGTTCACTTTTGATATCATAATCTTCTTTGCCAGACAGCAAGAACACACCTGCACTGACTATGTTTTAACAAACAGGCACAATTATAAGTTGAGCAGCCCAGTGACTATTTACAAGCCTCCTATGTTATGGCTATGGGAGATTTTCCCCAAATTCTTACAGTCCTACTTTCACATGCCCAGTTTTTTGCTTCATTGTCACAGCCCTGAAGCACATTGTCCATTTGCACAAACTATGGAGACCTTATGTGCTCTTCTAATACACCTTCTAAGCAGCTGATTTCCCTCTTTCAGTCCTTGTTACCTTTGAGCGCAATCTTACATTACTGTTATTTCCAAACCCAAATATAGTTTCAGGCTCGGCACCCCTTTCACTTCTATAATCTCCAACCCCTGAGCTCCATGGCTTCTGAAGGCCTTAGGTAAGGCCTCATCCAGCAAATGAAGGGCCTACTCCAAACAAAAATATTTTTTAAATGTTGTTTATCCAACATGGTATGTAATGATGAGTGAGAAAGAATTGTAATTTTCATGCAAAATGGACCTAACAAAATATTTGTTTTGATGGAAGTAGGTGGTGACTGATGCTGTACAGTAAACAATATAAAAACATCCATGACAAAAATCTTACAATTACCCATAACACATAATTCACATTAAGTCATCCAGCCATACACTCAAAATGTGCAAAATGCATGCATTTTTTTGTAAAAATATTGTTAAATTCCTTCAATATAGCAAAAGTAACCCACAAGCCAGAAGCCCTTTTACATGGAGTTGCAACTTTGAACTGAAGGCAGGATTATTGACCAATGTATAGGGGAGAGGTGGGTTTCTAATATATCAAGTGCTTTTTTTCTAAGAACATAAATAAAAAATGTGCATATTTTCCAAAAAAAATGTTTGTTTTGCTCAAAACAAGATATTTAGAAAAAAAAATCAGCCTTTTAAAATATATGCAATAAACAGACATCAGGATAGATGAAAAATAAAATTTAGAGCAGCATAGTGTCTGAAACAGTGGAATGATGCTGCTGTTGTTCAGTTTATGGCTGGTAGATTCTGCACGTTCATGTGTTTTATTCATGTTCATTTTTTAATGAAACATAGTTTTCCTCCAAAGCTATCAACACATGTTGTGAGTATGCAGGATTGCACCCTGAAATGGCTTGGCAAAATAAGCATTTTCCAAAGGCTGCATGACTGGCTTATCTAGCAGCATGAAGGAAGGAAACCTCTTGTGACTGACAGGTTTACTTGGTGAAAGTGAAGTTCAAAGGTTGTGCGAGATTTTGAAATTTAAAATTTTCAGATTTCAGAAGAATTTTCTAGATATTGGAGACAAAATTTCATATTTCATTACATTTGGTCATGCTCAAAACAAATTGAACCTTCTTAATTTGTCTACATTACATTCAGAAAAAACTTTGAGAAGAGAGCAATCCAAATGAAACACAGTAACTGGAAGAAATGTACACTGGAGGAGAAGAGTTAGTGTCTGGCAGTGTTTTAGGAGGAAAATATATTTTAAGTACAACTGTGATGTGACATTCAAAGCTTAGAGTGTTGTCAAGTATGACTGCAAGATTGCTGACAGAGGACATCCATTTGTAGAAGCCAAGATTCACGGATAAGGAGTGAGCTGTAGGATGATAGCAGACATCCATGCACATGTGTCATTTGTGCAGGCAGGCAGTGAGCTTGCCTATGGCACAGTATATTTTCTGGACAGATTCTGTCATATCGAGCTGGTTGTCATCAGTATGTGATTGAAAGGGCATCTTCAGCATCATGTATGCTTACTTTTTTTTTGCTTTAAAGCAATAAAATTAAAAATAATGATAATAAATTGTAAGTAGGAAACTGCATTAAGTACTGTAGAATAATCTGCCACTGTTTCATTATAAAGGACTCATATTAAGTTAATATCATGGACTGGAGATCATGACAAAATTAATAATTAACCACTGTAGTACTAGGGTGTTGTACCGTGTTAGTCATTATGAATGTAGAGAAAAGCCAAGCAAAATGACACCTTTTATTGCCTAACTAAAAAGATTACAATATGCAGGCTTTCGAGGCAACTCAGGCCCCTTCTTCAGGCAAGATGTAATACAGAATTTGAAATATAATCAAATAACATAGCCAAGATGACCTAACTGCATATGTATTTAAACAGAAAATAAAAAGCAAAGGAAGATAATTAGAAAATTCTGATCAAAAGTGATAAAAAAAATAAAATGTTTTAAATAGAATGAATGCAGGATTAAGGATATTGAGCTTATAAATCATGGTAAGATGAGATATCTTCTTTACATTTGATAAGCTAAGCAAAGAGTTTTAAACTCAAGGTTCTCCATCAGAAAGACATTCAGTACACAGACAAATAAGATCAATATTTGCTTTAACTGTTATGTAAATCTCTTGTTGTCTGCATAATACTAGAAATGGCTAGCAAGCAAAATTTTATATTGATGAAACATTCAATTGAAGTTGGAAACCTGAAAAAGGAGTCTGTGTGAAATGTCAGCTAGTGGGAATTTTTGCAAAGTCAAGGCATCATTGGATAAGAGTAATTTAATAAAATTAGATACAATAAACATTCATTTGCTGTTTCATCAATAATCCTGTCCAGGTGGATTAAAAGAACACATAAAGCCACTAATTGAGTGTGAGTCTAAAATTTTATACAATTTTATTTCATGGTTACATTTAGCTTTTTTCACAGTCTACAGAATAAGCATCTAAAATGAAACATTAAAAGGTTATATGCTATCGAGTAAAAGTTGGCAGTTTTCATTTCCGTCCAGCTGAAAATACCCAGTTGATCCAAACGCTAGCAAAGGAACAGTCAAAAAATGACATCCTGAGTGGCGGAACAACTTAGAAAGGTTCATATAAATCCCCTCACAGCCTCAGCAGCCACTTTTCTTCTGTCATTCTGTTTTCCACTGCTTTCTCCAGCATTGCTTTGACAATTTTCTGTTGTCTGATTGCTCCCGGGTTTTATATGTTACAGACATTCAGAATCTAAAATTTTAACCCTTTCCTTTAGTATACAGTGCATTTACAGCAAAATGTCAGCCTGCATGAAGTAGCAACATTTAAATTAGCCTTATATAACACCAAATAAGTAATCAGTTAATTAGTTTTTACTTTATTTGGAGACTTTCATAGACAGTCTACAGTATATGCATGTATGGTTTTAGGATGTCCTGAATCAGCAGTGTTAAACTATAGGCAACCAAATATGTATATGTAAAAGGGTCACTTGTGGCAGACCCTCATGACCAGACAAATATCAAGGTAAGAAGAGGTTAACAAAAATGTTTATTGACATAAATGATCATGGGAAGGGGTTCACAAAAGTAGAACTCCGAATACAAATACACAGAATAGAAGTATAATTTTGCTGCTTTTCTTTGCCTACTTTAAATGAGTTTTAAACCTCTTTGTCAGACCGGTGGTGCCTTACCTCTGAAATCTTCTTGCTTGGCAGAGTCCCATTGTGAATACATGAAAAGTGCCCTACACAGTGGTGGTAATATTATAGGCATATTACAGTAAAAATATATATTGCATATAAATAATACTATTCATTTACATTGGAAAAGTAAAATAGCTCAATGTGAGAAAATAAGTCAAGAGATTAAACAATGCTATTTTTGGAATGGAATACACATTCTATCACACAAAGGAATTGCACAATAACATACAGAGATCCAGAAAGATGGTGTAAAAAGAGGCAGACAGAAAGTGGCTTTATCAGTGTCAATACATTAATTTTTTAATCCAGGTTTGACAATTCAGAGTGCCATGGGCTCCCTGTCTATCCCAGTAGTTTTGCTTGTACTACACTATATGAGCTATAAACCAATGGCCTCTTAAAATGTAAACCTCCATTAACACACACAATAATAAGTTTAGATTTGGAAGACAGGCACACAATCTTTTTATATACTCAAGAAGATGCTGGAATATCCTGGATACAGAGAGATAAAGTGTAACAAAATGTCATTTATAGAACTGTATCATTTATTGAAATTATTCTGGGATTAATAAAGTATCTATCTATCTATCTATATTTTGTTATGCAATATTTGATAATAACAAGAGCAACCTTGACAATTCACTCTCCTACTCACTGACTAACACAAATGTTTTAACATCTAGTGTTGCTTTGCTGGAAGTTGCAGAGTGACTTGGACTTGAACTTTTCTCCAAACCAAAACACCTAAACACATTCAGGAAGCCAAAACCTAAGGCAAAGAGAAGACCATGAAAGATCCACTGTTACCACCAAAGCAATGCAATTGAATGTGGCACTTGGCTGTGAATGAAGTGCCTTTTAGGAACACAGCTATATTGAAATCATGTATTGAATCATACAGACACAATCGCATGAATTGAACCACATACACATAAAATGTTTTTGCAGCAGGTGCGTACACAAGCAAAGGAACCCATTTGATTTTTCTGGCAGTTGTATACATTGTCAGGTATGCAGCGTCTTCCAATACTGTTCCCTTTTTATCAGCTTGCTCTGTCCACAAACAAATTGATACTAGCTATGTTCTTCATATACTGACTGCTTTGCTGCTATATCTGACACTTGACACACCTTGTGCAGAATTGCATCATACCTTATCAGTAAGACCAGAACACAACTTAATGATCAGTTATTCTCAATGAAACATTCATGCCCTTTCACACAGTACAGGTCAAGATAACCCAATAATTCTGGCATCAAATTCTGGATAGCTGGTGATATAAATAACACATATACAGTATACTTAATGTTTATCTTACTTGGAGAGAGATCCCACTCGATGACCAGGGAAAAACAATCTACAGCTATCACAGTCAATGGGAGAAATGTCACTATTTTCAAATCTCTTTCTATGGCAAATAAGCTACTTGCTAAAAACAAACAGACAGAACGTGCCTCTGAACTTTGAAAGGCAATGCTAGAGATGGTCAAAGAGGCAGACACCAATAAAAAACAGAGGCACAGCCGCACAAAAGAAAGCACTTGCAACAAAATAAAAGTAAATGAGGGCGGACTGCTGTTGTGGACAATTTTATATTCTATCGTGCTGCTTGCTGTTTACCTACATGTTCCGTGAAATATGTTTGTATTTTTATACACTGCTTAAACTGTCATATTCTGGTTTTTGAGTTGCAAATGTAAAATTAATAAACAAGTCTTTTTAAAAGTACACTTTATTCTTGATGTTGCAGAGACAGATTTAGAGTCTTTCAGCAACAATTAAAATAAAAAAAAAAACTAGATTTCATTACAACTATTGACTGTTACAGTCTTCCTAAACTGAATAAAATTTAAAAGCATCTCCTTCAGAGTTGCTCTGCTTGAGAAGAGAGGGGACACTGTGTGGAAGAGTTAGCAAACAGACAGATTCACCACAGCTTGAAAAAAAAGCTAGGGCATTAGCAAGAGAGATGCTTTTAATGACATTTATTCCCATGAGATATGAGAGTTGCGTGTTTAGGCAGTCAGCATGCAGCTTATGCATCTCTATGACTACTACTCTTTGAAAAAAAGTGTGTTTTCTTTAAAGCTAAAGCTTGTTGAGAAAGAGAAAGTACAGTGTTTTCCACTACATATGACACAATATGGGAAAATATTCATTTTTTCCCGTAATATTTTTATGTTTCTAGATTATTAAAAAAATAGTGTTTTTCTTTTTACGAAAAAATATTGAAGTGTATTTGGAGAGCTGCTCTTGTTACAATATTCCTTCAGTTCTAGTAGTATGAGTCAGTGCCAGGTGGAATGCACACGCAACAAAAAAAGAACACTATGCAAAGTGTTACAGTGCCAAAAATCAGTGGTAACTGCTGATGCAGACTGTTTTATAATAAGCCTACATGCTGTTTGTCACTTGCAAATAATTTAAATATCCACAGAAATATGTGAGTATGGTTGTTTTCTACAAAAAAAAGTTTCCATTTTATTTGTTATTTTAGGGGCACGCTGTTTGCAATGTATTGTTTTGCTTTTCACTATTTAAAAAAACTGAATCAGTCATCTGTCCAACAGAAGCACAACCCTGGGACGTGTTGTTTTTTTTTTTTTTGTTTTTTTTAATGCAGCTAGCATTTAAAGTGAACATACTGTATGTACAAATAAAATATGCTTTTTACCAATAAATTATTTATTTTACATTCATTCTGGCTATATTAGGCTATCTATGGTTTTTGGGATTAGGAATGTACTATTGGTATACCAAGTCTATTTGTCATTAGTGAGAACAAAAAGATTCAGATACCAGCTGGTGGTTCTTGTATTAAAAAATGCTCAGTATTAGTATTAAACTGTATGTGCCCCCTGCAAAATATAGCTACCTGGAATGAAACTTGCAGTAGGCCCCCATAACTATGGGGCAGAATACCATATGGATGTCAGACATTTCTGATCTATGTAAAAAAAAGAGTAGATGGCCAAGAAAGATTAACATAGTGTTAAAATACATCTTTGGAAATACTAGACTGGATATGTGTGTTCTGAATTGGGGTTTGTGGCCTGTTCAGTTTCATTTTTGGAACATTTTCCCTGTTCTTAATCATTTTTGCTGCTGTTCTATTCATTGTCATTTTGTGACTATCTTTGCATAACTTTGGCCATGCTGCTTATAGTTTCTCTGTCCATTGCCAGTCACTTGGCACAAAGGTCATATATATTATATATTGTCTTTTTTTTCTGTTTTTTTATCTTGATCTGCCTTTTTAAACTACATATTTCTGCTCTGCTTTTAGCTAAGTTTTTAATTTTTTTAACATAGTTTATAATTTTGTTTAAAGAAGAATAAGTGGCCTGCATTTTAGCAATCTGACATGTACTTTCATACAGACCCAAAAGTACTAAGTAGGCCTTCTTAGCACAAGGTAGGACCTGCTCCAAAAACTCAAGAAAGTAGTGTAAAGCCTGTACAGACAAAGGGCCAAGGTTTTAATTCTGAAAAGGGAGACAGAAACTATAAAACCCCTGGCCCAAAATGACCAAAACAATATTTTTTTAATAATTAAAGATTATAGTACTCTATGTGGCGTACATTGACACAATCCACTTGGACTCAGTATATAGAAGTCCCAGAAAAAAGGTCACAGAATTAACATAAAACATAAAATAAAAATATGTTTTGTGTATGACGTTAAACTGCATCCAGCCCAGCAAGCGGTCCTCCAACTTGCAGGGAAATCATGGGGGTTGGTGGCAGGATTGGCACTCCAGCCACCGTAAAAAACCTTAACAAAGCTCCAAGACTACAGAAAGAACTCCTTTTTGCTCTCCACGGGAGTAGCTCTGCTGGGCGGCTGCTCGCATCATGAAGGGGATGGGGGAAAGTCCTTGGGAGCCCCATCCCCAGAAGAGTCAAAACTGTTGGAGAGCCAATAGGGTCAGGTCTGTTGGGGATCAGAACTGGTGTGGTGCTGAGGAATCGCCTGCTGCATGGCAGCACTCGGGTCCCAATTTGAGGCGACCTATACGGATGGGTGCGTGGAACATCTTGTCTTTCCAGCAAGATGATCTTCTTTTGCTGTCGGAGGAGCTGTGTAAACTCCGCATTTCAGTGGGGACACACTCTGAGGTGCGCAGATCAGGGACTGGTCAGATCTCTGTCAGATCTCTGTAGGTGGATAAACCTTTTATTGGTCTGGTCGGTCTGATGGCTGTCATACTCGGGGAGTAGCTGTTGCTGTAGCAGACTGGCTTCTTCCGATGGTATCCAATGTCACTCCTTTCAACGAGCATATTATGAGACTCAGATTATGGCACTCTCTTGGTGTCTTGTCTGTTGTCTCAGTGTATGCTCCGACCATGGTGAGTGATGTCTCGGCAAGGGAGACATTTTATTTGCAGCTTCGTTCAGTGGTTGATGGGTGCCCACGAGGTGACACTCCTCTGGTCATGAGTGACTTCAATGCAACCACTGGCATTAACAGGGCTGGCTATGAGGATTGTCTCTGTCCCCATGGGTCTGGTGACCATGGTGAAAGTGGCTCCATGTTCCTTGACTTTGCAAAAGGTCAAGGGCTGCAAATCACTGGATCCTGGTTCCAGTGCCCTGAACCGCATTGTGGCATCCGGGGTGAACTTCTCCAGGCTCGTGGTAAGGCTGTCCTGGCATTGCAAGCAATCTTTGCTTCCATTTGGGAGACTGGCATCATCCCAACTGACTGGAAAACAGGACTTATCATCCCTATCTGTAAAGGGAAGGTTGATCGCCTGGATTGCAGCAACTACAAGGGGATAACACTGCTCTCGGTGCCGGGTAAGGTCCTTGCTAGGGTCGTCCTCAATAGGATCCGTGATCACTTGCTCACCTACCAGCGACCAGAACAGTATGGTTTTACGCCTAAGAAATCTACCATCGACCACATCCTGGCACTGAGGGTTCTCATGGAGTGCAAATGCGAATATCAGCAGAATTTCTTTGCAGCCTTTGTCGATTTTGGCAAAGCGTTCAACTCAGTTGATCGAGCTGCCCTGTGGGACATCCTGAGGGTTCGCGGGATCCCCTCAAGGTTGCTGGATATCATGGTTGGCCTGTACCACTGGTACTGTCAGTGCTGTGCAGAGTGGAGGCAGGACCTCTGCGTTTTTCCCTGTTGATTCTTGGGTTTGTCAGGGATGTATTCTTGCTCTTACTCTGTTCAATGCTTGTATGGACTGGGTGTTGGGCAAGGTCATGGGGTCCAGCGGCTATGGGGCATCTGTTGGTGAAGAAAGATTCACCAAGAAAGGCTGTGATCGGGGCGCTCGAGAGACTGAGTGGGGAATCTGAGTGCCTGGGCTTGCGAGTGTCCTGGGTAAAAACCAAGATTAGCGTTGTTACTCTCACTGAACCTTGTTTTTCTTCTTTCAGCTGCTCCCGTTAGGGGCTGCCACAGCAGATCATTTTTTTCCATATTACTCTCACTGCACCACTCGGAGCAGCTGATCGGAAAGAGAATTATCAGTATACAGCACCAAGCACACGCTGCCTTAGCTATGCTCCCTATTTGAACTGCTCTCACCCGGGAAACACTTCAAACCTTTTCTGTATGGACCTCGCAGTTCAGAAACAGTTTCATCCTAAGAACTATAAACGCACTCAATCAGTCCATCAAGTGCTCCTTGTAGAACTGTTTGTACTTATTAGTACAATCACATCACTGGAAACTTGCACTACAGTTATAATATTGCACAACCTGTGCCACTTTATAAAGCGTGTATTTACATATGATGACGACATCACTTTTTAAAATGAAATGCAATGAAAAAAAAATGAAAAAATTAAACAAGACTTGCATAGATGGTCAACTCTTCATCTCACTCTAGCTGGAAGAATTAACACTGTTAAGATGAATATTCTTCCTAAGCTCTTTTTTTATTTCAAAACATCCCAATATACATTAATAAATCATTCTTTAAGCAATTAGATTCAACAATAACCTAATTTATTTGGAATTCAAAACATCCACGCATCAAAAGAGCGACCCTACAAAGACAAAAGGCAGAAGGTGGCATGGCTCTACCTAACTTCCAGTTTTATTACTGGGCGGCAAATATACAGGCGATAAGAACCTGGACACAAATAGAAGAACATACACAGGCTTGGTCTGCAATAGAAGTAAAATCCTGCAGTACTTCTTTGTATTCCTTGCTCTGTGCTCCAATAAACACACGTTATCGGCAATACACTAATAACCCAATTGTGCTCCACTCACTTAAAATCTGGAACCAATGTAGAAAGCATTTTAAGACAGAGAAGCTTCTATCTGTGGCACCCCTGCAAGAGAACCACCTCTTTCAACCTTCACAAACATGCAGTTTTTAATATCTGGAAAAAATTTTGAATTAACTTGCTTAGAGATCTTTATATAGACAACATCTTTGCATCCTATGAACAATTACATTCCACATTTAACATTCCAGCTACACATTTCTTTCACTATCTTCAAATCAGGAACTTTGTTAAACAGAACCTTCCAGATTTTCCTCATCTTGCACCCTCATCAAAGCTGGAAAAAATATTGCTCAATCTCAAGGAATTAGACTCCATCTCTACAATATATAAAATCATTTTACAATCCCTTCCTTTCAAAGATCCAAGAGGACACTGGGAAAAAGATCTCTCAATTAATATATCAGAAAAGGAGTGGAAAGTAGCAATGCAGAGAATTCACTCGAGCTCCATATGCGCAAAGCATACAATATATATCGAGCACATCTGTCTCGACTAAAACTCTCCAAAATGATCCAACCTGCGAACGTTGCAACCAAGTCCCAGCCTCACTGGGTCACATGTTCTGGGCCTGCACCAAATTAACATTATTCTGGACAAATATTTTTAATTACCTTTCAGACAGACTTGGACTCACAATCCCTCCTAACCCATTAACAGCTGTGTTTGGGGTTCTTCCAGAGGGGCTTAAAGTGGAGAAGGACAAACAAATTGTGATTGCATTCACTACACTGTTGGCATGCAGACTTATTCTGATAAACTGGAAGAACCCAAACTCTCCTCTTTTAAGTCAGTGGGAAACCGATGTGTTATATTATTTGAAATTGGAAAAAATCAAATACTCAGTTAGAAGATCCGTACAGACTTTTTTCAAAACATGGCAAGATCTAATCAGTAATATTTTAAAATAAGTTTATAAAGCACAGAGAATTTATTAATTTAGGTATGTTTACAAGCCTTAAATTTTACGCTGTTTGGCTTGCTCTCTCTCTCAGGGGTGTGGATTGATCTGTTCTTAACTCAATTCTTCTTTTTGTAAAAACTTGATTGTTTTGTATGGATTGTAATAAAATTAATAAAAAAAAAATGAAATGCAGCAAAATATGTTTATTATATTATACAGATAAAACTTTAACTTCATTTAAATAATCTATATTGTTAATAATTGAAAATTTGAGGACATGGTGTCACTGTGCTAGTTCACGGATTTTTGTCCTGCCTCGCACTGTATTCTTGCTGGGACTAGCGTGACACTGGAAGGATAGAATAATTAAACATGTACTACGAAGATATATTTCAAAGTTCCTTAAAAGTTTTGAAGAATCTGTGTTCTAAGCTTACAGATGTCTTAACGCCTATTACAGAGCTGATTGTGTGGCAATTGGGTATTTGGAGAAAGAAAAGTAAGGACAGGAATTGTAGTACGTTTGCAAGAGACAGTACTGCTGCAATAAATTATTTCATCGAAGTTTGTGCACAATCACTGCACCACTGTGTTCCCATGTTTAATAACATGCTTTAACTCCTATCATCATGAAAATGATAACAAGTATACCTCTCAGTATTATAATTATTCAGAGAGCTGTAATATCATGAATGTAATGGATTCTGTGTCCTGTCAGAGGAAGAGAAAGCCCGGAAGCACATACTGATTCACACATATACAGCACATAGAAGATCAAATACAACACAAAGCATTTAACGTGCTACTTTAGTTACGATGGAATTTGAGAAACTAGTAAATTAAACGATTTTAAGATGAAGTTCATGTTGTTCTACTTTAATGACAAAATAAACTATGTGATTAAAGTGGAAATTTCGAGATCAAAGTTGATATTTCATGCTTTTTTTCTCCGCACCCTAATAAGCTTTGATATGACACTTAGACGGTGGGCTACAACTCGCCTTTTCATGGCGACTTTGATATCTGACAACTTCTTTTTTATTTCGGGCACTGTGCGATTCTGTGAACTTAAGCTTTTCAGTTTCTCCGACACTCTATGTCACTCGATCAACTTCCTTTTGTTGTTTATACAACTGTTTAAACCAACAAATAGTACGTTTTTCCTTGCCTCCACTTGGTATTCGCTGAAATTCTATTTTCCCTCGTGCTTTTGCCATTGCCTTTTCACAAAGCACTGAGGTTAAGGGCTATTTATATTGATTTGCATATTCAAAGAGGCATAATTCTGGGAGGAGTTGGGGTGGGGCAGCAGGCGTGTGCACATGCGTTAATTTTCACACTGACTGGGATTTATGTAGCGGAAGAACATGGAAGCTGGTGTTCACACAGATTTATGCAACTGGACTTTTTTGTGCGTAAGCACATTTCCGCTTTTGTACTTACATCATGTTATAGTGCGAATTTTACGCATGGCGTTATGCATGATGACCCTGGTGCTTCCTGTCTTGCTATATGGTTTCGAGACATGGATGTTATCCAGTGACCTGAGACGAGGACTGGACTCCTTTGGTACTGTGTCTCTCCGGAAACTCCTTGGGTACTGTTGGATTGACTTTGTATCGAATGAGTGGTTGCTCATGGAGTCCCAAATGAGGCACATTACCTGCATTGTGAGGGAGTGTCAGTTACGGCACTACGGCCATGTAGCACGTTTCCCCGAGGGTGATCTGGCTCGTAAGATCCTCATTGTTGGGGACCCGAGTTGCTGGACCAGGCCAAGGGGTCACCCACGTAACACCTGGCTGCGGCAGATAGAGGATCATTTCTGGAGGGTGGGACTAGACTGCGTGTCTGTCTGGGGGGTTGCAAACCAGGATCCCGAGTTGTTTCGTTGTGTAGTGGTTGCAGCAATACACTGTACCAATGCATGCTCCCCAACTTGACTTGACTTGTATCATAATGGACACAAAAGAGAATAAATTACATTATCTTTTTCGTCTATTCACTTCAAATGGCTACCCCAAGACATTTAATAAAAATGCCTATATAGGAGATGCCACAGATATCAGCAAACAGTCAGCTCCAACTTGGTACCTCATCGCATTTACCACACCTACTGTGGTGTGTCTGAAAGTAAAATACAAGTCTTGTCCAGATAGCACAGAAACCAGCAAACACTTTACTGACTGTCCTTTTCGATGCACAAAGCAAAAAATCAACCACAGAGACAAAAAATGCAGTTTGCAACATTCCAAAGAATGAATGCCTAGCAGTATAAGTGGGACAAACAACTAAAACACTCACAACATGTATACAGGAATATCGCAATGCCATCAGAAGGAAGGACCCATGGTCTCTGATATACACACGTTAACGGGGACACTGTGAAAGTAAAATTCAGGGCCAATAGTAAGAATACCAGAGAGGTAGCTGAATCGTGACTCTCTAATGAAAATATCATTAACAGGCACTTGGACCTGAACCCAGCATATGCAAGCTTAAAAAGAAGAACATCCAAATAAAAAAAAAGACTTTGTGACCAACACCCCCCAAACCCCACCTTATTAATCCAGTCCTGTCTTACAAACTATGCCCCCACCCGTCACTTGCTATATATTGCCTTTGATTCCTGTATGTCTAATCATTTTCCTCTGATGATGACACCTGATAGGTTGTTGAAAGCTTAGGAATAAAACATTACTTTAAGATACGTAACTCATTTTCTCCCTTTGTGGATCTCTAGCTACAAACATATGGTCATTGTTTAAGTTGAAGCTATGTTGTTACAATTTTTTTAATTCCTTTGTGCCGATTCTACATTATTTTTGTGATTCAGTGTGTATTTACCTCATGATTTAAGTACTTATTTTATGATTACATGATTTAATGTTACATGTGATTAACTGCGATTAATTACATACAATGATGCGATTAATTAGATATATTTTTTCATCAATTCCCACCCCTAATATATATACACACATATGCACACTTAGTAGAAAAGTGTAATATACTTTATATGACAATTACATTTTAACAAAATATAGTTTGCACAAATCTATGAAATACAAAAACAAAATAAATTATAAGAAAATCTAAACAAAGCACACAGCAGCCTTGGTTATATTATCTTGTAATTATTATTGTACACTTCTAGCAAAAGGGTCCAATCATCAAAAGCACTCCATATTCCCCCTTTATTGGAATGAGATTTTTTAAATTTATGGAAACAGACCATTTGTTTTTATTGCTAGAAGAACACAATTATAATTAAAATATGAATGCAATAAGGCTGCTATGTTCTTTATTTAGATTTTGTTATAAAAATGCTTTCATGTCCTCAATAGAACTCAATAGAAAACTTTACATGCAAAAAGGCAACATTCAGTTTTTCTATGAAATGATGAAAATTGACTCAGTCACTGAATCACAGACTATATTAATTTCTGTGTCAACACTATTTTACCATCAAAAACAGTGCAAATGTTTTTAAAGAACAGGCTCTGGATTACTAAAGAGGTAAAAAAAATCTCCTGAATAACAAAAAGTGAGCATTCAAATCTGGAGACAAAAAGATTCTGAAGGTTGTGCAAAGTGCTGAAGGAAAGATTGAGTGGAGGCAACTAGACTTACAAAGCTAAACTAAAAAAAAACCAAAATCATTCAGAATAACATGAAATATATTTGTACTGGACTGGGCATAATTACTGGATGCTAGAAATCCAGGGCTTAGGTTTTAGAAGGGAATGTGGAAAAAGCTAACACTCTACAGTAGTTCATTAATATATTTTTGCCTCTTTCTGCCACAATCTTTTTCAAGTGTCCAGTCCTCCCACACCACCCTTACAGCATCAACAATTACTTGCCAATGATGAGTCCACCATCAGTATGAGCTATCCATAACTAATGGCAAAATAAGGATGCTACTCACAGGAAAAGCCACAAGACCACATGGAGTAATTTCTTGAGTTCTTAAGGGCTGTCCTGACCTTCTATGTGGCATCCTCTGCTACCTGTTGCTTTGAAGATCACATTAAAAAAGTATTTGCATTTAATACTTTAAAAGTACAATTCCCTACTCAAAAACAGTAATGAAAGTAAAAGTCATTTGCACTCTGGCTGCTTTTCACACCCACTTTCTATGGCTTCTCCCGGTACACATTCATGAATTGGTGACATAGTAGGTGCTATATTAAATATGGAGGAGACATAGCAGATACCTCTGTTCCAAACTCCACTAAAAATAAAACTGTCTCTGTCTCTGTAAAGATTCAGTTTTTTTTATAATTTCAGGTTCACAACTTAAGACTAATTCTTTCTTGATTTATTGCAGTTGTTTGTTAAATTGCTTAAATTATTTTGTCAGCAGGTTTGGTTTTTTGGTTTTATACATTCAACTGCTGAGACTGGCAAAAAGTCTGGGCAATGATTTGCTCTTTTTAATGGAAAGATGTTCTCATTGCTCACAGTACTTTCTTGATTTATTTTAACTATTCCTTCTATGACAACAATTCTGTCTCACCTCAAATTAATTTAAATTCAAGTCAAGAAAATCTAACCCGCAGTGAGAAATAGGACTAGAGGGCAATATAAACACTTGAGCCTCATCTAGTAGTATGCATTATTCAAAGAAGGTAGTAGTGGCTATTGATAGCTATCAGACACTATTTAGGGCAAAACACGTGGCTAATCTATTCTCACACTGCTGACTTCCAAACCTGACTATCTTATTAAATTGCCTGTCAATGAAAATTATCCACCAATCATGTGAAGGCGTGAAAGGAAAATTAAAGAGCAGCACAGCTAAAACATTTTGCCTTTCAGTCTGTATAAAAACAACCTTCTCCTAGTGTTTTGGCATCTGCTTGTTTTTTTAATGAATTTTGATTTTGTACTGTGTTTTAGATCGTTTAATTTAATTGGTGACAGTTTCCTATTAATGAATAATAAAATGTCTTGCATTATTTTAACTTTATACCTTGGTCTTGAGGTCCACTCCTGGAAAAGCAGCTGTCTCTATAATTAAAAATAAGTCTTACACACTTGCACCCATAATAAAAAAACAGTTGCAAGCACAGTTTAATGTAGAAAATAAACTAAACAAAATTAGACATCTAGATAAATACTGTCTTACAGGACACAGTCTCTTCAAATTATTTATGGGTCAGTGTTAAAACAATATTCCCATTGTCTAGGGGATATAAAGAAACAATTAAACAGGCAAGTAAAATAGTAGGTTCTATTGTTAAAACCATTGGATATAAATCAGGAGGCATAATGCTCAGACTCTACAAAGTACTAGTAAGATTGTATGTGGAGTATTGTGTTCGAGTGTGGTCACCACACTACAAAAAAGACACAATGTCGCTAGAAGGAGTGTAGAGAACAGAAACTAAGTAGATCCCAGGTGAAAACAGCATGACCTATTCTGAGAGATTCAAGGAGTTAAACCTCTTTGGTTCTGAGCAAAAAAACAGGTCTTAAACAATTTTAGAATTATTGATAAAATTTAATGATGAACAAACCCTGCAGAATTCTCTTTGCTGTTAGTTCAGTGAAATCATGGAAAATTTTTTAAACACTGAACTCCAAAAATAGCTTTGAAATTAATGAGGAAGGAGGAACTGAACTGGTTTTTAATTGGATGATAATGGCGCAATGTGTATTTTAATTGTCCGAGTGCTAGGGAAGCATCTGACAGCTATATTGGACCAATTATTGTGTCCAAAAACATAATCTGATTTGTGAGACAGAAGCACAAACCAATGTGCCACTGTGCTTCAATCAACAAAAAAACAGAGATGGAATAATAACCACAAAAAAAGGGGCCAGAATCTAGCAATAAGTAATGTATAAAATCATTGTTCTCACAGAGTTCCAATCTTGGGACACACATTAGCTCATTTCTGATCTATCTGTGCAGATGCTTTGCTCTTTTTTCTTCCAAGAAGAAGATGGAAAGGCCTTGTAAACAGTAATACATTTTTTGATATTATTGATTAGTTTACAGGTGTTTGTGTTTTCCTTCTCAGGGAGGTTGAGGGCAAAGATTGGCAACACTCATACAGTAGGCATGCGTCAAAGTTCTGTTGCATAGCTACTAAAGCTCCATGATATCATGTTGGCCTTGCAAACCATAATGGGAAACCAGGAAATAAATGTTTGCCTAAACCAGCTGCAAAGCAAATTTCCAGGAAAGTATTCAGTGAACAAGGCCACCGGTAAATACGGCATATTCACCACCAAAAATTATTTTGCTAATCAACACTCATAATGTTCATCTGGCAGATCTCTTAGATTAATGAGAGAAAGAACTTTGCATAAAGAGTTAGACATGTAACTGAAGTAAAAATCTTGATAACTTTTAAAAAGAGATACCACAAATAGATACTTTTAGTGAGGATAAACCTCTGGCGCTATCAGAATTACTAGATGCTATAAAGTCCCTACAAGGCGGGAAGGCTGCAGACTCTGATGGCTACCCTGCAGAATTTTATAAGAAATTCTCCACTCAGCTAGCTCCCCTCCTATTAGCAACATTTAAAGAAGCTAGAGACAATCAAATTCTACCCCAAACTTTTCGCCAAGCATTAATCACTGTCTTTCCTAAACAAAATAAGGACCTACAATGTGCATTATACAGACCAATTTCATTTCTGAATAATGATGTTAAGATACTCTCAAAAATTATAGCTAGAAGGATGGAGAAAATGTTGCCTTCGGTAATATCACAAGATCAAACTGGATTTATCAAGGGTCGACACTTGTCTTCCAATCTTCGACACCTGTTTAATGTAATATACTCACCAACAAAGTCAAACACCACAGAATTATTATTTTAATTGGATGCAGAAAAAGCATTTGACATGATTAAATGGAAATACCTTTTCAGGGCATTGGAGAAATTTGGGTTTGGCCCGAACATTTGTGAATAGATCAAACTACTGTATACCAATCCAGAAGCTTCAGTTTGTATTAACAACATTTGTTCAGACTACTTTAAACTAGAACATGGTACCAGACAAGGATGCCCCTTGTCGCCACTGCTATTTGCAATCGCCATTGAACCACTGGCGGTTTACTGTCAAAATGCTGATCAGATAAAGGGGATTATCAGAGAAGGACTGGACAACATCTTTGCATCCTATGAACAATTACATTCCAAATTTAACTTTCCAACTGCACATTTCTTTTACTATCTTCAAATTAGGAACTTTGTTAAACAGAACCTGCCCGATTTTCCTCATCTTGCACCCTCGTCCATGCTGGAAAAAATATTGCTCAATTTCAAAGGACCATCTTTGCAATATATAAAATTATTTTACAGTCCCTGCCTTTCAAAGATCCAAGAGGACAATGGAAAAAAGTTCTCTTAATCAGTATATCAGAAAAGGAGTGGAAAGTAGCAATGCAGAGACACTCGAGCTCCATATGCGCAAAGCATAAAATTATTCAACTCAAAATTATATATCAAGCACATCTGTCTCGCCTAAAACTGTCCAAAATGTTTCCAGGGCAAGATCCAACCTGCGAACGTTGCAATCAAGTCCCAGCCTCACTGGGTCACATATTTTAGGCCTGCACCAAATTAACATCATTTTGGACCAACATTTTTAAGTGTCTTTCAGACATCCTTGGTATCACAATCCCTCCTAACCCATTATCAGCTGTGTTTAGTGTTTTTCCGGAAGGGTTTAAAGTGGAGAAGGACAAACAAACTGTGACTCCATTCACTACACTTTTGGCACACAGTCTTATTTTGCTAAACTGGAAGAATCCTAACTCTCCTCTTTTAAGTTAGTGGGAAACTGATTTTTTATACTATTTGAAATTGGAAAAAATCTAATATTCAGTTAGAGAATCTGTACAGAATTTTTTCAAAACCTGGCAGGATCTAATCAATAATATTTTAGAAAAAGCTCTTAAAGAATAGAGGAAGCAATTATCTCCGCATTTCTTTTTCTTCTCCATTCATCTCTATTGGCCTATTAAACTTATCAATTTAGGTATGTTTTAAAGCCTTAACTTTTACCCCGTAGACCATGCTCTCTCTCTCAGGGGTGGGGGTCAACTTGTTTTCAATCCTATTTTTTGTAAAAATTGATCGATTTGTATGGAATGATTACAATAACATTAATAAAATTTAAAAAAAAAAGAGATGAGATATTGGGACAATTTAGCTGTTAACTAACTATAAAAGCTTCATGGACTAGATAGTCAAACCTTTCATGTTCTTTCGTTTTTTATATACCTCATTCTGCCAAAAAATGCTTTAATAGGTGTGACTTTACTCTGTGAATGCTCAGCTATCTGCTAAATATCCAAAAAAGACAAAGCACTTGCAGCAGATTCTTTTTATCTGACTGCTGCAGAGCAGAAATTATCGTGCAACATAAACAAAATCATAACAGTATTTCCTAAAAGCATGGACCATAGCAGTCACCAAGACAATATCAATCAATTTCTTGCTCTGCAGAGATGATTCCCATTGCTTCTTCATATCTCTTTTTATTAATTATCCATAGTGAATATATTTATATCCAACTTGCTTATTAAAGCTATTGTTAAGCTTATCCACATAGTGCATGTATATTTGATTTTAAAAATCAGGAATGTGTAATTTTCCTGTATTGTGGTTTTACATTAGCAAAATAACTATACTGAACTGACCTGTTTCGCTGTGGTGTTGTACAGCCTTAGATATCTTGTACTTTCACAAGTCACAGTGAACAACACAAAGACATTGCATTGATCTCTTCCAACACAAAATACTGCTGAAAAAAACAGGCATTCACTGCAGGATGAACTTATGAATAGAGCAGCTAAAATAGGAGTAAATAAAGTCTGTCTTTATAAGTCACAATGTGTTCCAGAAAAGCTGCCTAACATGAGCCAAGCCTCATATTTAAAAGCTGCACAGAAATGCAAGTATTATATGAGCAGTGTTAACATGAATATGAATCATTCTGCAAAGATTAAGCATGATATATTGTTATATTCTCAAACTGCTGATCTAATTTAGAGTCATGGGTATGTTGAGTATTCATAAATTTCATTGCACTTATTAAAGCATTAAGTGTTGAACAAGTATTACTTCTGCTAAATAATAGGTATCCTTTTTTTAAAGTCTTTACTAATTGATGGTTAAAGTGACATGAAGTAACTGATTACTTCAAAGTTTAGCAAATGTTAAGTGAGACTTGAAAGGGGATCCAAACACTTTAAGGAGCACTTTATTTTCTATTGTAAACCCAAATATCTTCTTCTGGCACTCCATTTTTTGCTTGTAAAGACTCATTCATTATCTAGGCAAGCATTATATTACTTGTTTAGGAAGTATATATTGAGTAATAAGGTTTGGTTTCTTCGGGTCTCAAAAAGAATTTTGGGACACACCTTTTAGGATGATTTGTACCCCAAGTCCAGCAGGGCCAGAGCCTGTCAACTACCTTCAGGTAAAATGAAGGGGCTTATTTATATCTGCTTATTCTGTTATTTTCTGAAAATTATTTTGTTGGGCTTCATAACCCAGCCACACGGGTTGCACAAACCAGTGTGTTTCTTTATGCCGGTCCCAAGCCCGGATAAATGGGGAGGGTTACATCAGTAAGCGCATCCGGTGTAAAATTTTGCCAAATCAATATGTGGACAACAACACAAATTTCCATACTGGATCGGTCGAGCCCCGAGTTAACAGTGAACGCTACCAGTACTGTTAGCCAACAGAGTGCTGGCAGAAATTGGGCTACTGTAGGCCAAAGAAGAAGAAGAAGGAGAAGAAGAGGGGGGAGATGTGTCCTGAGGCAGGAGGAGAGGAGGAAGGTTAAGAGAGTGGAACTGAGGGTAGGAACTTTGACTGTTGCAGTGTGACTGGTAAGGGGATAAAGTTAGCAGATATGATGGAAAGATGGAAGGGTGATATATCGTGCATGCAAGAGACTAAATGGAAGGGGGAGTAAGGCCAGGTGGATCGGAGGTGGATTCAAATTATTCTATCATGATGTGGATGGGAGGACTAATGGGGTAGGGGTTATTCTGAAGGAACAGTATGTCAAGAATGTTTTGGAAGTGAAAAGAGTGTCAGTCAGAGTAGTGATTATGAAGCTGGAAATTGGAGGTGTGATGATGAATGTTGTTAGTGCATATGCCCCACAGGTTGGGTGTGCGATGGTTGAGTAAGAATATTGTTGGAGTGAGTTGGACGAAGTGATGAACAGTGTACCCAAAAAACAGAAAGTGGTGAATGGACATGTTGGAGAAGGGAACAGAGGATACAAGGAGGTGATGGGTAGGTATGGTGTCAAGGAGAGAAATGAAGAAGGTCAGATGATAGTGAATTTTACGAAAAGGATGGACATGGCTGTGGTGAATACGTATTTTAAGAAGAGGGAGGAACATAGGGTGATGAACAAGAGTGGAGAAAGATGCACACAGGTAGATTATAGTCTATGCAGAAGAGTCAATCTGAAGGAGATTGAAGACTGTAAAGTGGTGGCAGGGGAAAGTGTAATTAAGCAGCACAGAATATAGGTCTGTAGGATGATGTTGGAGATCAAGAAGAGAAAGAGAGTGATGGCAGAGCCAAGGATCAAATGGTGGAAGTTGAAAAAGGAAGACTGCAAGGTTGAGTTTAGGGTCAAGGTGGGTGAGAAGATGAAGAGTAACCAGACAGTTGGGAAACTACAGCAGATGTAGTAAGGATGACAGCAAGAATGGTGCTTGGCGTGACATCTAGACAGAGAAAGGAGGAAAAGGAAACCTGGTGGTGGAATGGGGAAGTACAGGAGAGTATACAGTGGAAGAGGATGGCAAAGAAGAAGTGGGATAGTCAGAGAGATGCAAAAACTAGGCAAGAGTACAAGGAGATAATGCGCAAGGTGAAGAGAGACATGGCGAAGGCTAAAGAAAAGGCGTATGAGTTGTATGAGAGGTTGAACACTAAAGAGGGAGTAAAGGACCTGTATCGATTGGCTAGACAGAGGGACCAAGCTGGGAAAGATGTGCAGCAGGTTAGGGTGATAAAGGATAAAAATTGAAACATACTCACAAGTGAGTAGAGTGTGTTAAGCAGATGGAAAGAGTACTTTGAGAGGCTGATGAATGAAGAGAATGAGAGAGAGAATGTTGGATGATGTGGAGATAGTGAATCAGGATGTGCAATGGATTAGAAAGGAGAAAGTAAGGACAGCTATGATGAAAAATATAAAAACGTTGGTCCAGATGACATACCTGTGGAAGCATGGAGGTGTTTAGGAGAGATGGCAGTGGAGCTTTTAACCAGATTGTTTAATGGAATCTTGGAAAGTGAGAGGATGTCTGAGGAGTGGAGAAGAAGTGTACTGGTGCAGATATTAAAGAATAAGGGGGATGTGCAGAACTGTAGTAACTACAGGGAGATAAAAATGATGAGCCACAGCATGAAGTTACGGGAAAGAGTAGTGGAAGCTAGGTTAAGAAGTTGAGAAATGATAAGTGAGCAGCAGTATGGTTTTGTGCCAAAAAAGAGCATCACAGATGTGATGTTTGCTGTGAGGATGTTGATGGAGAAGTATAGAGAAGGCCAGAAGGAGTTGCATTGTGTCTTTGGGGACCTGGAGAAACCATATGACAGGGTGCCTTGAGAGGAGTTGTGGTATTGTATGAAGAAGTTGGGAGTGTAAGAGAAGTATGTAAGAGTTGTACAGGACATGTGCAAGGGAAGTGTGACCATGGTGAGGTCTGCGGTAGGAGTGATGGGTGCATTCAAGGTGGAGGTGGGATTACATCAACGATCGGCTCTGAGTCCTTTCTTATTTGCAATGGTGATGGACAGGTTGACAGACGAGATTAGACAGTAGTCCCCCGTGGACTATGATGTTTGCTGATGACATTGTTATCTGTAGCAATAGTAGGGAGTACATTGAGGAGACCCTGGAGAGGTGGAGATATGCTGTAGAGAGGAGAGGAATGAAGGTCAGTAGGAACAAGATAGAATACAAGTGTGTAAATGAGAGGGAGGTCAGTGGAATGATGAGGATGCAGGGAGTAGAGTTGGTGAAAGTGGATGAGTTTAAATACTTGGAATCAACAGTTCAGAGTAATGGGAATTGTGGAAGAGAGTTGAAAAAGAGAGTGCAGGCAGGGTGGAATGGGTGGAGAAGAGTTTCAGGAATAATTTGTGACAGACGGGTATCAGCAAGAGTGAAAGGGAAGGTCTACAGGACAGTACTGAGACCAGCTATGTTATATGGGTTGGAGATGGCGGCACTGACCAGAAAGCAGGAGACAGAGCTGGAGGTAGCAGAGTTAAAGATGCTAAGATTTGCAGTCGGTGAGACAAGAATGGATAGGATTAGAAATGAGTATATTAGAGGGTCAACTTAAGTTGGACGGTTGGGAGACAAAGTCAGAGAGGTGAGATTGCATTTGTTTGAACATATGCAGAGGAGAGATGCTGAGTATATTGGGAGAAGGATGCTAAGGATAGAGCTGCCAAGGAAGAGGAAAAGAGGAAGGCCTAATAAGCAAAGGTTTATGGATGTGGTGAGAGAGGACATACAGGTGATGGGTATAATTTTTGATTGTGTATAGTTTACTGTGTTGCCATGATGCCATCTAAGTTTCGTTATGTGTACCTGCATTTTCAGTTCTGGTCATCAACACAGGTTGCTAGAAGCTAGTTACTGAATTTTGCACTGGAATAACATCAGTTAGAGTGATGGTATTCATACTGGTGTGACACCATTTTTACTTGTTCAGTTTTCTCGATTGTTTAAGTCTCTGAAGAAGTTTCTGATTATGTCTCTACACAATTTCTTTTCACTTTGATTTTTTGGTTTTGCATTTTGGATAAGGGGGGGATCATGTTGGCGCAGTGGGTAGCGCTGCTGCCTCGCAGTTAGGAGACCCGGGTTCGCTTCCTGGGTCCTCCTTGCATGGAGTTTGCATGTTCTCCCTGTGCCTGCGTGGGTTTCCTTCCAAAGTTGAAAGACATGCAGGTTAGGTGCACTGGTGATTCTAAATTATCCCTAGTGTGTGTGTGTGTGCACGCAACCTGCGGTGGGCTGGCACCCTGGTGGGATTGGCTCTAGCAGACCCCCTTGACCCTGTAGTTAGGATATAGCGGGATGGATAATGGATGGATGGATTTTGGATGAGGTGCACTTATGTTTTGGCTCTCACAGATTTGACTCTTTCCTGTTTTTGGAGTTTCTGTTTGTATCCATTTCCCAGTTATATACATATTTTTCCATTGTCTAATCTGCATGACCTTACATTTGACCTACTGTTACTTTTTAATATTTTGCTGATGTCCATTCTTTGTTCTCTTTGTTTTGTATATTGGAGACTTTTTTTAAAAATATGTTTAATTGCCTTTTTAAATTTTGAAACTTTTTTTGGTTTTTATTTAATGCATTTACTTAAATTATTTCAGTTGAGTCTGTTATGATTTTGCAAGCTCACAAAAGTCAAAATGTGGTAGACCTTAATAATAACATCAAACTTGTATTTTCATACAGTTCTGAACTCAAATGGTGGGCCTGACCTCATCTGGTCTCCAAAACCAGAAGAGACAGTGGACCTGTTAAACCCCAGGTTCAAACATACAAAGATAGCATTTCTCTAAATTAAAATACTTTTATTAGCACACTTTTCAGAAAACAACACAGGAGAGAATCACAAAGATTTGCATACAAGAGGCAGAGTGTAAAGAAATGTAAGTTCATCAGCCAAAAAACCTAAAACTGAAACAAGAGCCAAATAGTCAAAACCAGATGAAAATCATGAAAACTTACACAAATGATCCATGAGCCAAACAACAAAAAAAAAATTCTCAATGAGGAATTGTAGCTTCACAGGAGTGAAACATTGGTGGCAGCATTAACTATTTCTGTGTTTTAAAGTACAATAAATTGTACATGGAAAAGAGCAGTTTGAAGTAATATATCTGCAATTAGCATAAAATAATCACAAAAAATTACTTAAAAATCAGACAAAACATACAAAGAAACACTTAAATATAAAAAGAAAAAACAAAAACATATTCAAAGACATTAATCAAAATAAAATACACAAAGAAAAATGAAATAAAATACATTTAAAAAGCCAAGGATGAAATTCTGGTAACACCAGGACAAAGGCTTTGGTTCTCCTCTCTCTTTTGAGATTTTTTTAGACCTCAGGCATTGTATTTTTGGAGAGTGTAAGCCTCCAGCATTTTAGAAGTATTCAGCCATTTTTGCAGTTTTGTTAGGCCTAAATCATAACAATTAGACACACTCTCTCATGCACACTGTCACACATGTGCGAGTAGGGGACGTTGTATGGACCAAGCAAAGGTAATTCAACGCCAGGCCAGAGGAGGGCGAGGTGCACTAAACCTTCTCCTGTTATCTCTACATACCGTGGGAAAACCTGTCTGAGCCAGTGATGACACTTCTGATTCCGGCGCCTCTCGAAGAACATCACTTCCGGTTCCAACGCCCAGAAGAACATCACTTCCGGCGCCCAGAAGAATGTCACTTCTGGTTCCGGTATCCAGGCTGATGTCAGAAGAACATCACTTCCAGTTACCCTACATCACTTCCGGTCTGATCTCTTAAAGTCGCCATCTTTTCCAGCCCTCATCAGTTCTATCTTGGACTCAGTACTGTCAACAGCTCTGTATCGTGTGAAAAAATCCATTTGCCCCAAACCTTTTTACATATGTCGAGTCTGTTCGTTTTCACAACACATACCCACATCCATTCTCAGAATGAGCCAGTTTGGAATTTCCAGTCAACCTGACTTGCACATCTTTAACTGGATTAAATGTCAGTTCTGCTTATGGTTGTTTTGCTACATTTGCTACTATCTGCTTTAGATTTTTCTCTTCAGGCTGAATAGAATTTCCTGTAAATTTGGTATATACAGTATATATATAGTTTTTGTAATATTAAGTTTCTTATTACACCAGTTTATAAAATCCTCACATTTCAGTACATATTTAAACTAATACAATTAGTAGGAAATAAGCCAACAGCGTCTGACAGTCCAACTAAATTCTAAAGACTAATGAAATGGTGTCTTATTAATTATTAATAAGTAGAATTCGCACTATAACATGGCGTAAGCACAAAAGCCGAAATGTGCTTACGCACAGAAAAATCCAGATGCAAGAATCTGTGCGTACTCCAACTTCCACGTTCTTCCGCTACATAAATCCCGGTCAGCGTGAAAACTAACGCTTGTGCACACGCTTTATGTAACGCCCCAACTCCTCCCAGAATTACGCCTCTTTGAATATGCAAATCAATATAAATCGTCCTTGAGCTCAGCCTTCTGTGAAAAGACCATGGGAAAAGCATGGGGGAAAATATAAGAATTTCAGCAAAAACCAAGTGGAGGCAAAAGAAAAACATACTATTTGTTTAATTAAACCATGGTATAATCAACAAAAGGAAGTTGATCGAGTGACATAGCGTGTTGGAGAAACTTGAAAGCTCAGATATCAGTCACCGTGAAAATGCGAGTCGTAGCCCACCGTCTGAGTGTCATATGAAAGCTTATTAGAATAAAGAGAAAAAAAAGGCACACAGTGGGGAAAAAAGCACGAAATTTCAACTTCAATCTCGAAATTTCCACTTTAATCATGTAGATTATTTTGTCATTAAAGTAGAACATCATAAACGTCATCTTAAAATCATTTAATTAACCAGTTTCTCAAATCACATCGTAATTAAAATAGCACGTTAAATGCTTTGTTTTGTATGTGATCTTCTATGTGCTCTATGTGTGTGAATCACTACTTGCTTCTTAAACCGGCTCTCTTCCTCCAATAGGACACAGAATCCATTACATTCGTGATATTATAGCTCTCTGAATAACTAAAATACTGAGATGTATAAGTGATATAATTTTCATGATGATAGGAGTTAAAGCACGTTCTTAACATGGGTTTCATGGCACAGTGATTGTGCACGACCTTCAATGAAATTATTTATTGCAGCAGCACTCATGGGCGGCTCTAGGCAGAGAAAGAATCGGTGGCCCCTTCGCCCACCAATGTCAATATGGTATCTTATGCACGGTGGATGGCCATGTCCGTTGCAGACACTGCATAGCCGCCTCGTGCTCATGACATAAGCGTTTAACTTTTGTCGAAATTTGCCACTGTGTTTTTAGTTGTGTCGTTAGTTTCTCTTTTTGTTTTATATTCAATATATATTGGCGTGGCCGCCCCTGGAGTCTTTGCTTTTCTTTCTCCAAGTAACCGATCGCCACACAATCAGCTCTGTAATATACGTTAAGCCATCTGTTAAGCTTAGAGCACCGATTTTTCAAAACGTTTAAGGAACATTGAAATATCTTCGTAGTACATGTTTAATTATTCTATCCTTCACGCCAGTCCCAATGAAGAATATAGATTATTTAAGTGAAGTTAAAGTTTTACCTGTATAATATAATACACTTTTTTTGCTGCATTTCATCTTAAAAATGATATCGTCATCATATGTAAATACGCGCTTTATAAAGTGGCGCAGGTTGTGCAATATTATAACTGTAGTGCAAGTTTACAGTGAGGTAATTGTACTTATAAGTACAAACAGTTCTAGAAGGAGCAATTGATTGAGTGCGTTTATTGTTCTTGGGGTGAAACTGTTTCTGAACCACGAGGTCCGTACAGGAAAGGCTTTGAAACGTTTTGCCATGGCTGAGGTAGTGTATGCTTGATACTGTATCCCGATAATTCTCTTTCTGATCAGCTGCTGCTGTGATTCACACTCAGATACAGTTATACGGGAGCAGCTGAAAGAAGAAGAAGAAGGTGCAGTAAGAGTAACAACACTAAAGCAGTTATGGTATTTGGAATACTATGGCTATTCCCTGGACCATTATATTGTTACAATTTAATTACAATCAGATGTATTACACTAATAAACAATATGAGGTTAGTTTCTGTGTATTTATAAAGCCGCATCAGGAAAATAAGAAGTAACCACACAGGAACAGTAGCATTGCTTTGACGCTGGGTGCCGCTAGTCTGCAAAACCGACCGGAGAACTTGAGTACGACAATGAATGAGGTACCGTGGAAAAGTGCGTGGCTTTACACCAAGTGTAGGTTTTATACATCACGATTTGAATGTTCTTACGCAACATTTTTGTGCGTACGTACCGTTTATACATGAGGCCCAAGGTGTTTACAGGATTGTGAGATGAAATTGTGTAATCAAAAGGCAGGAGATAAAAAATTGTGGAATCTAAAGAAACCTTTCATCAACACCAAAGCACTACCCAAAAGTTGAAGTCCAGGATTGTTCCTAACACACAGGTAAGTTTTGGAAATAGTACCTAGTGTCTAATGTACAGACATTCACGTGGCGCCAGTTTTCAAATTGTGTTCTTCCCTAACCCTAACTCTAATTTCTGAGATTGCACTCCTAACAATGGGCACTTGTATCATGGTAATGGAGCCACAAAATGATAAAAAACATATGTAGCATTGATAAATATCCATCCATCCATTATGCAACCCACTATATCCTAACACAGATGGCCCAAATGGTAAATGTAGTTTGTGAAAATCTAATTAAATGAATAAATTGCCTACAGTGTGAATAAACTTTATTTGTTTGATCTCAAAGAAAACAGAGGAAAAAGTTTATATTTGCAGCTGTGAGAAAGAGACAAGGTCAAACATTTGTGTCAAGGTCGTTTCCAAAAAGACAATACTGATCTGACATAAAGCCTTAACAACATCAAAAAAATCAAAGTCTAGAAACAAGGCTGAGAGTCAAAATGACCAGAAAAGTACTGAAAGAAAGTGATACAGTTTTTTTTTAACCCAGTCAGGTCGGTATGTGTCAGTTTAATTATTGTCACACTTGTAATGTTGGAGACCATGCATTCCAAGAGGATTAAAGAAGCATTGCAGCAGCAACAGACCATGCTTGAGCTCAAGAATAGTGGAGCCCACAAATAAACTAAGATGGCATTGTGTAATAACAGGAAACATAACCAGTTTTTAAGTGAAGCGATATATAATTAAAATGATGTCAAAATCAATTCTCTGTTTTACATACCCTCTAAAAAAACATAAACGTTGCACAAACAGGTCACAGGAAATAAATAAAAAATTATGTCACACAACACACACCTCTTGTTGTTGCCTAGAATAAGAAACAACAAAAAAAATTTAAATATAGTACAACTGTGACACTAGTGATTTTAAAAATTTTGTAAAAATTAATTTAAAGTTCAGAAAAAAAATATTCAGAACAGGAAAAATTGAAAAAGATTAACATATCATCAATTATCACCTGGGCTCTATATACAGAATTGCGGCATAAGGCTCCTGGTGGTCTCTGGCAGTGGTAATAATGAGTCCTGTCAAATAATTGGCAGTGTCATTGCAATTACAGGCTCTGCTTTACATTATCTAATGGGTGCTTTTATATCCAAATTCCAGCTCTCCCAGATCAGCTACATTATAAAAATATAAAATCAATCTGTAGAAAATAACAATTTAATTTAGGCAGAAGACATCTGAAAACAGGTCTGTGGCAGTGTAGTCAGTCCAAGCACAACAATAAACAAAGAAAAGAGAAAAAAAAATAGAAAACAGTAATGAAAAAACAAAAATAATTACAATGAAACATGCTGTGACTTATCACTCTGTAGCTACTCAGGTGAATGGCTTTTACTGCAAGCTTATGAGGCACCCCTGCACAACATAGGACTGTGCTGCGTCATAAAGCAAGTCTTTAACTGGCAAAGAAAAGCTAAAAAGGCCCTATCCCTTGTAGAGCAAGACCATAATCAATATTAGTAACTAGATGCATACTAAGAAGCTATAAAAAATATTTGTATTTACTTAAAACAAAAATAGGTCAGCAGTAATAAGAATGAAAAACAATGAAAAGGTTGAGGGCAATCAAAAATGGAAAAGGACTAGAAAATTTTAAAACTAGGAACTAAATCCTCACAAAAAGAGAATTTCCAAAATACCAAGTTTTTTTTTTCTTTCATTGAATTATGATGGCTTAGAAAAAAGACAATTTTCTTAATGTGATGGCTTGGGGTTAAACCCAATTACAACCTTGCTTAAGCAATCAATTAATGTGATGGGTGGAAATCTTTATGGGTCCAACATGAGCTCTTTTTCCAAAAATGTTACATAAATGTGATGTTTGTTTTGCAAACGCTGAAATGTTGTTTTTTAAAAAAATAGGTTGATGCAACTAGAATCAGAACATCCATTAGATGTTGTGACACCTCTGGATGCTCTTTAAATACTGAAAGACATAATCATAGGTAGAGTGTAAATGTATGTGTGTGACACAATGGGGCACGTACATATTGCAAGAGATCTCACATCTGATCTGGGGGAAACCAGGAAAGATACCTCAAGGATACTCAAGAATGTAGAATAAAATAAACTACCAGCATTTTTCAGTGTTCACTTTTCAATCCGACAGCCAGACAATTTCTTAATTAGGAATACCGACTCTGCCTTTTTTACGGAAGATTAGTGGTTAAATATTTGTTGATCCACATTTTTCTGCTTCTATATTAAGTAATATAATTATTTCCATGCATCATTTTTATTTTTCTGTGCCATTGAGTTAAAAAATATTTGATTCAGTACCACGCTATACTTAGTACAAATATCATCATAGGATTCCATATGTTTAAAGGCCATATTTTATCTTGGCTGAGCGGAAATCCTTTTAAAATAATAAAATTGTACTAAGTCCATTAAGCTTGCTCATGAAGTAGTCTAAGTTAGTATGCCACTTTGTTCCCCTTCTCTGTCTCCAAAAAACACATTACAACTTACTGCTTAATCTTAGTCTTGGTCTGCTGCTAGTCCGCAGCTCTGGTGCACACTGCAACAATACCCAAAAAGTAGTCTTGTTACCATCAATACATACAAAGACCAGGGACCTCATATATAACACTGTGTGTAGAATTCACACTAAAACAAGGCATTCAGACAAAAGTAGAAATGTGCGTACGCACAAAAAAAATCCAGATGCATAAATCTGTGTGTACATCAAATTCCACGCACTTCCCCTTTAAAATCCCAATGAATGTGAAATTTAATGTACATAGACTCCACCTAGAATTTTGCATATTTTAATATGCAAATTAATATATCACCTTCCATTCAGTGTTTGGTTAAAAGACAATGGAAAAGGCACATGAATCAAAGAAGAATTTCAGCGAATGCAAAACTGAGGCAAGAAAAAAATGCAGTATTTGTTTGCTTACGCAGTGGTATAAGCAATGAAAGCGTGGCAGAAACACATGAAAGTTCAAGTTCAGAAAGTCGCACAATGCCTAAAATAAAAAAGAAAGTGGTCAGATATCAAAGTTGATGTGGAAAGCGAGTCGCAGCCCACCATCTGTTTATTCTGTTTCAAACAATATTACAAAAGCTGACCCTCGTGCCGATGACGTGATGGTGCTGCTGTGCCAAGCACATCTTCGGTGCTGACTGCACAGACACCTCTGTCTCGGAAACCGCTCAGATGCCATCTGGCTGTGTGCTGATGGACTCTGTTCTGAGACACAAAATGCAATAATGGATGAACTAAGGAATATAAAGGTTGTACTATGTTAAATTGACCATAAATTAAATGAATTGGTTAAAAAATAAATTCATTCTGCTAATTACATTCCAACAAAGTTGTAACACTGTCCAATTTGGCTGATCATTTGATGGGCCAGAGTCAGGTTCATCATAGCACATCATGTTTGCACTATGTAACACACTTTCGGTGGATTATAGAGCAGCATATTAATAGAGTGGAAAAGCTTTCTATTTACATAAGCAACTTAATTCTCTGAAGGTGCCTTTATAGTGCAATGTTGGCAGCATGTACCACATCGGATCGATTCTCTGCTCTTTACTTTGAAGTGACTTGCTATCCTTAAAAGTACTGCTTGTTGGAAAAAGCACCTTTCTGTAGGTTCTTCAGCTATATATGATGTTGTAATAAGTGTATATGTTTAACATGTCACTGTGCTCTGTACAAATATTTTATAAATCTACTTTTCTCTCTACTCACATGCACAGCTAACACAAAGCCAGATTTAGCACAGGGGATCATTATTTAGAAATGCTAGGCAAGCATTAGAAAACAAGACAGGGACAAATGCGAAATGGGCATTGTCAGCATGAAACTGTATTATCTTTGCCTTATTTGGAATGGCATGATTCACCAAAGTGGGGGCTTGCACATAAAGAAATAGTATAAAGGCTTGAAACATTGCAAGGCACACCTTTGAAGCCGACAGATGAGTGGGAGATAACATCATCCAATCCGGAAAATCCTTCCAACGCATCAACGAAAATGGCAGACTCTATACTTCGGGCCCCCACTCCCGAAAGTCTTGTCATGGCTTCCTTCATCTGTTATACCGCGTAATCCATCATTAAAGAAAGAAAGTTATTTCTCCTATATAATTTCTTACCGCCGTATCCCTAAGGGAGGGGTATCGCCTTTAATATTATATCTATATAGAATCATCAGGTTATGTAACACACCGCAATTATAAAAGAACTCATTCAAACAAGGGAGCTAACGCCCCCTGCGGGATACAGATGTAATGTCAGCTCATTCTTTTGGTGACTCATCCTTGGCTATGTAACTTGTCCAGCACTGTTGCAATAGCGATGCGCATGCAGTTGACCACTCCGATTACATTAGGAAAATGGGATGTTGCTGCAAATTGCGCTTTTATGTTTTCCAGTTTATCTACAATGTAAAAAAATCTTATCTATCTGGATGACAAGCAAATAACACCATCCTATACAGCTGGCATGGCACATCTCAGGGATGACTGATAAATACCCGTTCAATCAGCAAGTTCACTTTGAAAAGCTCCTGTGGCTAAAAACCCGAGAGTGGACAAAACTTGCAAAGGAGCAGGCAGAACACAATTCCACAATTGTCTGCCTTTGTAAAGCCAGCACCAGTTCATCACACAGTTCCAAGAGGATAGCACTTGGAAATTGAAATCGACTTAGAAGCCAGTCGTCATCATCTATAAATACGTGCTCTCTTCTAATTCTTTCATTTGCGATATCTTCTAACAACGCTAAAACAGCTATGTTAGTTTTATCTTGGTAGAGTAATATATATTGCTCTACTTTCCCCTATTGTATTATTAATATGTAGCCTTAGAATGCCTAATCTCACAAACTTACCACTGTATATAACTTATCCCCACCTTACCTTCTATATCTATAACCTCAGGCAATTAGATGTAGTAAAAAGACAAGCAGGAGTTAAGATACAAATAAAATAATGTATTACTGATAATATTCATAAATAATAACAAAATGCAAAGTACATTTGAATATTGGCAACCATACAACCTGATAAAATGGTGATGTGTAGCTCAGGTGGCACACAGACTTGTAGTTACTTAAAATGTCTCTAGTTAAAGCATCGTTGGTGCTCAGCTTTCAGCCACATGTCTGTTCAATATGGCTGCTGAGCTGTGCTCTTCATTGTGTTGTCTTCATCCTCACAGGTTAGCAAGAGAGATGCTTCTTTCAGCATATGTTGGTAAGAGAGAGAGAATGTGGTTGAGCAAGCAAATTTATAGGTTTTCTGTCCAACACCCTACAGCGAATAGGATATCATGGTACTTGAAGGCCTCTGAGACAAGCCAATTCCAAACAGCCATACCTCAGACCAATGGGTGAAATAGAACATCTTATCTCCTGCCCCCCCAAGACCATATATGACACTAACCTGGCTTTGTGTGGGGGATGGGAGAAAAGACTTTAGCAAAGAAATACTCATCAAACTGGTTTAAGACACATCCCCCAAATCCTGTCGTAAAATTACAAAGAAAAGTCGTAAAACATGGGGGGGATAAACAAGAATGCCTCTCACCAAGGTAACACTAAATTACATTGGTTTGCCTAAATTATAAATAAAGACATACAAAACATTTATCAAGTTATATGCAAAATCCCACATCACAACAGTAGTTGAAATAGTTTGGCCATTCCGGGCAGCATTAAATTGTTACAGAATGATTACAATGAAGTCAATTAAATTTGTAAACAATAAGCAATTAATTTCAGTGTATTTGATAAAACCCGTATCATAGATGTGCATCTGAAAGAGAAAAGCAGACCATAGAAACAGTAGCACTGCTTTGATGCTGGGTGCCACCGGTTTGCAAAACCGAACAGAAACATGTGTTTGCAAGGGTGGACCATGCTGTGAAAATGTGTGTGGCTTTACACTAAGTTTAGTATTTATACATCTTGAAGTTAGCGTGGGAACAGGCATACGCAACATTTCTGTGAATATGCACTGTTTATACGTTAGGACCCAGATCAGCACGGGACCATCCTGAGCACATACCACACTGCAACTGACCCCCTGTGTCTGATCACTAGACTTGTCCAGGAGTGAATCCTGTAGTTCTGATTAGAAGTGAGAGCTGCTACAGAATACAAACAGTTGCCTGGTCCACTAGTTCTCTAGTCTGTCTGTTTATTTGAGGCATTTTTCAAAATAGGATTGAAGGCCTTGGAGAAGCTGTGTAACTATGTTTTTCATTATTTCTAAAGCAAGTTCATGTTCATCTTAAAACTCTAAATTCTTCACATTTTTGCACTTCTCTGTTTCACTCACACATTCTAGTGCTCTGGTTTTCATAAACTGCTCATTTTGTCAACAAGCATTAGAATGCTTATGTTAGCACCCTTTAGTGACAAATTAAATGTATTTATAATCTCAAAAATCTCTACTAAATATATCATATTTATCAGTTGTGTAACATCTGTCAGTGAGTGGGCATAAGGTGACTGGCTAACTCTGTCTTAGCTAAAAACAAAAAAATAAGGCTTGATATGAAAGGAAAAAAGTTGGTGAGGGGCAAGAGATGAACAAAAATGAAGACCTTTGGCAAGGACTACTCAGGAAGAACTGGCAAAGGTTTCTTAAAAGAAAATCTGATGAGAATGCTACCAAAGGAAAATATGCAAAACAAAAATCAAAGGTTAAAAGTTGGTAGCTAAAAGTCATTGCCAAAGTTAATCATAAAGTTCTTCAACCAAAATAAAGATGAGCACTACTTAATTTACAATATTGCAAAACTAGGATAAAGACACTACTGCACTGCCATCTTTTATAGGCAGGAAGTGCTGATGCAGTATGATATATGAACCCGGGTCAAGTGACCAGTTATGGCTACTGCAGCACACAAACAATATGCACACCAGAAAATGGAAGTGCTAAGGAAAAAAGTGTCAATGCTATTAATAAAAATACATGATATGTATTCTAAATAACAAAAATAAATACCAGAAGGATCATCATACCAACGAACCCACTGAACCAACAGAAAGACTCAAAATTAAAATTGTAAGGGGTCCTCCAGTATACATTTCAAAAACATGGAGGTTTATTAGGGCTATAAATCACTCAATACCCACTGAATATGAATTTGGAAGAAGGGCATTGTTGGGGTGTTTCCATTTATTTTAGTCTTTCTTAGCTTTCAAAATTACCTTAATCAACATGATAAAATGTCAATGTTTCAGTTGAAAGCTTTGCTACTATTAAAGCTAGCATCAGCACTTCTACAGTGAATTCATCAGTGGTTTCTCCAGTGTCACAGAGAAGTGTGCATTTGTCATGAAAGTATATGTTCTGCATGATGATGGTGAGAAGCACAAGGTGACATGGCGCTTTTTTATTGATAGCATATCTATGTATGATATAGTTAATATAGTTAAGATACTGTATGTACTGTATGTCCTAAATGATAGCATTCTATATAGCTAATTGCAAAAATCAATGCACACCACATACAGCAAATGCATTTACATAATGCTGAGGTTTTAAATTGAAGAACTCCCTTTCATTCATCTGTCCCCCCCCTAATTATTTTGTCAAAAGTCCTGACTTCTCTTTTCCTATCAATGATGTGCATTGATTTTTCCAGAAGTATCTGTTTATCAACATTTTAACAAAATAATGCATGTGTTTTGAATGCTGTGAGCAAATGACAGAACTATCATGTGGATTAAACAACACGAGTAATGTGAGATTTTATTTTGTCATGGACACTTCTCATATTGTTTACCATACAGGATTTGTCTCCATTGGCTTGTAAAATGCCATGAACGTTTTTAGCTTTTTTCTCCGTACAAATATGACAATAAAAGTTTTTCTCATCATCACTACAAACAACATGGGGTATGTAACATAAAAAAATTATATTTGGGTGGAATATTCCTTTAAATTGTTAAATATTGTACATGTACTAGGCTAAAACTAAAAGTGATATTATTTAATCTCTCCACTCTAATACTGTAGTTGTGAATTTTTACAGGGGATTTTGATATTTTTTGGTGTGGGTTTTATATTTTTCATATATATTCTGAAAGCATTTTTACCTATTTTTAATGTAAAACAGAAGTTAGGCTTGATATGAAAATAAAAAAGCCAAAAATCTCAATACTTTTATTTATATAGCATATTTTCTATGCTTAAGGCCCTTATACATTTACAAAAAGTACACATGAATCCATATCAAAAGCAGGAGAAAAATCATTTGTAAGTTACATACACTCACCTAAAGGATTATTAGGAACACCATGCTAATACGGTGTTTGACCCCCTTTCACCTTCAGAACTGCCTTAATTCTTCGTGGCATTGATTCAACAAGGTGCTGAAAGCATTCTTTAGAAATGTTGGCCCATATTGACAGGATAGCATCTTGCAGTTGATGGAGAGTTGTGGGATGCACATCCAGGGCACGAAGCTCCCGTTCCACCACATCCCAAAGATGCTCTATTGGGTTGAGATCTGGTGACTGTGGGGGCCATTTTAGTACAGTGAACTCATTGTCATGTTCAAGAAACAAATTTGAAATGATTCGAGCTTTGTGACATGGTGCATTATCCTGCTGGAAGCAGCCATAGAGGATGGGTACATGGTAGTCATGAAGGGATGGACATGGTCAGAAACAATGCTCAGGTAGCCCGTGGCACTTAAACGATGCCCAATTGGCACTAAGGGGCCTAAAGTGTGCCAAGAAAACATCCCCCACACCATTACACCACCACCACCAGCCTGCACAGTGGTAACAAGGCATGATGGATCCATGTTCTCATTCTGTTTTCGCCAAATTCTGACTCTACCATTTGAATGTCTCAACAGAAATCAAGACTCATCAGACCAGGCAACATTTTTCCAGTCTTCAACTGTCCAATTTTGGTGAGCTTGTGCAAATTGTAGCCTCTTTTTCCTATTTGTAGTGGTGATGAGTGGTACCCGGTGGGGTCTTCTGCTGTTGTAGCCCATCCGCCTCAAGGTTGTGCGTGTTGTGGCTTCACAAATGCTTTGCTGCATACCTCGGTTGTAACGAGTGGTTATTTCAGTCAAAGTTGCTCTTCTATCAGCTTGAATCAGTTGGCCCATTCTCCTCTGACCTCTAGCATCAACAAGGCCTACATTTTCGCCTACAGGACTGCCGCATACTGGATGTTTTTCCCTTTTCACACCATTCTTTGTAAACCCTAGAAATGGTTGTGCGTGAAAATCCCAGTAACTGAGCAGATTGTGAAATACTCAGACCAGCCCGTCTGGCACCAACAACCATACCACGCTCAAAATTGCTTAAATCACCCTTCTTTCCCATTCTGACATTCAGTTTGGAATTCAGGAGATTGTCTTGACCAGGACCACACCCCTAAATGCATTGAAGCAACTGCCATGTGATTGGTTGATTAGATAATTGCATTAATGAGAAATTGAACAGGTGTTCCTAATAAAAAACGGAGGAATAACTCACAAATGGCTCCAAACTGAAGCCTGCTTCATGTCTGCGCAGTTCTGCTTCTTGGTATTCCAGTATTTATTTTTTAATGAAGGATAAAAGTTACCAAAGATTGTCAATTCTGTCTGAAACAAAACCTTTTTTATATTGATTAATATTAATGAATATTATAGTGCACCCCCAAAATTCATGGGGGTTACACTCCTAGAGCACCCGCGAAATGTTGTGAAAAACCGTGAATTTTCGATGTGATTAAAAAAATGCCTATTTTCATAATTTAAACACTAAATATGCCCCCAAAACACTTTAATTTCAAACTCAGCTTAATACATTACCTAAAAATAAAGAATGTAATAAAAACAACTGAAATAATAAAAAAACGATACCGCCCTTGTTCTCTTTATGGCAATTACACATTAGATACAACAAAGCACAAACAAAACACACACAGTAAATCATGAAAAATAGCAATGGATGAAATGTAATGATGAAAATCGATAGTCCAGAGATCCACACGTTGAATGGGAATGTACAGATAGTCCTACCGGTAGTTCCTGAAATGGTGAAGACGAGTTCAGGAGTGCTACTTTCTTTGCAGGATGGCCATGAATCCACATGTGTCCTCATGTACTGTACACAGGCAGATGGCAGACAATCCAGATGCACAAAACGATCCAAGACAAAATGAATAAGTACAGGTAACCCAAAAGAAGGCAGACAGACAGGAACTTAAAACACAAATTACAAAAACTTTTTTTTTTTTTTTTGCTTTTGGTCACCGGCGCCCTTTTTAAAAGCTGCGCTGACATCCTTTGACCAACACCCTCAGCAGAAGACCAATCAGAGCCACTGCAGCGACTGCTGGGAATTGCGGTTTCAAATTCTATTGGCTATTTTCACCATCCCAAGTCGGTTTTCTCTACAGCTGCTTCCTGTTCTCTCTACAGCACAGTATTGCCATGAAAAAAGCCATAAAAATTGCAGAGGATATTTGCGGTTTCCGCTAACAATTATTAGTTAGGTTCTAAGGAAAAATCCAGGAATCGTGACTTCGCGGGGTCTATTGTAAATAATATGTTAGATTACTTTAATATTAATAATTGTTAACATTCATCTTTCTTCTTCATTGTATGTTCTTCTGCACTAGTCTGCCAATTTTTAAAACTGATCTAAAAGTAAAGATACAGCAAACAATTTTACCAAAGCTAAAAATATTGTAAAATTGGCAGACTGGACCTGTGAGAAAGAGAGAGAGAGAAAAAGCAAAGCAGGCAGCTTGTGCTGAAGTGAGAAAACTGCACTCATCTGTTACGACATTCTCTTTTCTTGGTGCATCATTCATGAGTAGTTTTGATCCTGGCATGGATTGTTTCAAAGAGGTGGGGAGCAACAAGGAGTTATTACCTCAGATCCTACAGGAATGAATTGGCAGGTGTGGTGGACATGGAAGAGGAGAACAAGGTTGGGTGAGCAAGAGAAGTGTGAAGATTCGATGCAGAAGAATTTTGAGAGTCTCAGATTTAGCCACTGTGTAACTAATGGTCGTTTTGAAGGCCCATGTCAAACATCCTTTCATATCATCTGGCAGCTGCTTGCATGTTGGACCAGCTGAGAACTGCAGCACTAGTCTATAACTACATTGATATAAATTACTTCCTTGTAACAATTGCAGATTGCTAATTATTTAAAAGCTATGTAAGGCAATTTAAGGAACTTCAAAATTAGAACTGATTTTTTTCAGAATATTTGCATTGCCAGGAGGGTTGCAGCTCCCAAAGTGCACAAGACCCCCAGTTTGAAAACTGTTGGGTTATAACATCTTCTTATGGTGAAAATGAGTCTGACAAAATTTGTATTCATTTCAACTATTACCTCAGCAAAAGGTGAAAATTTGATGAGCGTTATAGTTAAGATATCTGTATATATTGTATTATAAATGATGAAATCAGACAAAGTGCTGGGGAAGCTGCAGACCCCATTTAATGTTGCTGAGTGGTAAAAAGGAAAAGTAAACAAGCACATGTGGGTGCTAAAACGTGAAAATAAACAGGTGCTTCTGAGTTATTCTGCTCAGTCACGATGCTGGAGTCAAACTCACTGCCTCCTTTTGGTGCTGACTGGATTTTGATTCCTGGTTTCTGGAAAGGAGTTGGACTATGCAGCAGAGAACTGGATGTGCCATCATTGTCTGGTCATTGTGCCTCTGATCTGCAAGATGAAAAGAAAGCTGCATTAACAAGTGTGCCCAATCTCATTCCGGAGTGGTTTTGCTTACCTGACCAGAGCCTTGAAAATGTCTCCTACTTACGTGTACGACAATATATTCACATACAGTAACTAGAGGTGGCACCCTTGTGGCACTCTTACACAAACAAAATATGTTCATTGTTCCAGGGGCAAGGTCGTGGAGGGTTAGTGGGTTAGGATAATGGTTGGATGGATAAATGGATGATCATTATAAAAAAAAAATAATGACACATGGAAATATGAACAAGCAAACACAAACAAATCAAATAAGCAAAAGAGAAATATGGTGCATTGCTTCATAAATATGAAATTTACCTTAAAGGTGTGATGGCTTGCTTATTTATCCAGCACATAAGTCCCATACAAAGCACTTCCTCTTTAGTTCCTTTTCTTCTCTCTGTCCCTATCTCTCTCTCTCCCTGACATGACTGAAGTGTTTATGTTTTTGAGGGAGACAGAGAAGGGTAGATGTCAGCTGTTATTTCAAAATAGGTTCTTCTGAAGATCATAGGGCACAGATAGGAGCTGTTTAAGTGCAACTTTCACATAAACGTTACTAGAAATTTACTTTCACAGAGAACAAACAGTTGAAATTGTGACCAAGAAGGGTAATTAAACAAGGATTTTTGGATTTTCAGATCAAAATGCTTTATTTTCTTAAGGTCTAAATGAATTAAACTTAATATTGTAGTACAGTAGTTGAAACCAATAAGTAGTTGAATTGTTGAACTGTACATATAGGATACAGTCAACTTAAATGATGTACAAATAATTTAAAAATAGGACATTCTTACTTTGCTTAAATCAGATAAAAGATAAATTGACAAAAACATTTTGTAGAATTAAAAAAGGTCAAAATGCACTGCATTTCTTTTCTCTCATTTAGTGTCCTTTTTAAATCAAAAATATCACAGAGCACTTTAAGAGCCACACACAAATTTCAAACAAAAGCATGTAGACTATTTTAAGGCCAGTGATTGTGAATATGATTTCCTACAGGTATTTTTGATTTTTGATCCTTTACTAGGAGTCTAGCTCTCTAATGACCTCTACAACCAGGTTAAAAATGACAAATGTGTATTGCAATCGAGAATTTTAAACCTTTTAAACTGAAACACACATTTTAATATTTCAGATATCTGACAAAACTAGTCTTCTACGTCATTAATTAAATTATTACATTTCTTATGAACACACCGAATTTGGGTGGCTTATGCTAGTTCATGCTAATGCTAATGGTACAGTCCTAAAATCAGTTTATCATGTTTTTAAAGTCAAGCTGTGCACATCAAAATGTATGCTACTGAATGGTAATTTGAATTTTACTTGAATAGGTGTAATGTTCTGCCGGGACATGCTATGGTCATCAATGACCCTGAGCTGTACTTACCAAGTTTGAAGTATTATGTTATAATATTACAGTGTTTGTATTTTTCTTCTGGTCATACAAACAAGTGGTTAAGGCTTTGGACCTAGAAGTTCAAACTCAAAGTCTGTGAGTTCAAATCCTGCTACTGACTTCACCTACATGTGTTCCAATTGGAAAAGAAAAAGAAATGTAACTAATTGTATCTCAAATGTTGTAAATCACCTTGGATAAAGGCATCAGTCAAATAATAGACAATAATAATATTTTTTAAAATAAGGAATAAATTATAAATAAATTTGTCATGTCATTTTCTAATCTGTTTAATCCAGACCAGGGTCTTGGGGAAGACTGAAGCCTAGGATAGGGTGCAAGGCAAGAACAAAACCCTGGAAAAGGTGCCAGTCCATTGGTGGGCAGACACATAAACAGACCAAAGTCAATTTTGGGTCATCAATTTACCTAAACTGCATGTCTTTGGACAGTGGGAGGAAACTGTAGCACCTGTAGGAAATACACACAGAGAGCATGCAAACTCCACACAAGGACTTCACAAACCCTTGTCTCTTTACTGCGAGGCAGCAGCACTACCACAGTGCCACCATATCTCCCTCCAAATAAATTTATTTTATATAATAATTTTCTATAGTACATGCTCAAACACATTGTGTACAATACAGTATATAGCAAAGTACAAAATTAACACTTTGTTAATTTAAGGTGAACTACTGCCATTCAAATTCTTTGTTTTTTCAAATGTGCAATATTTCTTTTATATATAAAAAGTTGAAAATGTAATAAAAAATACTATGTTCCTGTATCATTTGTTTTCAGATATTTTTAACTTTAAATTTATTTGATAAGGTTAATATTTTTCTGTATTTTTCAAACTGTTTAAAGTTGTTTACAACTTTCTAAACATTTCTCAACTAAAATTATAAACTCTTTTCATGTAATTGTTAATTGGGACATTAAATGCGATTTGCACAAAGTTCTCATTTTTAAACTGTAACAAATTAGAGAACGTTGGGCTAATTCCAATACATGAAAGCTACATAAACCAACCGATATTTCACTTGAGGTTTTAATTTCTTTAAAATTATTTGAAAAAATGGATGTGTTTAGCACTTTAGTTCCCACATTAATTTTTTGGCAGCATAACTTAAGTCAGATGCTATTCTTTAATCAAAGAAAATATTGTGTATGCTCAAGTGAGTAGATTATTAGATAAATTAACTAGTTTGAAATTTAAATGAGCAGAATCCATGGCTCCTTAAGGACTGGGGTTGCAGTGCCATACCTAATCATGTTTAAAGCCAATTTAAATTTCCTGTTTCATTAATTAAGCATATAGCGTGTCATAGGGGTTGCACTTAACTGCCCATTCTCTATTAACTCATGTTTATATTAATTATTCAATAAAATACTTTGTAAAACATAATCAGATGGCAAAAACAAAATAACATAGCTATATGCTTATTATTGTGTATTTAGCAGGTGCTTTTATTTCAGGTGACATATGGGGTCAAAATGCATAGCAATAGCTCCCATACATATTTTTTATAAATGGAGCAGAGACAGGTTAAATGACTTATTCAGGGTTACACAGTGTGTGGGTGGAGTGACCGAACTGGCACACTGTAGTTTAAATAACCCATATGCATTTTGATATACATCCCTACAGTTTCTTAATGTATTTAATCCATTACAGAGCTGAGGGAAGTTAGTGCCTATAATGCCATTATTTGGCACAAGGTAAAAATAATTCTGTAATATTAGTGTGGTGCATAGTACACTAATACATATTGACCCAGATTAGAAAAGTGGTCACATTTCTAAGATGCCAAAGGCAACCTATAGACTCCACATGGGCTGTGGCTTAGTTTGAACTGTGCTATGCCAGTTTATCAGCTTCATGCAGCCATTTTTTTTAAATCATAATAGGTAAAAGGGTGGCATAGCAACAAAATGGTCACCACTGGTACTAAACATCTCAGTGCTTGATGCTACCAATGTACATTCCGTCTCTTGTAACTAAGCAGATTTAATCAATGGATAACTGAAAGACTAGATGTATAACTGTATATAAATATATTAAAGACACAAAATTTAAAGAATCTCTACAACCTGAATTCCTAGACTAAATATGAAGGTATGTTCAGTATCCACCTAACAAATCTGTTTAAATGACTAATAATTTTTTTACTATCAAAGGCAAATAGAGATGAACATACAGATATAGAAGTGAGAAAGTGTATATTTTACTTAGGGTAGAAAGATTATTAATAACATTCTTTTAAAAGGAATGATATGATTATTTTATGAATAAAGTATCAGTGTAACTTTTATTCAGACCTGAGTAACAGAGTATCAAGTGAGAGATGTGGCCGGCTTGTCATCCCAGCCAATACTCCCAGGCCGCCAGATGGAGCCCTCCCTGCAGTAGGGAGGTGCCCCGAAGACCAGCAGGGAGTAATGTAGTTTTTATAAAAGACCCTGCTGGATACCACAGGGGCCACAAGAGGGAGCTGCAGGGAGGACTGAAGACTTCTTTGTGCCCTTTAACCCGGAAGTTCATCAAAGGAAGAGCGACGGGCTTCCGGGGTAAAAAGAAAGGACTTGTACCTGACCCGGAAGGGATTGAGAGTCACATGGACTGGGAATGGAACACTTCCGGGTCAGGGAATATAAAAGGACTATGGGAGCTCCCATACGGGGAGCTGAGCTGGGTGGAAGGGTGGCAACGCATCTGGGAGTCGGAGGATTGTTTATTGTAATAGTTATTGTGATTTGTATGAGTATTGTGGAGGAGAGGGTGCTTTGTGCACTGTGGCGATTAAATAAAGTCAAGTATAAGACTTTTACCTGGTGTTTGGAGTCGTGGACAAGGGTTCAAGGGAGCGATATCACCCCCTGTCTGTCACACAAGATATAAGAACATGAGCCTAATATAATTATATATAAATTATATGTTATATAATTATCATTCACTTCATATTATCTGCTATTTAATAAAGCACTAAGGTCTGTGTGTCCTGAAAGAGGCTGAAAGAGTTGCTTTCAAAGACAGCAAGTATAAAAGTGTACAAGAGGAAGGTAAGGTCACTTGAAAATAACGACAGAGTCCATGAAGCAGGCTTTATGGGAACACTATTGACTAAGGGATCGCTAGTGAAGAAACATTCAGACAAAAAGTCTTTGAGGGGTGTCCTTAAGCCTCCCCTAAACTAAATAGGTGCAAAAACTCCTAAAGTTATCACAGAAGGTGGTTTTATTATAACATGTACTGGAGCTTCTTTGTACCTATGGCAATACACCTTTATATTGCCTCACTGTGACTACTATTTTTATCTTAATCCAAGTCAGAAATTTTGTCTTTTTTTAAAGTGTTATTGTTTGTTCTAGTACTAATTGATTTTTTTCTGCTTCTATAAAAACCTATATTTTCCCCATTGAAACACTACAATATTATCTATCTATCTATCTATCTATCTATCTATCTATCTATCTATCGATCTATCTATCTATATATACTCTAATACTCTATCTATACTCTAATACTCTATGTACCAGTGGGCCTTCCTACACAGATAAGTGGTCTTTCTCCCTTCTTAAGCTAAGCTCTTGTCAATAGTCTTCTATGTGATTTGGACATCACTGGTCTTATTCCCAGCAGGGTCTTTTAAGCTTCAGCCCATAAACAATCCAGGATCACTAATGGTCTGTCAGAGTGACACACACGTGGAGCATACTGTTCTTACTACACCACAGGGGCCTTATACAGGTAATATAATAAATGATAGTAATGGACTCCATGCATAAAATAAAGTCTCCCATTGTTCCAGTTTGGGCTAAAACTTACAACATACACGCTTTTAAAAAAATACTTGGCATTTTCCAAATTGGTCACTTAACAAACATCAATGTTATGGTTGACTCTTTACATTATAACAGTATTACTCACAATAGTGCGGTGTTATAATAAATAAAATATAAACTTTAGAATCATTAAAACCTGGTGAATTACCCAAAAATGCACTTGGTGACATTACTTAGTTACAGCTGTGTTTGCCAAAAAATGAGTCATCTCATTTCCAATTACTTATATTCGAACAATATTTATATAGTCTTGTTCTATAGGGAGGGATGATGCTGAGACCATGTTGAAATGTCATAGAGACTGACTCACATTTGTTTTGAGGTAAGCTTTTTGTTTTAGAAACTGGCATGTTTTGTTTTTGGTCTTCTTGTTATGTGCATTGCACTGGTCTGTGTGGCTAGTTTACAAGCTGACCAATGTAAGCTCTCTGTAAAGGTTGTGTCTCTCTCTTAATTTGGAATTGTCATGCTAAATTAGTCTCCATGTTGTGACCCTAGCAAGACCCCCCACAAATAGCGCTCGACAAATCTCTAACTGTGCTGTGAGCTGAAATTCTGTTAAAGCAGACAGGTGCAGTTGCCTGCTGCTGAATTAACTGTAAGTTCACATGCTCACCACATGACATGTTTGTCACATGATGGTTGATGCAGGGAACATTTAAAACTGACCACTGACTTGGCCTTCCTCTTCTTCTATCTTCTCTGCTACAGCAAGAGCTTTTTCCAGCTGCTGATGCGCAGCCGCTGAAACTACCTGAAAAGGGAGATATCTGTTCTTTTAATCTGAAGAAGCAAGCTAATGCAAGGTGACTGGCAGCGTCACTGCTTGCTGGATGTATTTTTGTGTGCTGAAGTGACAGCTCCTGTTTGGATAAATGCTGAGACTGTTCCTATCTTCACTACAATAAAGTTGATTTTCTCAGAAACCTGGACTCACCTCCTTCTCTTTTGCACAAGTCAGTGACCCACACATTACAATGTATATGCACTACACACATGGACCTTATTAGATATTTGCTAATGTAAGCTCCCTGTGTGCTCAATATGGAACAGCAATGCCAGTCTAGTCTGCTTGTATATGCACTGAACATCTGAATCTTGCTAGTTTCTGAACTGACAAATATAAGTGTCTAAAGCATGTGTCTCACTCATTTTAGTGAGAACAGAGATACAAGTTTGGAATGAGTCTGGTGTAACAGGTGACAATAGCACTCCCTGAAGGAGTGATTTTAACCATGTACACATAGAAATAAGCTAACCATAAAGAGAGAAGACAAAATAATGAACAGGTAGAAATCATAAAAATTTAATGAGAATCGAGAATACTAAAGCCCAATAGCCTGATCAAAGTCAAAGACATTGTACACATAAACTCCTGACTCCCAAGTAATTTTTTTTTACTAAATAAACACACACGAGGCCTTGAACACTGAGAGTAGCACACCACCATCTTATATAGGTGAGAAGTGATGCCATAATACTGTATTTCATGTTACTAGCAATAAGCATAATGACTCTAAACAGTATGGCTGCAGCTAAACAAAAACACACAAAATGGTGACTATTAAAAATAATACTAAACACAAATCAAAAGGGAAATTATGAAGTTTATAAAAACCCCACAATTTCTTGCATAAAACCCAAAAAAATATATCCTGTTGAATGTGCACTTAGCACATGAGTTTTATTACTTTGCAAGTTGGTCAATAAGAGTTCTCTCTAAACCATGAGTCTCACATGCTATGTCGTTTTCTGCAACAGAACAGATGTGAATGCAACACTGTAATTGAAGCAGTTAATCTTCCTTTATTCAACTCACCAAACTTTTTCCAGTAGTCTCCCCTACGTTCTGCATACATTACCCATCAAGCCATACTCATGTACATATTTAAACCATAGCATAGATTATCTCACATCTCCCTTTTCAAGTAATTCTGTCCTTAGCAATATAAGTTTAAGCTTGCATAGTATCCAAAAGCATAACAACAACAAAAAATGCATTACTTTTTTTCCTTCTCAGTTTTAAAAATTTACTTTTTATTGCTCTTTATATTTGAAAACACATTTCTTTACATATTGCCACATTAATACTGTTTATTTACACTTCCTGTTACAATTGATAGTGTATATTTAGTTTCAGTCTACAGGTCTAATTTATTTGGTTTAATTACAGGAGATGTTTTAGGTACAGAGGATGCAGCTGAAGGTGTAACCTGAGACTCCTGATGCTGTGCCTGTGCTCAACAGTTCTCTTCTTCAGGTGGTTGCATCAGGATCAAGCATCAACGATTATGCTGAACAGTCCCATGAGGTACACCCACAAGATAGGAATGCGGGGTGGAATGGTCTTTTACAAAAGTCCCAAATTTTATGAAATCAATCACCCAGAACTCACTTCCAGACTGAAGGCAGCTCATGTTTCTGTTGTATCTGTTGTAGCTCAGCCGCTCCATCATCCTTTTCTTCTTTTCCTTGGACTGAATAAGTTCCCCATCAGGTATATTGGGGTACAACAGCTGTGGGTGAATTGGCACTGTTGTCCACAGACATCATCCCATAAGAAGTTGGGCAGTGCTACACCCATTATGCAGAAGAGTGGACCAGTACGCCAATAATGCTAAATATGGATTAGAAGCCTTCATTAACAGATTTTTGACAGTCTGAACTGAACACTCTGCTTCCCAATTGCTTTCAGGAAATTTAGGGCTGAATTTAATATCATGAAACCCATAGGCAGCCAAAAAGTTGGCAAAATCCTGTCCAGAAAATTGTGACCCATTGTCAGTAACTAATATCTCTGGGATGCCATATCGTGCAAAAAATTATTTGAGGTGAATAATCACATCTGAAGACTTAGTGGGAAACAGGTGAACAACTTCAACATATCTGGAATAATAATCTACAACAAGCAAATAATTCTGTCCTTTCATTGTAAGTAAGTCTACTCACAGTTTTTGCCATGGTCTTTCTGGAAATTCTATAGATATCAGTAGTTCAGTGTGATTTGCTCATTCTTTTATGCAGACTCTACATAGCAGTATAATCTCATTTAATTGCTGACTAAGACCAGGGGCCTCATGCATAACAGCATGCGTAGAATTCACACTATAACATGGCATGCGGACAAAAGCGGAAATGTCCTTAAGCACAAAAATACCCAGATGCATAAATCTGTGTGAGCGGCAACTTCCACATTCTTCAGGTCCATAAATCCCAGTCAGGGTGAAAAGTAACACACGTGCACGCGCCTACTGTCCCACCCCAACTCCTGCCTGAATTACACCTCTTTGAATATGGAAATCAATATAAATAGCCCTTAAGCTCAGCCTTCTGTGAAAAGACAATGGCAAAAGCATGACAGAAAATAGAAGAATTTCGGTGAATACCAAGTGGAGGCAAGGAAAAACTTACTATTTGTTGCTTTAAACAGTGGTATAAACAACAAAAGGAAGTTGATTGAGTGACATAGCATGTCGAAGAAACTCGAAAGCTCAAGTTCACAAAGTCGCACAGTTGTCAGATATCAAAGCCATGAAAAGGCGAGTTGTAGTCCACTGTCTGAGTGTCATATGAAAGCTTATTAGGGTACAGAGAAAAAAAAATAGGCACACAGTGGGAAAAAAGTACAATATGTCAACTTTTATCTTGAGATTGCCACTTTAATCACGTAATTTATTTTGTCATTAAAGTAAAACATCATAAACTTCATCTTAAAATCATTTCATTTACTTATTTCTCAAATCCCATCGTAACTAAAGTAGCTCGTTAAATGCTTTGTTTTGTATTTGATCTTCTATGTGTGTGAATCACTACGTGCTTCCGGGCTTTCTGTTCCTCCGACAGGACACAGAATCCATTACATTTGTGATATTACAGCTCTCTGAATAATTACAATACTGAGATGTATACGTGATATCATTTTCATGATGATAGGAGTTAAAGCAAGTTATTAAACATGGGAACACGGTGGCGCAGTGATTGTTCATGTCTCACTCAAGATGCTTGCTGCACCATGCATGATGTTTGATAAAATACTTTATTCCAGCAGTACTGTCTCTTTCAAATGTACTAACTCCCAATTCCTGTCCTTACTTTTCTTTCTCCAAATACCCAATCGCCACACAATCAGATCTGTAACAGACTTTAAGCCATCTTTAAGCTTAGAACGCTGATTCTTGAAAACCTTTAAGAAACATTGAATTATCTTTGTAGTATGTGTTTAATTATTCCATCCATCTATCCTTCCAGTGTCATGCCAGCACCAACAAGAATACAGTGTGAGGCAGGAACAATCCGTGAACGGCGCGCCAGTGCCTTGCTGGCGCTGCGGCACCGTGTCCTCACATGTTTAATTAATAACAATATAGATTATTTAAATGAGGTTAAAGTTTTATGTGTATAATATAATACACATATTTTGCTGCATTTCATCTTAAAAATGATATTGTCATCATATGTAAATACGCGCTTTATAAAATGGTTCAGGTTATGCAATATTATAACTGTATCGCAAGTTTACAGTGAGGTAATTGTACTTATAAGTACAAAGCATTCTACAAGGAGCACTTGATGGACTGATTGAGTGCGTTTGTAGTTCTTGGGATGAAACTGTTTCTGAACAGCGAGGTCCGTACAGGAAAGGCTCTGAAGCGTTTGCCATGTGAGAGCAGTTCAATAGACAGCATGGTTGATTGTTATATACCAATAATTATCTTTCTGATCAGATGCTGTACAGCTGTGATTCCCCACTCAGATACAGTGATATAAATACTCCGAGTGGTGCAGTGAGAGTAATATGGAAAAAGATGATCTGCTGTGGCAACCCCTAATGGAAGCAACTGAAAGAAGAAGAAGAAGGTGCAGTTGGAGTAACAACGCTAAAGCAGCTATTGTATTTAGAATAGTTTGACCATTTTGTGGACCATTATATTGTTACAGGTTAATTACAATCAGATGCATGAAACTAATAAACAATATGCGGTTAATTTCAGTGTATTTTTAAAGCCGTGTCAGGAATATGGCTCTAAAAAAGAAAGGGTAACCACATAGGAACAGTAGCACTGCTTTGACACTGGGTGCCGCCAGTCTGCAAAACCGAGTGCAGAACTTGCGTACGCCAGGGTATGAGCTACCGTGGAAATGTGCATGGCTTTACAGCAAGTTTAGGTTTTATACTTTGCGATTTGAACGTGGAAACTTTCTTCTTTCTCTTTAATTCGTGATTCAGGCCTTTAACATTCCAACTTACGAAGTTAACTGTCCCGTGATGGGGACACTGATTCTGAGTTTTTTATGTCATTTTATAGTCTTAACTGGAAGTGAGACAGCTTCGGCCTTAATTTCCTATTTCCCCTAGAGTTGTTGCCATGCAGCTTATTATTACGTTGGTAGTTATAATTATTAAGATTAATAGGATAGATTAGGTATAGATCAAGCCTGCTCTCTTTCTCTCCCCCCCTTAACCCCCCACCCTCCCTTTTTGCCTCCCCAAGTGAGGCTAAAACCCACTTCACATAGTCCCAGTCCTCTGACATACCCAGAGACAGAGCACGTCCAAAGCAAAACAAGCCCCAATGCAGCGCTTTAGGGTTAAAAGATAGAGATATCTGTTACCAATATAGTCTTTAAAAAAAAAAAAAAAAAAGGGGAAAAAAAAGAATTTTGCATTTAAAATATATATATAGTCTTCAGCAATTTTAGTGCATTAAGATGATACACCCAGATAATAAACCCGGGTGATGGTGTTAAAGATGTGTCCAAAATAAGCATAACAAGTCTTAATGCAGTAATAGCAATAACAATAAACCAAGGGTATGATATTGAACAGTCTTGTTTAGGGTAGAGATGAAGTAATTAGAAAAGAAAAAAAAAAAAGGAAAGAAAAAGTAATTAAGCACAATAAAACATAAACAGATAGCGCCCTAGTAATACTAAGTAATAATGAGAACAAATGAGAATATGTGCTGATAAAAACCCTTATTTTAAAACGAATAGATCAGACAGTAGATTATTAACCGCCATGACTCACTATTATGTATCAGAATTGTCCCGGGATCAGCTTTCTTAATCCCTTTTCTGCATCTTCCTTGCTAGCGAAGACATAGAATTGACCCTGCCATTCCACTTTCAGTTTTGCCGGATACAAGAGGCTGTATTTGACGCTGGCTTGCCGTAACCGCTGTTTGATGTTGTAGAAGGCAGCGCGTTTAGTAGCTGTTGCTGGAGAGAAGTCAGGAAAGATACGAATGTGGTTATTTTCAAATGTAATATCTTCCTTTTTTCTGAGGAGTGCCATTACCTCTAGCTTAAATGATAATCGTTCAAAACGAACTATAAAAGACCTTGGTCTGGGTCTAACGGTGTTTGATTCGCGTACGAAAGAAACAAATTTCTTTCTTCGTACTTTCCTCATATTTTTGTTTTTTTTTTTTTTTTGCTGTTTTTGTTTTCAGTGGTTTTTAGTGATACCTTTTGCTTATTGCTCGTCAACATTTGAAAAACATCCATTGGAATTTAACTCATTGTCACCCTCCAATAGAAATGGCACACACAAAAAAATGATACCAGTTCATATTAGAAAAAAAATCTTTACATTTTTGCAGCTCTCGATTGCGGCAAAAAGAAAAAAGACATTGCCAGTGAATTCAGAATTTCGCCATTGACACTGTCAACTTTCTTGAAAGAATGTCCAAAAAAAGAGTAAAAATCTCTTTTTGCAAATGTATGCGAACTGCTGCATTTGAAGACGCAGAAAAAGCAGTTTTTATGTGGTTCAGTGATGCTCATTCAAGAAGCATTCCTATTAATTCGGTACTTATTCAAGAAAAGGTGAGGTTTCTAAACTCTCTTGGGACATCCCCCAAGTGGACAACACACCGAAGAGTGTCCCGAAGTGCGATCACCGTGGTTGTGGATGACTGTTTATCAGTTGCTGGTGCAACAGCAGGCTCACAGCTCTGCTGCTGCTCAGCACTGAAGCAAACAGAAAAGATCTCAATGGGTGATGCAAGGAACATTGTAAATGCAGGTAACAGGATTACTTGGCCACTAACCTGGTCACAACCCTGTCTGACTGCTGTGTCTGTTTATAGGAGAGTGGCAGATTACACTACAATAAATAACCGTGCTGTTCCTGTTTCAAGCTGAAAAAAGAGTACTGAGATTCAGCCTTGTGTTTTGGGGTGTAAGACAGGGACTTATAGTGTGCCCACAGTCTTTTAGGATTTGCTGTGAGCCTGCTGCTGCCCTGCCCCAGCAACGGACAAACAATCTTCCACAGATGCGGCAATCGTGCTTTGGGCCGCACTTCAGCGTGACGTTCCCATTGGGTTGGGGGGGAATCCCAAAAGAGTTCGGAAACCTCACAATATGAAGAAGAAGAAAAGGATGATTTGGCTTCTGATTGATAACTGTGCTGCCCACAACATGCTTCCGCATTTTGATAATGTTCGCATTGAATTCCTCTCACCCAATTGCACAGCAGTGCTTCAGCCATTGGGTTTGGGTTTCATTTGCACCCTAAAAGTGTATTATCACAAGGATCACAAGGAAATGCAGCAGGGCGGTGCACAAAAACTACATGGTCCATAATGCCCTGCTGGTCTTCTGGGGACCTCCATGCTGCAAGGAGGGCTCCACCTGGCGGCTTTGGGGTATTGGCCGGGTACATGGCCGCCATATCTTACAGTACTCCCCAGCATTAATTATAAAGATTCGAGCGCCTGCCCCGAGAGGGAAGTCTTCCTCCAAGAGGACGCCATCCGGGATCTGACTGCGCTGCCCCTGTCCTCGAAAGCAAACCTTGGGGACGGTGTACCTCCTGTCTCCCCGGGACATTGGCGCCACTCGTGACCCGTCGCTGGCAATTGTAGCACCGACGCAGTCCTCCTGGTTGGCTCTTTTCCCGATACCTGAAACATCTCGGGAACTCGGTCAGCTCCACCCTTTCCCCGCCAAGGAGGGTTTTCTGGCCGCCTCGCTGCTCCGCCCTTTTCCCACCTTGTCAGGAGACCCCTTCTTTATTCTAAGGATCTCCAGTTTACTCTGGGGCTTGTCCACAGTTTGGGCTCTATTAATGAAAGAGAGCCCTTTACTGTCTGCACGCCTTTGATTTATAAACAACATGGGTCGGGTCTTTAGGATCGAATCGCCCAAGAGACAGCACCAACCAGCTGCTCTGGCTCGATCGTTCCCCGCCGCCCGTAAACGCTTCGCCTCTCTTGTAGGGCACACATCCATTTGGCACCCGCTATGGATTAAAAGCGGCCCGGATCACACTGCGCCCCTATTATATTATATACGGTACCGACATTACCTGTCTGTACCGCCAAATCACATAACACGGGAGGCTCTCGGTCCACCGCCGCAGGTACTCACGCATCTTCTTAAAGGCGCCGCCGCCGCCCCAGATCTCCAACGATCTTCTTAATCGCTTCTAAAGTCTGCAAAATACTCCGCACGGGCTCGATTAATTTTTCGAGTTCCCGCACGCCAAAATAATTAGTTAATTCGGCCGGGTTTGGCTTACTTCCTGGTTTGCCAACCGTCCGCCGGAGCCAATGAACTCGCCGCTGTCGGCACGGTTCTGACGGGTTCCGCACGGGTTTCTGGGAATTGGAGTTCTCTACAGACGAGGACCGGGCCGCCATCTTTGGTTGACTGCGACCTGCCTTTATTAATTTGTCGGCAGATCGACCAGCCATTTCCGCCCTCCTTACCTTCTTTGGGTTGAGCAGTGCTTCGCCACCACCCCTTTCTCCTTCGGAAAAATCAAGTCCGCTCTTTTCTTGGGCGAAGTCATAAACAGCTGGACACGGAACGCCACCTTTCTGGAATCCTTCGTGGTACTTCCCGCGTCCTCGCCGCACCCGTAATGCGGAAGTCCTTTTCGCTGTCCGCCTGCCCGCACAAAAGCGCCACACTATCTTCGGAGATTCTCCTGCATCCCGCAGAACCTCCGGATGATCTTTTCCGAGGTATGTGCATGGTACTAAATGAGAAATTTTAAATAAATTATCTACGCTTTGCAGCACATACCTCGTTGTAGGTTTCTTCGTCCGAGTCCTCTCCCGATCCGTAGTCGCCTGTCGTCATCCCGAGTGTCGGCCATGACGAACATGGAACTTCCGCTGGTGTTGTTGCCCTGTTTTGTCTTCTTTTTTCCCATTATAGACTTGAAAAAAGGTGAGGTTTCTGGCGATTTTCCTGTGTGTGTTGTGACGCTGTCTTCCCGGGGTATTCTGTCCACAGTAAAATTTTTTAAATACAGGTCCTCTGCCAAACTGACGGCCAGAGAATCCTGCCGAGCTACGCCAACTGTAACAGAATAAGATGCTTGCTCGCACCCTTGCACCCTCAGACACCACGCCAGACACTAGGTAAAAGTCCAATAATGATATTTATTATATCAATGATGTGCACAAAGCACCCTCCACTCCCAAATACTCCAATAAAATAACAATAATAATACAAATCCTCCACTCCCAGACGCTTAGCCACCCTGCCTCCCAACTCAGCTCATCGCCTGGGAGCCCCACAGTCCTTTTATATTCCCTGACCCGGAGGTGTTCCTTCCCAACAGTCCACAAGTCCTTATTCCTTCCGGTCAGGGTAAATAATGTTTCTCACCCGAAGCCTGCCGCTCTTCCTATGACGAACTTCCGGGTCATAGGGCATGAAGAATTCTTCGTCCTCCCTGCAGCTCCCTCTCGTGGCCCCATGGCATCCAGCAGGGCGGTGCACAAAACTACATGGTCCATAATGCCCTGCTGGTCTTCTGGGGACCTCCATGCTGCAAGGAGGGCTCCACCTGGCGGCTTGGGGGTATTGGCCGGGGTACATGGCCGCCATATCTTACAATATATATATACACAATGGAACCTTGGGTCATGAACGTCTTGGACCGCGTACAAAAAGTTCGGCAAACTTTTGCCTCTGTTCACGACCACACACTATGGTGACGAACAAGCCAGTTTCCCTTCCAGTTCGTACACGCAGATGATTTCTGCATGTGTTCAGTCTGTCCCTGTGCATTCCCTGTGCAGCGAGCGAGAGAGAAAGATTGAGCGAGACAGTGAGAGAGAGAGAGCACAAGCGAGCAAGAGATAGAGAAGGCAGTTAAAGAATGCACTGGGCTTGTTTTTAAAGAAACTGATTACAGTGTTGTATTTAATAAAGACTTTTTTCTATTGGATTTTAACCTCCACTTCACTTCTGTTTACAGGGATCGTTTCATAGCGTGCATTGTTGCAATGTTACTTTTCTTGGTTGTTTATTAAATTACGGACTTTTCAAATGTTCATGTTTTTCCCTGTGCTTAAAACTTATTAAAAAAGTATTTACAGTGATCGGTTCATAGTGTGCATTCTTGCAATGTTACTTTTCTTGGTTGTTTATTAAATTATGAATTTTTCAAATGTTCATTTTTTTCCCAGTGTTTAAAACTCATTAAAAAAAGTGTTTTTAGCGAGCGGTTCATAGCACTACAGCGCAAACTCTTGCAGTGTTAATTTTCTCTCTTGTTCAAGGTTTTCTCAGTGTTATTCAATGTTTTTACATTTAGTTTACTGTTATGCTGTGTATTCTATGGTATAATTAACTACAAACCGGATTCCAAAAAAGTTGGGACACTATACAAATCGTGAATAAAAACTGAATGCAATGATGTGGAGGTGCCAACTTCTAATATTTTATTCAGAATAGAACATAAATCACGGAACAAAAGTTTAAACTGAGAAAATGTATCATTTTAAGGGAAAAATATGTTGATTCAGAATTTCAACAAATCCCAAAAAAGTTGGGACAAGGCCATTTTCACCACTGTGTGGCATCTCCCCTTCTTCTTACAACACTCAACAGACGTCTGGGGACCAAGGAGACCAGTTTCTCAAGTTTAGAAATAGGAATGCTCTCCCATTCTGGTCTAATACAGGCCTCTAACTGTTCAATCATCTTGGGCCTTCTTTGTCGCACCTTCCTCTTTATGATGCGCCAAATGTTCTCTATAGGTGAAAGATCTGGACTGCAGACTGGCCATTTCAGTACCCGGATCCTTCTCCTACGCAGCCATGATGTTGTGATTGATGCAGAATGTGGTCTGGCATTATCTTGTTGAAAAATGCAGGGTCTTCCCTGAAAGAGATGACGTCTGGATGGGAGCATATGTTGTTCTAGAACCTGAATATATTTTTCTGCATTGATGGTGCCTTTCCAGACATGCAAGCTGCCCATGCCACACGCACTCATGCAACCCCATACCATCAGAGATGCAGGCTTCTGAACTGAGCGTTGATAACAACTTGGGTTGTCCTTGTCCTCTTTGGTCCGGATGACATGGCGTCCCAGATTTCCAAAAAGAACTTGAATCGTGACTCGTCTGACCACAGAACAGTCTTCCATTTTGCCATTTTAAATGATCCCTGGCCCAGTGAAACGCCTGAGCTTGTGGATCTTGCTTAGAAATGGCTTCTTCTTTGTACTGTAGAGTTTCAGCTGGCAACAGCGGATGGCATGGTGGATTGTGTTCACTGACAATGGTTTCTGGAAGTATTCCTGAGCCCATTCTGTGATTTCCTTTACAGTAGCATTCCTGTTTGTGGTGCAGTGTCGTTTAAGGGCCGGAGATCACGGGCATCCAGTATGGTTTTACGGCCTTGACCCTTACGCACAGAGATTGTTCCAGATTCTCTGAATCTTCGGATGATGTTATGCACAGTTGATGATGATAGATGCAAAGTCTTTGCAATTTTTCGCTGGGTAACACCTTTCTGATATTGCTCCACTATCTTTCTGCGCAACATTGTGGGAATTGGTGATCCTCTACCCATCTTGGCTTCTGAGAGACACTGCTACTCTGAGAAGCTCTTTTTATACCCAATCATGTTGTCAATTGACCTAATTAGTGTTAATTGGTCTTCCAGCTCTTCATTATGCTCAAATTTACTTTTTCCAGCCTCTTATTGCTACTTGTCCCAACTTTTTTGGGATTTTTTGACACCGTGAAATTTTGAATCAACATATTTTTCCTTTAAAATGATACATTTACTCGGATTAAACGTTTGATCTGTCATCTACGTTCTATTACAAATAAAATATTGACATTTGCCATCTCCACATCATTGCATTCAGTTTTTATTCACAATTTGTTTAGTGTCCCAACTTTTTTGGAATCCGGTTTGTATATTTGTGCTTAAAAATCTTTAAAAAAATATATTTACATACAGTTTGTACGGTTTGAAACGGATTCATTGTATTTACATGCAATCCTATGTGGGAAATTACTTTGGTTCACAACCAAATCGGTTTACGGCCAGAGTTTTGGAATGAATTATGGTTGTGAACCGAGGTTCCACTGTATGTATATATATTTTTGAAGCTGGAAATCCACAAAAGGAGAAAATGAATCACGTATTATAAAGTAGTTTTTATTTCTGAGCTTTCAGCCCCTGCCAGGGGCCTTCATCAGAGGATAATACTTAGACTTACAAGAAGCAAAGGCAATATGTAGCAAAAATTATGGAGGGATTTAAGTCAGTTTGTTCGGGGGGGTTGAACCCCCCATGTAATTTTTGCTATATATTGCTTTTGATTGTGTTTGAGAAACCTAAATCTTTCGGCTATTAATAATGGTTTAGGTGAAAAATGTGATTCCAGAATCCTTACAATATCTTTACATGACTTGCCACTGGGCTTTTCTTGCTGTGCCAAACTCCTCAACAGACTAAATGTCTTTGTCCTGATATCACTAAGAAATGTCAACATCATCAATAGTGTTTATTTTCACAAAAAAACTCAAATCGCTCCGTATAAGCACTCCATTGCTCAACTGTATCATCGAATGGCCCAAAATGTCCCATTATCATTGCCTTTTTGTCCCTTCTGCTTAATTTTAGTGAATGGCAAAGTCACTTTACCAGAAAAAATAAAATTGCAGCTTTTCTCTTTCCTCTCTGGCAAAAAAGAAGTAAAGCTTACTTTTACACGTTGCGTTTTAGCAATAGAATGGACTGTAATTCCGTTGCATCCATATCGCCATTTTTGTTATATCTGTAGCCAATAATGTTGTCACAAAAAGGAGAAAGATGGAGACAGGTTCAAAGTGATAAACTTTAACAGGTTCTTCTTACTAAGGTCATTGCTGAGTGCACGTTATACCATATTAGCATTATAATCTACTTCCTACTAGCTTTCCATATACCCATAACTCTTTATCACTACAGAACCTCCAATAGTTCAACAGACTTACTATATACTACAATCTATCTTTCTCAGGCAGCTGAGGGATACATTTCCTTATCTGATTAACCATGCCAAGAAAGTTTGTAACTCACATTTGAAGGTGGCTGCATTTTCAAGATGGCTTCAGTTTTGCTTGGGTTGGGCATGATCACCTCAGCAGAGATAATATGTCCAAGAAAGTGAACCCCATTCTTTGACAGGCCGCATTTGTCAACTTTCAGTGTGATATCAGGATTTTTAATTTTCTGCAGCACCATGTGCAAGTATGTTTTGCGCTCTTCTTATGTAGTGAACCAGACCGATACATTAATGCGACAATAACACCAACTAGTCCTTCAGTGACCTTAAACACCTATATACAATTAAAATGCTCAGGTGACAACGCTATACCAAATCTGCAAAAAGGTGTGAAGAAGGTGGTGTATCTGGCTGTCTCAGGTGTTAGAGAAATTTGCCAAAACCCCATGTTTGCTTCAAGTTTACTAAATACTTTAGCTCCTTACACCATTCCAAGACTGATTAACTAAGTGAACTGTACTGTATTTTTCTCTATACATTTAACTTAGGTCCACACATACGCAAACAAGTCCACTCTTTTTTGGAACCACCACTGTTCTTGAGCACCAATAAGTAGGCTCCTCTACTCTGCTAATGACAGCACTTTCTCCATGCACTGGAATTCCTCTTTGGCTTTGCAAATGAGCAGTAGAGGAATCTGCCTTGGGGTTTTCAGAAAGAAGGGCACTGCATCTGGTCTGATCTTAAACGTGTAAGGTCACTGTATAACACCTAAGCCACTGCATACGTTTAGATACAGTAACTCTTCTTCATAGTCTCCATACTAATACTGACAAGCTATTCTACCAATTCAAAACTTGTGATGGCAGGATTTTTAATGATGTACACATCTTGTATCAATTCTGTGTCTCCCCTTTTAATGAAAGATTTGCAACCCCCATAGTGTCTAGTAAGCTGTTGATTAGATCCCAGGAGAGGTTTGGTCACAGTTTTCAGGAGTGGTGTAGAAGTATGTACAAAAATATCCATGAACACCTCTTCTGGGAATAACAGTCTCATCTGTCCCCGTGTCAATTTTATGTTTTACACTTGTGCCTACAACATTGATGTCCATCATCCAAGAGTCATAAGTGGCTGAAACAGTTCTAAGAAATATACTACTGTCCTCTGTAATCTCACACACCATTTTAACTGACAAGCACACACCTGAAAATGTTTCTTTTAACCACATATGCAACAGTTTACATCATTTGCAAGGTAAACACATCTGGGATTGGAGGGGATTTTACAACATTTGTGAACATTTCCTGCTTCACTTTATTCTGTCATGATTGTGCAAGTTTTCCTTTCTTTGAGGACACATTGCTCTTAATTTCTCTATCCATGGAGCTGACTCCTTTCATAGCTGCATTTGTGTCAGCTTTGTTACCATTCCACTTCTTCAGATTGCCTAGCCATATTAATTGCATTCTCCAAAGACAAACGTTTATCAAGCTGTATGTACTCTGACAGCTCTACATCAGGTAGACCAATGACTTGCCTGTCCCGTATAATCTCATCTTGAAACGGTCTGTAATTACAGTGTTCTGCTAATGCATATATAGCAATAATGAATGAATCCACTGACTCGTTTTCCTCCTGCTTTCTCATGTTTAACCTGGCCCTTTCATAAAATACGTTTCTCTTAATAATTAAGAAAGAATTAAAGAGGTTTCTTATAGTTTGATAAGTGTACCTCTGTGCATCACTAATATTTAGTCCTCTCAAAATGTTGTCTGCTTCATCTCTCATTCAATATATCAGCTTGTTAACCTTGTTATCCTCTGTGGACCACTGTAGGTTACTGGCTAAATGGAAGCATGCAAAATGGCATATCTGTTTGGGCCATTCTTTGGGTTTAGAGAAATCAAAAGGCTCCAGCGGGTGGATGTTAAGTAGTGCATGGTCCTAATAATTTGGAACTTGTGCCCTTCACTAAACTTTGACTTTTCTTATTTGCAATCTACACAAACAAAACAATATTAAAGTGCAGTTCTGATACCATGCCATGTTCAGCTACAGAATAGATGTGAATCCAACACTGGTTCAAGCAATTCATTTTCCTTTATTCAACTCAATTTTTTTCCAGTAGCCTCCTCCACCCCCTGCACACATTGCCCATCAAGCCATGTTCATGTATACAGAATATCAGACACACTATAGCAGGAACAGTCACAGTAATTTAATTTGCATGTATGTGCATCGTGGAGAAGAGGTCTACTAGTTTAGAAGCTGGTCAAAGTGTGCAGCTGGTGGTGAGTACGCAGCAAAGCTGAAAGGGACACTTTCTGTTGAGGAAAAAAGCCCACTAACTAGTAGCTTTGTCAGTAGTCAGTTTACTGAGAAGGGTTGCTTGTAATTCCAGTGTCTTGGGGTTGTCTGCCACTTTCTCAGGAAGGACAGCTATAGAGAGAAAGTCACCTTGCGATGTCTCACCACCTTTAGTGGGGATAGTGATACCAATCTAGTCTGCATACATGTGCACATTCAATTTGAGTTTTTCTAGTTTGTAAAGTCACTAAGGTCAGTTCTTAGTTTATACACAGGTGTAGCCTACAGATGTGAATGACACACTCACCTTAGCTGGAGTAGTAATACTAATTCATTTTATGTGTGTTGGAATGGGTAGAATGTCATTTCATTATCAATGTTACTTTATTGCTAGCCTGTTTCTATTACTTGTAAATGTGTGGCTGAATATTGTTTACAAATACAGAATTTTTTGTGAGGAATGGCACAAAAACTTTGATGTTGTTGGTTTTTGGCAATAAGTGTAATGTACATTGAAAAAAGGCTAAGGACAATTTATTTTCTCAGCTGTTTTTCTATCAGTGTGTTATTTCAACTGTGGGTAAATGAACAGCATTTTTGTAACAGTAAACATAGACTTTAGAGATCATAGAGCTATACATTTCCCATAAAAGTCAACAACCAAACAATATTACTTTGCCACATCTATCAGTTCTCACTTTTTAGATAGTCAATCTATGCTGAGTGAGTATCCAACAGGAACAAAAAAGGAGGGTTAAGTGAACACTTGACAAAGTTCAAGAAAATAATACGCATAGAATGCAACTGAAGCTGGCCAGCCAGAAGCAAAGGGTGAATATGGCAGTCTGGCAGTCAACCAACAGTACTCTCCTGCCAGATCTGGCAACTTTGAATGTGGCCAACAACAAAACAAGCCAGCTGAGGGTGGCAAATCAGCTGATAAAAAAATCAAAAAACATTTAAACTAAAGAAGAATGTGTAAACTCTGCACAGTGATTAAGCTGGAAATCAAACCAGGGTCTCTGGAACTGTGACACAGTGCCCTTGACACCCTATAAGACAAAATAATAAATAAATAAATAATAAATAAATAATTAATGAATATATAAAAAAACATTAACATCTCAAAAATGGTGAAATGGTTTTCATAAGAAGTAAAATAATTCTATATGAGAATTGAATTTTATAAGCAAATCATAACTGAATTATTAGTGAATACAAAGGGGTTGCAAGATGGCAATCACAAAAGAAATAAACAGAATGAAAGCACAGATGTTAAAGTATAGCATTTAATCAGTCAATGGGATCCTGTTAAGGAAGAACAGGTTTATCCTGATGGAAGTACTATAATCACTGCCAAGCATTCAAGTTTATTGAAACTGTTTTCATATCTGTTGCTACTAAAATAAACCCCAGATACAATTCTTGCTGTATTACTCATCCTCATTCCTGGTTGCTACTATATATATTGTATAAACATATAGGCAGGCAGTGTGGATCAGTGATTAAGACTTTGGACTTCAAACACTGTGGTTGAGGGATCAAATTCTGCTACTGACACTTTGTACCATGAGCAAGTCATTTGACCTGTCTGTGCTCCAATTGGAAAATCAAAAGAAATGTAGCCAATTGTATCATAAACTATCTGTCCCCCGTGGCTTCGCCCATGTAGAAGTGAAACAGGGCAGGGAGGAGAGCCCTGCCCGACTCCCTACTCCTGACGTCACGCTTTCCCCTCCCCTCGGACCAAAGACTCTGTCTTGAACTAGCGTGAATATATCACTCCTGCAAGAAAACTATGATTCTTAGTGCAATGAGAGAAGTCGCAAAATCAACCGGAATGTTCAAGCAAATTCTAGAAAAAAGCCTGATCTAAATCAGAGTAGTTCTCTCATTCGCTAGCTAAGCAGATGTAAGATACACCCGAGCCTGTCACTTGAGTGAGGAAGGCCTGGCCCTCCCCTTGGCCCACTGTGTCTCTTTCGGATTTGCGCAAATAAATCGGCACCACAAGTGAACTATGATGCTTAGCGCAATGAGAGAGGTCGCAAAATCAACCGGAATGTTCAAGCAAATTCTAGAAAAAAGACCTGATCTAAATCCGTTAAGTAGTTCTCTTGTTCGCTAGCTAAGTGGATGTAAGATACACCCCAAAGCTATCATGTAAGTGAGGAAGGTAACATCCCCCTCCCCTTGGCCCACTGCGTTTCTCTCGGATTTGTGCAAATAAACATAGATAGATAGATAGATAGATATAGATAGATAGATACTTTATTAATCCCAAGGGGAAATTCACATAATCCAGCAGCAGTATACTGATACAAAAAAAAAAACCAATATTAAATTAAAGAGCAATAAAAATGCATGTAAAAACAGACAATAACTGAGTAATGTTAGCATTTACTCCCCCGGGTGGAATTGAAGAGTCGCATAGTATGGGGAGAAACGATCTCCTCAGTCTGTCAGTGGAGCAGGACAGTGACAAAAGTCTGTCACTGAAGCTACTCCTCTGCCTGGAGATGATGCTGTTCAGTGGATCAGTACTGCAAGCAAACTATGATACTTAGCGCGATGAGAGAGGTCGCAAAATCAACAAGAATTATAGCAAAAACCCGATCTAAATCCGTTAAGTAGTTCTCTCATGAAAAGCGGACAGACATACAGGCAGACAGATGTTGGATTTTATACACATAAAGATGTTGTAAGTTGCCTTGGATAAAGGCAACAGCCAGATATGTAAATAAACAGGGTAGACACTTGCTGTGTGTTGTATGATTTTCCCAGTGATTAATCAGGATGTTGCCTATTACCGTCATGTTTGCTGTTTGATTTTTAAGCTCCAGCTCCAGTTGGATTTTGAGCAATCATATGGGTTGGAATCTTCCCTTTTTTTCCTTTTTTATTTCTTAAAAATAAGAAATTAATCATCTATGACATAGGTTGATAGCATATTTATTTTCCTTCTTTACCACTACTGAATGTTCTCTTACTGAATGAATAGCCTCTTGTCTGCTAGCTGCAGCAATAGGAATCGCTCATTCCGTGCGGCTATATATTATGCATCAAAATTTAAACTGGTAATCAGGGCATTTTATTTATACCATTGATCTATTGATTTTAAAATCTGCTTATTCAGTTCATGTGTGAGGAGAGCCTGCAACCATTCTGGCAGCACAAAGCATATGGCAGAAACCAACCCTGGACTTCTTTATAGAGTGGCGAGTTTATTTAACACACACAGCCAAGGGATGTGGTATAAAAGTTTAGTAACATATAGAAAACCCCACAAAGAAATAGTCTAGAAATGTAGAAGGGAACATTTTTATGTTAGCATAAAATAGCAAATTAACACAAAGAGTCATAAAAAGTAATTAAAAGCTTCTAAAACATTAGATTAAGCATAAATTAGAATATTAAGAAAATAAGATAGGTCAAGTAAATAGTTAACTAAAAAATCAGTCATTTTGCATTATTTTTTAAGCTGACAGCAGAATTGCTAGTGTGGGAAAGAACAGAAAAAGAACAAAAATGACGTGTAGAAACCAGCTTAGAACAGGATAAGAAGATTGAGAACACCTGTGCCCAAGGCTGGGAAGCTAAAGGAACAATACCACAGAGAGAAGATGGTTCTGGTAGGCACGTAAGAGACCAGCTGGATTGATGAATCAGCAGAAAGGCAACAAAAGGCTTTTGTTGTAAGCAAGGTCACACTGATGTAATGCATGAAAGAAACACTAGTATATTCAGGCGTTAGCAATAACTATAGAAGAATATATTAGAAATTAACTTTAGCATAGAAATTAAGGCAAATCAAGCATGCCAAGCAAATGATTAAATGAAAGCCTACACCATATTTCTTTTTAATTAAAGCTTAGCTTTAGGCCACTATTATAACATAGCTTGAAAGGCTTAGAGAAGGAAGTGACACCATGAAAGACCAAATATGAAAGAAGGAACATCTGCCCAGTCAAAGAACAAATCAACAATAAGCAAAACAGAAACTAGAGTGAGCAATAGACAGTATAGACAGGTGCAGAATGAGCTAATTGAACAAGGTCAAAGTGATAAGAAACTGTTATATAAACTTCGATTTCTGAAATGTTCAGGGCTCAGCTCAATTTGGCCAAATTGGGTTGAGTCCGTGTTGTTGATTTATTGCAATAAAGTTTTAAAACTCTGTCTGTCTATCTCGAGTCCTAATAGCCTTCATTTTCAGGTAAAAAGCCTTCCGGTGATGAATTTTTCGCCATGACATATAAACAATATGCAACTCTACATAGGCTGAGATTTGAATATGGATCACTGAAACTCTGCAGAGCTTTAATACCGCTAACGTATAAGTTTCAAATAGATTATTTATCATAAAAGAACAGATCCTGTGGATATAATTTCAATATAGAATTTGTCTTATCATGTGTAAAGCTTTTTGAGTTGTTCTATGACCTTATTTTTATAAAACATTTCTATACAGTTTTATTTTTCCTCTCATCTATTATTGAAGTTATATTTTGCAGGGGTTACATGCTCTTTGCAAAAATACACTGTTTTATCAAGCAGTCTAATGCTAGTCTAGAAACACCCCCACACACTTCAAAACAGTCAACACAGGACAACACACCCCAGGTAGCCATTGGCTTGACTTTTAATGTGTATTTAACTCCTTAAAAGGCACCATTCAACATCAACATCATAAAATAAGAGCAAGTTTAAGTTTCTTCTCTGAGGCTCTGGTTTTATGTCTAACTGTGTGCAGGTGGCCTGGTTATTAGAAAACATCTGAAGGCTGAATGGCTTTATCAGTTCTTAAATGACAGTTCCCAGATGTTAAAGCTTAAAGACAAAATAGGCAGCAAGTGCTTTGTTGTAGGTGCTCTCTTTTTGTCATTATTCAAATATTATTAGCCCAATAAAGAACAAAATTTGATATGTGCACTTTCTTCCCACTTAACCCCCCTGTAAACAGAAATTCTTACAATTTCCAGACCTTATATTCTAATCTTTTAGAGGGCATATAAAGGCTGGCATCCCTGGTTGGATGGTTGGTGGCACCATTGCCAGTCAGAAGGTCAAAATAATGAAAGGATAGTGGAAGATGGCTTCCATCTGGGTACCCACAAGCCAGCAAAGTAGTTGTAATTCCAATCAGCATCCCTGTTGGAATACTTGGGTGCCACTTGAGGCAATACCAGTAATCAATTAAATAATTTGGTAAGGTTTCTACTTAATTTTCCTTACCTTTCTATGTATTAGGTGGTCTTCAGTCATTAGACTTATATCAAGATAACTGAAGCACACTCGTTTTAAGAAGCAGAACAGTGCAATTTATTGATAAACACAAGAATTATAGAACTATGATAACTGTATATATATAGATATGGAAGACAGGACACAAGAGAGATGAGTCAGACAAACAAATAATAGATTTGGCACAGATAAACAGTTTTAAGATACCATGTCTTTAAGGATGATGTTGTGTGGAGGTGTTGATGTTGTTGCTCTGGGTTCAAATGAAGAATTCTTTTTGTTTTGGGGTGCACTTTTCCTCTTTGCGACGTTTTTCGTTGTATGTGGTGTGTTGTGCTTTTCTCTGGTTTCTGTTAAGCACAGGCACAGTGCTAGGCTTGGGAGAGTGGATCGCAGCTTTCAGAACCACAAAGAGAAGACATTTTTAGCCTTCAGCTCTCAAAAAAGGAAATGACTCATCAGCTCATAGGTTTTAGAGAACAGGTATCAGCACAAGCAAGTGCAAGCTGAGAGTTTATAGGTAAATGCAGCCTATTTTAAAGGAAGGTGTAATCTGTGGTGATTTGGATTAAAGTTACAGAACAAGTATCTGCTCATAGATTCATTATTTTGTCCATCAAAGTTGTCATTCATTGAATTATAGCTATTTTCTCGAATTTGGGTGTTCATTTGGCGACTTCTGGTCTGAAAGGGCCTCTGTAAAGATGTCAACTTAACTCTGTTATACACCTTTGTTATCAGATGAAGTACAGGCTGATTCTGGTACAGTAAGAGCTGCATTTAGCCATTTTCTCAAAAATGCTGATTGGAGGTGAACCTGGATTTCTGCATTCTTGTTATATCTGCTGTCATAATAGGCCTTGTGTGCCACTAAAATGCATAGGCAATGTCCACTTTTTTCTACATTACATCTATCTGTAAATATGTTGCCAAATTTAAAAGAAAAACATGTCAGCATAGCTATTTAAATTCACAAATAACAATCCCATACTAATTATTCATTATATTTACCATACATTATGAAAGTCTCTTCATATACATATGACAGAGAACCTTAATGGCATTCCATGTTTATTTCTACCTCTGAATTTAGTCATTATCAAGACAGATTTCTATGTCTGTTTTCTAGGGTTTAGCTTCTTAGAATGACAGATCAAATTTACAGCTATGCACCAATGTTTCTGATAATTTGAGGCAAAAAATGCAATTATAAATGCATGGGAGATGGGATAACAACAGACACACAGCAGCAAAATTAATATGTGACTGAGTATGAATTTCATTTTAGTAAGCTATGGAGTGGAACTTCTTCCCTAATTCCTCCCTGAATATTCACCAGTTACCATACACTGCTGCCAACAAAGTAGAACACATTCAACTCTTATTTATGGTACCAGAAATGGAGGCAGCTGAAGGCTGAACTATTGCTCTGACCTCACAGAGTATACAATATTGGAATATGCCTGGTGTTGGAAACTTCAGAGTTTTAGAGGAAACTTCAGAGTTTTGTATACTAATAGTATACAACCACTTGGTGTCCACTTTATTAGCTACACCTACCAGGTACTGGATAGGTGCTTCCTTGAGTGCTCAGAATTCTTGGAGGCATGGGAGCAGCAAAGTCATGAAATATTCTGTATGGTTGTTGCTTCAACAGAATCATAAAGTTCTTGTAGATCTTAGACCACATAAATTCTGTGAATGTTGGAAATCTATTGCCTCATCTCTTCTCAAAGGGACTCTATTGGATTGAATTCTGGGGATAACGCAGGTGTTTGGAGCAAACTGAAACCACTATCATGTTCATGAAACCAAATTGAGATTCTACTTGCTTTGTGATACTTTATGCTACTGGAAATATCAATTCAAAAAGTAGAATGCAGCTGTAAAGGCATGCATATCGTTAGCACCAGTAGTACGCTATACAGTAATCCCTCGCTATATCACGCTTCGACTTTCATGGCTTCACTCTATCGCGGATTTTAAATGTAAGCATATCTAAATATATATCACGGATTTTTCGCTGGTTCGCGGATTTCTGCGGACAATGGGTCTTTTAATTTATGGTACATACTTCCTCAGTTTGTTTGCCCAGTTGATTTCATACAAGCTTAGAAGCTACCCAATCAGAGCATGTATTACATATTAACTAAAACTCCTCAATGCTACAAGATATGCTTCCCGCGCGGTGCTTGATTGTTTGCTTGTCTCTGCCTCTATCTCACCCTTTCTGACATTCTCTGCGCCTGACGGAGGGGGTGTGAGCAGAGATGCTGTTTGCACAGAAGCTGTTTGCCTAGTGGATACGGACGCACCTCTAAGAAATACCACTTTATCGCAGTGCTTCCAAAAGCACACGTATTGATTTTTTGATTGTTTGCTTTTCTTTGCGAGTGCTCTCTCTCTCTCTCTCTGAAATTTTCTGCTCCTGAAGAGAAGATATATTTGCATTCTTTTAATTGTGAGAAAGAACTGTCATCTCTGTCTTGTCATCGAGCACAGTTTAAACTTTTGACTAAAGGGTGTTATTTCAGGTCTAGAGGGCTCTAATAATGTTAACAGTGTGGGAGAGTTTATAAGGGCTTAAAATATATAAAAATAACTATACAAACATATGGTTTCTACTTCGCGGATTTTCATCTATCGCGGGGGGTTCTGGAACGTAACCCCCGCGATCGAGGAGGGATTACTGTATATGTTGTAGAAATCAAATGACAGTCAATTAATATTATGAGATCTAATGTACAACAAGAAAATACTTCACAGTATACATGCCACACTGGATCCATAGATTTATGCTGTTTACCCAAAATTCTGACCCATCTGCATTTTGCATTAGAAATTGAGATTCATCAAACAAGATGTATTTTCTAATCTTCAATAATCTAGTTTTGTTGACCAAGCCTAATGTTACTGTTCTTAGCTAACAAAGCTGGAATTCTATAATCCTCTTCAACGTGCAATGCATTGTGCACTCAGAGATACTCAACGCACTGCTGTGATAAAAAGTTACCACTTTTCCACAGGATTTGTGGACTTTCTTTCATTTTGAAAAAGAATAACCATTCTCCACTAATCTCTCTCATTAATAAGGTATTTTTAGTTTTGGAATTGACTGTTATGATTAAATCATTCACGTGTTTCTTCTCATTTTTTTGCTTTTTGATTTAGTACTTACTTTTGTTTATATTTGTGAATTTTCACTGCCATTTTGAACTACTCACTATTTTGTCTTCTGTTGTTAGAGTGGAACCCACTTTGTCAGTGGTATGCCTTCAGATGTCATGACCTTTGCCTAATGTGAAACATGCTTAAAACGTCACCCTAGGGATCATTACCCATTTAAAGACTGTGAAAAGAAAATCCCATTTTGCTTTTAAAAATTTTCTTATTCTGAAGTCATTTTTGCTTTTTGACTCACACCTAAACCTTTTAACCTTGATTCAGCCTCTTGTTTTGGTAATACTGTGGCTAGTTTTCACATTTTTACCTTTATTTTTAATGTGTTCTTCTTTTCTCCCTGTTACTTTAAAAATTGTCCTTGCCAGTTTGCTAGCATAACAGTAACTTGGATCACAAAATGAGCGACCCTGAGATAAGGTATATTTACTATGAGACACGGTCAATGCAGTGAGAGATAAAAGAACTAAAAAAGAAATGTTTAACATTGAAATATCTCTCTAACAAACAGAAGAGGCTGTTAACTCACTCCTGAGGAAGACTGATCTAGCCTCACTCACACAGCCTGCTGCTAGCTCTAGTCACAATATGAAGCCTTCAATCCCACACCCTAAAAATGTTCAGCTGATCCAGATGAATGAAGAGATTTCTTAAACAACTGCAGAATGATTTTCAAGACACAACCTGCAATGTAGTTAATGATCATAAGAAAGAAGAGTGGTCGGAAATTCCATTTGAGTGGTGTAACAAGCTTGTTGATGGTTATAAGAAGCGCTTGATTTCAGTTAATTTTTCCAAAGTGCATGCAACGTAATATTAAGTTGAGGTTGCCAATAATTTTGTCCAGCCCAGTTTCTGAGCTTTGTCTGAAATGATGTCAGATTTGGGTTTTTTTGTGTTTTTCCAATGCACATAAAGGAAATAAACATGTGTATACCAAAACATTTGTAATTGCAACAATTTTCTGGGAGAAATTGTGCTTTTCCTGGGAAAATTCCAGGGGTGCCGATAATTTCGGCCATGACTGTACTTTTTCCATGTCTTCAATCACAGTTTGCATTATTCTGTTCCATGAAGAATCATTAAATTTCATTATTATTCAATTTCCCATACCTCAGGTCCTTTTTGGAATACCACAGTTAAAAAAGAATAAACCTTTCATTAGTTGGGAAACAAAATACATCACTCAGTGGAGTTTTATTTTATTTTAAGAATTGTCTTAAAATGCTCCCACACCAGTTAATGTACTACACTATTTTGGATATGATTATTCTGAGTTTTCTGATGTTTTCAGTAAGCAAATAGCATTAGTTTTGCTACCACACAGAGACTGTAATTATGCAATTGAACTGTTATCTGGGGCTCTTTTACCTAAGGGTAAAATATATGTGTTATCAAGACCAGGAGAAGCTGCAATGGCACAATATATTCAAGAGAATCTGCAAAATGGTGTGATGGCATCTTCTAATAGTCCTATATGTTCTGGCTTCTTTTTAATTAGGGAGCTTGATAAAATAACAGTACAAATTAATTTATCCCGTCCTTATAATTTGTTCTACTCTACTTCCTTGTACTGTTAGTTATGATAAGCAACTTTATGTTAAGTGCAAATGTGAAACAGTGATTCTCTGATCGAAGACTTAGGACTTGTCTGTTTCTCAAAATTAGACAAAAGGTGTGATTTGCAACTAGATATATATGATTAAGGGTGCCTTCTTGTAAGTAGACTCCGTGATATATTGGTCTTTATATGATCAGAAAAGAAGTTGGTACGGTTTCACACAGTATCTTTCTGCCTTACCATTTTAAGATATACTCTACTTTTCAAGTTTCTCAGTTGCAAACGGTTAATTTTGTTTTGCTTCTAGTGCCTCACAATAGCAAAACAAGAGAGACCTTCAAAAATATTCACAAAAAACAGGCCAGAATCCAAAATGGCCTGACAAAAAACAGGTCTTGACCTAGGTGGGCATGTTGCCTACACAGCCCCAAATAAGGAGAACTGGAAAAAGTAACATTGCAAAATATATCAAAAGTATCAAAGGATACAGTGATCCCTCGCTATATCAAGGCTGACTTTCATGCTTCACTCCATCGCAGATTTTAAATGTAAGCATATCTAAATATATATCACAGATTTTTCGCTGGTTCGCGGATTTCTGCGGACAATGGGTCTTTCAATTTATGTTACATGCTTCCTCAGTTTGTTTGCCCAGTTGATTTCATACAAGGGACGCTATTGGTGGATGGCTGAGAAGCTACCCATGTATTACATATTAAATAAAACTCCTCAATGATATACGATATGCTTCCCACACGCTGCTCCACACATTTCAAAGCTCTAACAGCCCATATTGATTTTTCATTGTTTGCTTTTCTCTGTCTCTCACTCTCTCTGAGAAATACAGGCAGATACTTATCCATCATACAATACCATCAGGGAGGCATATGATTTGCCCCATTATCTGCTCCTGACGGAGGGGGTGTGAGCAGAGGGGCTGTTTGCACAGTGGCTGTTTGCTTAGAAGATATGGATGTGCCTGTAAAAAAATGCTGAAAGGCTACCTTCACATTGATCCCTTCATTGCGCCGCTTTATTGCGGTGCTTGCATACTTAAAAGCGCAATAGCCCTATTGATTTTTGATTGTTTACTCTCTCTCTGACATTCTCCGCTCCTGACATGCACCTTGAAGAGGAAGATATGTTTGCATTCTTTTAAGAGGGCTCTAATAATGTTAAAAAAACGTATTTAGAAGGTCTTAAACAGGTTTTCAATGTTCTAACTGCGAAAATATTAGATTTATAAATAAAGAATCCTACTTCTTGGAAATTCCTTTATCTGTCTGGAGCGGATCAACCGCTATAAACGAGGGTTTACTGTATAACTGTGCGGAGAATATTTATAAACAGTGTGGGAGAGTTTCTAAGAGCTTAAAATATATCAAAATAACCATACAAAAATTTGGATATGATTTCACCTATCGCAGGGGGTTCTGGAATGCAACCCCCGCAATCGAGGAGGGATTACTGTATTATTAAATATGCAATACACAAGATAGAACCATTAAACTTCGGCTTGAAGTAACTACTCCCTCAAGGAATCTTTATGAATGAAAATATAACCACAAAAAATACAAAATAAAAACAAAACCATAAAAAAATGATCAAAAAGGAGGTGCCAAAGAGGTATTCCAGAGCATACATGTCTCAAAACAAAATCCAGAAGCATAATACAATAAAAAAAACAAAAGAACATGCTGCAAAGCTGAGGTTTCTTGGTTATGGAAGTTCAAAATCCAGTTGTAGTGCATGGCACTGATTCCTAAATGTAGGAGTCGGATGAGCAGATTAGTAGGTACAACAGTGTTAAATGTTCAGCTTTTATCTATAATGATGATACTGGAAGAGCAGTTTGTAAATTATCCAAATGTGCCAGTATGGTATGGAGTGCAAAAGATAAGACTTACTGCTGTTACAGTGTGCATCTTGGAGCTGGTAAAGAGGAATGAAGTTGTGTACAGTACTAACAGCTAGTGAGCAATCTAATGGACTTTAATGAAGTGCAGTAGTCAGTACTTTAAAATATGTACCCATATACAGACAGTTGGGACAGAAAAACCATGAATAAGCAGATGTGTAAATTGTAAACATTAGACAAAGGCTGGAAGGTGACCGATGACATTAGAGGGATCAGAGGCTAGGCAGAGGCCAATGCTAACACAGAGACAAGGGAAAGCATCAAAGAAAACAAAGATGGTTGTGTTGGCAGAGGGGGCACTGCCCTTTCTTTGCCACACTCAGTCAAGTGCCAGAGGAAGTGATCTTTATAAACGACTATCTTCTGGCAGTAACAACAATGATAGTGATTCAGTCCCTGGCAGTTAACTGAACACTTATATATTTTGTAACCTGAAACAGAAAAACAAAAAAAAGTTATTACAGAGTATTATTTTGTTAAACACAATTAATATTGGTCAAAAGATTCAGGTAATTCTAAAATATAATACACTTAACTCATTCAAATTCTATCAAATTATATGAAAATATTCAACATGTTATTTAACAAGTTATTTCTTTTAATTATTAAATAATAGTCAAATTAATAATAGATATAGCAAATGATGCATCTAAACCTGTATGAATATATATTGTCAGGGATGCCAGGGTGACAACCCGGCCAGGACGCCTTGAGGGACCGGAAGTGGGCATGCGCCCATCTGGGATCACGTGGGGGCCGCCACCCTGGTTGCTTTGGGGGCCACGGGTTGAGGGCTTGGAAGCCCAACCCTGTAGGGGCCCGTGGTCACCTCCAGGGGGCGCCCCGATGCCTTTGGAGCCCTGGACCTCAGCACTTCCGCCACACCAGGAAGTGTTGTGGGGAAGAGAAGAAGGGACACCCGGAGAGCTTCCGGGAGTACAGCCGGCACTTCCGCCACACAGGGGCATGTCGGTGGGTGATTGCCAGAGTTCACCTGGAGCACATCCGGGTGCTAATAAAAGGGGCCGCCTCCCTTCATTCGAGGCTGGAGTCGGGTGGAAGCAGGACAAGGCAGAAGGAGCAAGAGTGGAGGCGGCCCGAAGGAAGTCAAAGTGTTGTTTGGCCAGGACTTTGGGGACTTGGGGTTTGTGTGTGCACTGACTTTAGACTTTATAAATATTGTAAAATAAACGTGTGGTGGTGACTTTCAACATGTCTGCCTATCTGTGTCTGGGCCATTTCCACATCTGGCGTAGTCGGCAGGATGCTCTGTCTGGTGCAAGACGGGGACCTGATTTCCTAAATCTTGTTGTGGACGGCCCGGCGCAGCAGGGGACCCCACCTATGTGCCGCGGGAGCGGCGTGCACACAGCCCCATGGGGTAAAAGTACCCCACGGACCGCCAGAGGTCCACAGGAGAGCAGTTTTCCCCTGAGGCGGATCGACGGCGTGTGGAGCGGGACTGCAGCAGGCTCCTGCGGGTGCGCCATTGCTGGAGGGTGAGTTCCCTGCCTATCGGCAGCGGGCCTATGGGGGCCGGGTGTGTGTTCTCTTTCAGGCAGGGGCTGCCCAGATCCGCGTCAGTGGCAGACGCATGCTGGTCTGCGGGGCTTCGACAGCGCGGCGGCAGCTTCGGGAGCTGCGGAGAAGGAGCCGCTGCAGCTCGAGAGGCACTGGAAACAGCGAGGCTACAAGCAAGCACGTTGCCGCCGCAGGAGGGGAGCCAAAATGGCCGCGGGCCAGAAGTCCCTCCCCCTGACAGGCAGCGGGAGGAAAGGTCTGCAGGCGGTCCCATCTAATCCACCGACAGGAGGGACATGGAACCTACGGAGGGGGTGCCGAACAGGCAAGTGCTGGGGTGCCGGATGGAGGGGGGAACGCTGCCAGTGCGTGGCACAAAGGGACGCCAGGGAAGGGTGTCCAGGCAGCGGTTCTGCCCCTATGTTTCTGTTTGTTTCAGGACCGGACCCCGGACAAGCAGTAGGACCCGGAAATATGCAAAGTAGTATTTCTGAAGAATCCAGAGGAATTAAGCATGAGTTTTTGAATACTATTTTGAAACTTATACAATAGTGTCATTGAAAGAACTGTACAAAAAATATGATTGTCTAGGGCCCAATTTGAAAATCCATGAACAGCTGGTAATTGAGCATTGCTTTGGCACTCATGTTTGTTTGCAGCCACTTCTTTCAATTTTCAATTATGTACTGTACATATATACAATGATACACTCACAAATAAGAAAAGAAATCACCTACAGTAAGTGCATTCAAACTTTTGACTATTAACATTACTATTCCTATAAACATTTTTACAAACTTCTGAAAGCAAGAAGCTTTTTGTGTCACATAACCTTATATTGTGTCAGTCTCTCTTTATTATCTTTCTGAAGTATACTTTGATGTCTAAAGTAATGTCTTACAGATAGGTTTTACTTCTACGAACTGAACTAGGAAGGGATATGTGATATACAGAATATACTGTATGTTAAATGATGTTCCAGCAAACATAATTACTTAGTTACAGTCAATGATACTTTATTACAGTCTGTTACACTTAGCTACAGTCAATTCTACCTAATAACGGTCAGTTATAAAAAATAACTATAATATATAATTATATTTGAAAAAAAAAATTGACTGCTGAATACCTTGTCTTATTAAAATTGAATATTCCACAAAACTACACAAATAGACCTGTTTATTGCTTAACTCTGGAAACTTTCTAAGAATGTTTAGCATTAGGATGTGCCTTGCATGGCAATTAAACTGACATCTTCATCACACGTTGGTACAATTCATACCTCATTAGTAAAATATTCAAAGGCCTCAATTCATTCAGACTCAGACACGGATGATTCAATAATTCAATTAAACATTTTTCAGCAATCACACTCATCTCATTTAAAATCGTCCAAAATGTATCCAGGGAAAAATTCAACTTGCAAACATTGAAATCTAGTTCCAGCCTCACTATGCCACATATTTTGGGAATGCACCAAATAAAAATTATTTTGGGTAAAAAATATCAGACAGCATTGGTGTGACAATCACTCTTGACCCATAAACAGCGATATTGTTTATTATATTGATACTACTAGCGCATAAACTTATTTTGCTTAACCTGGAAGAATCCTAACCAAACTTTTATACATCAGTAGGTAACTGAAGTCATTTATTTTTTGATATTAGACAAAAACAAATTCTTGTGTAGAGGAACTGTCAGAAACTTTTTTAAAACATAGCAATTTTTAAAATAAGAATTCATATAGGAGAAAAAACTTTTTTTCTCTGCTCTTGTCTCTCTCTTTCTCTCAGGTGAGGGTTGAGTTTTTATTTTGTTAGGTTTTATATATGTATTTATTTAATTCAAACCTTTTGTTGGTTGATTTTGAAGTTATTTGTTGTATAAGCTCTCCGTTTTTTTCTGCTTCATTGTACCTTCTTGAATTAAAATTCATAAATATCAATAAAAAAGATGACAATTAGCGTGCTGAGACAGATATCAGAGAGTGTTTTGTGATGAACATGCCTTAATGTCGTGGCTGTTATCATCATAGGTACCGAAAGGCAGCAGTTAGAACCATTTCAGATGCTTCATGTTTACTACTTCTGTTCTAAATGTCACCTCCTTTCTCCACATTAAGTGTTCTCTTGAGGCTTCCACTGGATATATCCTGTTGTGCGTCTGCACATGGTACCACTATATTATCACTGCAGTCTGATTCTAGGTTTATTTTAATTTTCTTGGCACTCACTGGACCCAGCATTTAGGATTTTAAATCTGTTACCTATGTGAATAATGTGATAAGTTTCTCAGTTTTGGGTAGCTGGATCTTAATGACTGTATGTGATGTTAATCTACTAATCACCCCCTCTGCTTTCTTACCATGACAACATTAAGCCTGCAACTCTCCTATCCTTCCTTCTTATATTCTACTGTTTCTGTGGTCACTGTCCCTATTTTACACTTTGCACTCTGGTCTTCAGCCAACCTTTGATCTTGCCAAACACTGATTTTACAGGGTGAGGACACTGATCTCTGCCCTTCATGTCTGTTTAAACAAACAATCCATGGTTTATTTTCTTTTGCTCTTGCTATTCATGTTTGTTAACCACTGGTGAAATCTGACTCTTTTGGTAGTTTTATCTGCTCTATTACAAGCACTACAACAATAACATTAACTTATGTAGCACACTTTCATACACAGAATGTAGCGCAAAATGTATCACAAGATGTCAAAAATAGTTACAAGAAAAGAAAAAGTTAAATTAGGCAGGAATAATAATGGATAATTAATAAAAAAGAAATCAATAGAGCTTACATGACATTTATATAAAATTAGTAGAAAAGTAGAGTCCTTATATATAATATAGTGTTCTAAAGGTTAGTACAATGATAAGGTCAGATGGCCAGGGGGGCAGTAAAACCCTAGTTAAGCTGAAGAAAAAAAAAGAAAATCTGCAGGGGTTCCAAGACCAGAAGACTGCCTAACCTGCACTGGGCATTTTACCTAACATAAATGTTCTTAAATCATTCCTCGTTGTTTCCAGGCTTTGTCCCAGAGGATCTGATGCAGTAGGTCACATGGACAGAGGGGGCACCACCCTTCATTCGAGCATCACATGTGGCTGCATAGTGCCTCAGTCAGGTGGTGGTGGCACAAAACGCCACAACAGAGAAACTGAAAAAGAAAGAAAAGTAGAGATTAGTAATGATTGCCAGTCCCAGAAAAATATAACTGTATGCCTTTACAGTCTATTAGTAGCACAACTAAAATGTATCTATGAAAAAGGCAAATTAAAAAAAAAGTTTTTAAGAGTTTTTTTTAATATGTATAGCCTGATGAATCTCTATTGGTAAAGTATTCCAGGTTTTTGGTGTATAACAGCAACAGGCTGTCTCACCACTTCTTGAAATAATAAGCAGAACACTATTAGAAGATCTAAGGTTACGACTTGGAATGTAGGGGGACAAACATTCCAAAATATAGGAAGGAGCAAGATTATTTAAGGGTCTATATACTATTAGTAGTATTTTAAATTCAGTTTTAAAGGATACAGGCAATCAATGTAACAATGCTAAACTAGAGAGATGTGCTCAGATATTCTTTTTAAGGTTAAGATTTTTGTTGCTGCATTCCAAACCAATTGTAACCGATTGATGTTTTTCTTAGGCAGTCCTATTAGGTGTGAATTACAGTAATCTACTTGACTAAATACAAAAGCATGAATTAATTTCTCAGCATCTTGCACTGTAATAAGAGGTCTTAATTTTGCAATGTTCCTTAAGTAAAAAAAAATGTAGTTCCAGTAATATGGTTAAGGTTTAGGTCAAGGTTCATGATTACACATAAATTCTTTATCTCTGCTTAGACTTTTAATGCTAAGGGATCAAATTAATTTCTAATACCATCCTTATTTCCATTTTTGCTAACCCTATTTGTTATATTCAGTTATACAGTATGTAAGTTCCATATTTCATAGTGGATGGTTAGTGTTGTTTTCCTCTATTTATTCTCGGCTCTCTGGTATTTTTTTTTTTCTTTAGTTTAGACATTTTAAGTGCTCCAAGGTATTTTCATGCTGGAGGGTCCCTTAATAATTTAATCTTTTGAGGGCACACTAAGTCAGCTGCAGCTCTCACTTTACCATTCAAATCTTCTACCATACTGGTATACTGCTGACTGTATTAGGGCAGTTCTACATTCAGACAGATTATTCAAAATACTAGTAAACCTAGAGGCTGCTGTGTCATCAAAATAATATTTTTTAACTATATGTTTCTCTATAGTTCTAGTTTTTACATCATACAAAATGCAGAAATGGTCAGATGTACCTATATCAAGGACCCGTCATGTCAATTTTTAGCCCCTTTGAAATGACTAAATCCAGAATGGATGCTCCCTTATGTGTAGGCTGGCTGACATTCTTGGTAAGCTCTCTTGCTTTAGGGTCACACTGGTTATCTACAGTATGTGAAAATAGAAATTGCCTACAATTTGAACTTGTTCTAGATACTAAGTATAGCTGTATCTTTTCCCGGTTTCCAAAATCAAGTAGCTACTGTGTTGGCAAGGTATGACTCAGTATGAGTCAATTGCATAACAAATGAAATTTCACAGTCCAACAAAGTTAGTTTAAAAAAAAAAGTTAAGTGAAAATTTAAAAAAGAACAAATCAAAAAAAATTAATAAAAGTTATTAAACACACAGAATAAAAAGCAAAAAGGGAAAAAACTTTCTTCTCTGTTTCATTACAGACTTAGCTTTCTCATGTTAAACGTCAATTACTTTGTATTATTAAATTATATTATTTATCTATGACAAACTTACATAGGCTTCAATTCAATATGTTCAGCATGGTTTGAAATTTTTTGCCCAACTGCAAGACAGATCATATAGGCTACTGAACTAGTCTTGAGGACTTTTAGAATTTAGCTTGTATGGGTTTTAATAAAACCTTCCATTAAACATCCACTAATACATAAGCAAACGTTTTAACATAACTAGGAAAATACTTCTATCAATTTAACGTAACCCAACTAAGAAATTGTTCTTACACTAAGTTTGAAAATTTGTCAATAAAATATATTTTGAAATTGAATATTTCTACTCTCTCCCTTCATTTTGAAGGGGATCTGTTTAAAATTTCTTTGTGTGAGACGTATTCATTTTTGCGTTCTACCATTTTTTTCCTTGTTCAGTGTGTACTTCTGTTCTCTTAATTCATTTAATTCAAAACCCACATCTAAAAGTTCTACAGGGACTAACCTTTACACTGCTGGTCAAAACTTTTGGAAGACCTCAGTTTTTCTTCACATTTAATCAACTGAAATGCAATAAATGACCTAAATGGTGAAAAGGTAAGCAGTAAAGTGCAAGAGGTTTAAATTTAAAGTTCAGGTTAGCAAAAACTGAAAAAAGTAAATTTAAGAATATTACAAATGGACCTTCTTCAGGGAACAACTAATAGGCTATAACCTGCAGACATTCTGCAGCAATTAAAGTAAATTAAACCTTGCAAGTTTAAACAAGCAATTTAAAACTTAAAAACCCTCTGTCTGAGATGTTCTAAATCTTTTGACCAATACTGTATAGGCCATCATGTATATTAATACATTTAAGGAAGATAGTACAGTGTTCAAGGCATTGATATTTAATCTACAAGGTTACATTTTCAGTTCCTGCATGAGACTCTCTGCACCCTTGAGTAAGTAACTTAATACATTTGTGCTCCAACTGTAAAAATACACCTGTAGAAAGTTGTACATCACCTTGAAAAAAAGCTGCCAGACAAATATTAAATAATTATAAATGATGATAAATAAATGTTTTGATCATGTAAAATTTAGCACGTCAAGTCTTCAGAAATGCCTATGCTATTTCTTTTGTAATAACAGTCTGTGTTTTACATAGTTGCTTCCTCATCCTCATGGAAGGATGTTTATTTGCTAAAAAATTCATTGCAATTTATTGCAAGAGTATCGATCACATGAGGATGAAAATAATTACAAATTACTACATTACATTACATTACATTACCAATACAATTTATCTATGTAAGGGTGCTTAGAGGTTATCAAGTGATTTGAAATTAAATTTAAATGAGACCTAGATATATTATTTTTTCCTTATAAAGTTACTACATGTCTGGGTGCTGTACAACATTTCAGGTTCATTATGATTATTTTTAGTGAGTCCTGCCAGATTCTGTTTCAGTGTATTTGAGTTTAATAAATTTGTTTGCTGCAGTAAGGCTATAGTTGGATAAGAAATGCAGAAAAGGAAAGGTGGCACAAGAAAAGGGCAGAGCCTTACAGAGCTCTACTAGCAATACAGATACACACATGCAGAAAGACTCTGTATAATCATCTAGAATTTTACCAATCCAGAAACACCTTCACATTTGACAGAAAAGTCATAAAATTAAAAACTACAAACTAATCAATATACCTGATATACTGTATATCTGAAGTATTTCCACATACAGCATTTCTGACCTCCAATTTCTTTCTAGAATGAATTTTTACCTAGCCCTGCACTCTCCTCTGAGGTTAGGAGTGACAACTCTTATGCTCTTTGGTGTCTAGAAATTCCTAAATTTAGATTAAATTTGTTTATTCTTGTATTCTCTTCAATAAGTATAGATTTAGAGAGGTACGAATGGGCACTGTGATGTCCAGGATTGTTTCCTACATTGTACCCAGTGTCTTATTGACTCCAGACCCCATGTTGGTCCTAGATTTGATTAACCTGGTTAGAGAATATTGTAATTATAATAAAATACAATAAACATAAAAAACTTGTGCATGCATTAATACTCATATCAGTAATTAAAGATAGACAATACTACCAAAATAAAGTCCTATTAACATTTTAATTGAGACATGACAGTGAAGGAAAATAAAAAAATAACTCCATTTAACAGCATTCCTGGAGAAAAATAAACCTCTACACAGTTCTTTTCATGCATCTTCAAACACCTTAAGTTTTAGTTGTTTATGTTGGTACATACCTGGCTGTTCCAAAGACTCTAGACCTCACACAGAGTTTAGTACCCTGTGGCAAAGCCTGTGCTTCCACACTGGCCTACCAAGTTGCTCTCTTCTTACAAATGTTGGTCTCTCTTTTCTGAAGTCTTGTACAGGATGTTAATATGGCTTTTGTTATCACAGTGATATGCTTGATTTGACAGATTGTTGGATAAATTTCCCCTCTGTTGCCAGAAATTCAAATTAATTCCCCACTTTTGCCGTTATTTTTGTTACAAAACAGCAACACACACTTTCTGATATTGTTGTCTGGTGAAGTGAATTAAATTGTACTGGCTATTAAGGAATAGCACATAATGGTGTGTGGGTGTGTGGACTGGTGAACTGCCTGAGGTTTGTTCCTGTCTTGCGTCCTGTGCTGGCTGGGATTGGCTCCAGCAGACCCCCGTGACCATGTGTTAGGATATAGCTGGTTGGAAAATGACTAACTCACTGACATAATTGTGCTGTGAAAAGAATTTTAGCTAGACATTCTTATTGTATTTTGTTGTATAATTCATTTTGTGACTGTGTAGGTTTCATTATAAAGAATTCCATAGTCTGTAATCCCAAACATGGTAAAGTAACAGTGATTTAGAACAAAGAAATTCGGTATTGGCATTATAAGTGTAGTAATAACAACACAAAATATTGAACTTTAATAGTTTGGTTACAAGCAAGAATTTCAACTGAATTAAATAAAACGGAAAACAAAAAACTGAAGGCAATGGGATTTTTCAGGACCAACTTTTGAAAACTACTTCATAATTCATTTCCATTTTTCTTAAAGCAACATAAACAGCTACAGGACCTGATTTTAAAAGTTAGGGGTGAGAGATATTCACAAATTAAATAATAATCTTATGATAAGATCGTTGGTTTTAGAAAAATACAGAACATAAATATTCATAAATTAACACCAATTAATTTAATGACGGGGGCTAGTCTCAGATATTAAATAAAAATTGGATTCACATTTATTTATAGGTTGCTTTCACGTTGCCTAATTCAAGTAATTACCACTAATCAATGTATACCCGGAAGAGCAAAGATCAGTGGAAGTTGTTAACTGTTAAGAAAGAGCTGGTTTATTAGTTAATAACCTTTACTGCATTTGCACAGCTGAAAATAGTTCAAACAAAAGACACTTATTCGCCACTAAGAAGGGCTAAGCTATTTTGTCATTAACATTTCCGACAAGCCAGGGTGAAATCAGGAATCGGACAGGGTTAAACTTTGCCAGCCAAGTTCGTTTTGAAGACTCGCGCTGTTTTGTTTTACCAGTCTGTGTACTGCAGGCTCGAGCTGACTCGGTGTGCGATTATTTCTGTCTGTGGAGAAGATGGCTGACAGCGTGGATACTATTACTGTCCCTGGTTTGAATAACCTTTTTCAAATCGATCCTTACCTTAAACCCTACGAGAAAGACTTCAAAAGAAGGTAATGATGATTTCTCCACAATTCGGTGGTAAATAGTAAGAGAATGTATCTGGGTGGTGCTGTCACATTGGCTTAAGCTTACAAAGCAGATTTTAATAAGCCTTTTAAAGTTCAAAGTTGTTTCCACGTGACTAGATATTAGCATCCACAATTACACCCCCAGCTTGTACCCAAAATTAAAAGCTCTATTAAAATTTCTTGCAGGAGAGTTTTTAAGCACGAGTGCATCGGATTTCGGTTAACCTAACGAAAAGGGCCAGGTTTTTGTATGAGCACCAGTTTTGAATCAAATGCTGCCTGCACTTGCAGTACCTGAGGATTTCAAATTGCAGAGTGCATTCTGAAGCTTTCGCATACATTAATACATAATCATTTTTTGCATACTTTAAGCACTGTTAGTACAGCCTTTTCTAGTTAATGTCGACTAAAACTAATCCGTGATTTTAACGCAACACCGTCTGTTTTAACCAGAAAGTGACTGGACGCGGCGATTACCTAATCCACAGGGGAGGTAGTGATGGTTATTTGATTAAAACCGCGTTGTTATCTGTGTTTCGGAATAGAACACCACCTGCCATTCTGCATTCTTGTATTCTTTCAGTCGGTATGGGTTTGTGCCCTTGTGGCTTTAGACTTTGATACTTTCACTCAAGTGTTCAATTGGAACCCCTGTTAATTTGTTGTTATGAGGCACAACCTAGTGTTCTATTCTCAATGTAATTTCGGGTTCGTTCTGCAGCATTGCTTATCCTTCTGAGCAGTTCATTCTTCGTAATCGGCAGCACTCATTTATAAGAGCGCACTATCTTTAAGTACACTTAATTTTATTTATTTAACTTTAGTATCGCTTACACGTGTAGAAACTGGTTGCTATTAATTTATCCTGTGATCAGACTGAGTCGGTGTTTGGCAACAAGCCGGGTGGATTGTGGTTTTGTGCCATGGCGACGAACACACTTTATTTGTGCACAATGTACATTTGTGGTGAACCGGTAACGACCATATCCCCGCTCTCGGTGTAATACACAAGCGCAAGAAAGTGGATGGATGGAGGCGTCTCCTCTAAGATTGTGTCCCCCTTTATACCCACTACAGGAGTAGAGACATTTTCACCGCAGTCATTTTATTTTCTAGTTATTGATTTTTATTTAATATTTTTTTATTTTTTTGTTCTTTGCTTTTTTTTTACAGTTGTGATAGCTTAGAATACCGTTAACTGTTTGTTTTATGAGTCAGCCTAATTCAGCATTGTGCAATTTCCTCATGAAACGGCAAGGAAAGGCTAGTCCATATTGCACTTACGCCAAGTATATGAACACCCCCCAACGGTCTCAAAATGGGCACTTGTAAAAACTATGCTGTTGTTTTACGACAAACTGAAAATGTCGAATTATAGATTTTACTGAAATGCCTGAAGTTTCGTAGTTTATAATGTCGCCCTTCTTATTTACAAGTTCGGAGCCTTGTAAATATGTAAGAGAAAAAACTTTAACATCCTCTCGTGTAAATGCATAGAAATTTTAAAGTCAATTTGTTCAGTTTCTGTGATCTATACATGTGCAGACTATCATCTTTAAAGTCTTTTTCAAAATTTAGGAGGGCTGTATTTATCAGTGATTGAGATGTCAAGGACCATTGCAGGACACTGAGAATTGCTACTATCGGCCGATTGTTGCAAAACAAGTAATATTAACAGGTTTAAACTATGATAAAAATGAATGGAACACCAACCTTCTGTTAAAGTGGAGACTACGTGTGGATCATTCCAATCATTTTTTTTGGGTCTCGTTTTAAATAAAAGTAAAGACTGTTTTGATCAAGTAGAAATTAAGACTGTAAACTTTCATAAGTTTTACTGTTGAAGTAATGTTAAACTGTCAGAGTACAGATCGTTCATTTTGAAGGGAATCCAGAGGTAATACTGTTGAGTGTATTGATTCTGCACAGTCAATATTTATTTCCAAAAAAAGCTATACACTAAATTGCTGTAACAATAACAAACTTGCTACGTTTCAAGGTCTCATACTTTTATTTCAAAAAGAAAAAGATTTATCTAGCATTTCAGATTCTCCAAAAAGATCAACAAAAAAGTATATGTAATATTTTAAGATTTTTAAAAGAAAATGGTATTTTTCTTTAAATGTCATCTGCCTTTATTAAAAGCAAACTTGCAATGAAAAAATACATTATTTTAATACACCAATTATAGCAGTTCTTATTTTGTAATAAGAACTGTATTCATAAAACTTTTTAAAGTTGTTGTCAATTCCATGGTTTTCTTAACCTTTGTAAATGTGTAGCATTTTAAGCTCCTCAATGTAACTTGTTTGGAGCTTGTACAGGTGCCGGTCATAAAATTTAGAATACCATGACAAAGTTGACTTATTTAAGTAATTCCATTCAAAAAGTGAAACTTGTATATTAGATTCATTCATTACACACAGACTGATGTATTTCAAATCTCAAATGCTTACTTCTTTTTAATTTTAATGATTATAACTGACAACTAAGAAAGTCCCAAATTCAGTATCTTGGAAAATTAGAATATTGTGAAAAGGTTCAATATTGAAGACACCTGGTGCCACACTCTAATCAGCTAATTAACTCAGAACACCTGCAAAAGCCTTTAAATGGTCTCTCAGTCTAGTTCTGTACGCTACACAATCATGGGGAAGACTGCTGACTTGACAGTTGTCCAACAGACGACCATTGACACCTTGCACAAGGAGGGCAAGACACAAAAGGTCATTGCTAAAGAGGCTGGCTGTTCACAGAACTCTGTGTTCAAGCACATTAATAGAGAGGCGAAGGGAAGGACAAGATGTGGTAGAAAAAAGTGTACAAGCAATATGGATAACCGCACCCTGGAGAGGATTGTGAAACAAAACCCATTCAAAACTCTGGGGGAGAGTCACAAAGAGTGGACTGCAGGTGGAGTCAGTGCTTCAAGAACTGCCACGCACAGACGTATGCAAGACATGGGTTTTAGCTGTCGCATTTCTTGTGTCAAGCCACTCTTGAACAAGAGACAGCGTCAGAAGCGTCTCGCCTGGGCTAAAGACAAAACTGCTGCTGAGTGGTCCAAAGTTATGTTCTCTGATGAAAGTAAATTTTGCATTTCCTTTGAAAATCAAGGTCCCAGAGTCTGTAGGAAAAGAGGAGAGGCACAGAATCCACGTTGCTTGAGGTCAAGTGTAAAGTTTCCACAGTCAGTGATGGTTTGGGGTGCTATGTATATAAGGTCAGGCGAGTTTGCTGGCCAATCGAGAACAGGGATACCATGGTCCATAAACCCGGTACTGGTAGTTTTGGCACTTTGTGCAGGTGCCAGGTCCTGTGGAAATATGAAATCTGCATCTCCATAAAGTTCGTCAGCAGCAGGAAGCATGAAGTGCTCTAAAACTTCCTGGTAGACGGCTGCGTTGACCTTGGACCTCAGAAAACGCAATGGACCAACACCAGCAGATGACATGGCACGGAACCCCAAGCCATCACTGACTGTGGAAACTTTACACTGGACCTCAAGGAACGTGGATTCTGTGCCTCTCCTCTCTTCCTCCAGACTCTGGGACTTTGATTTCCAAAGGAAATGCAAAATTTACTTTCATCAGAGAACATAATTTTGGACCACTCGGCAGCAGTCCAGTCGAGACGCTTCTGACGCTGTCTCTTGTTCAAGAGTGGCTTGACACAAGGAATGCGACAGCTGAAACCCATGTCTTGCATATGTCTGTGTGTGGTGGTTCTTGAAGCACTGACTCCAGCTGCAGTCCACTCTTTGTGAATCTCCCCCAGAGTTTTGAATGGGTTTTGTTTCACAATCCTCTCCAGGGTGCGGTTATCCCTATTGCTTGTATACTGTTTTTTTTTTTTCTTCTCCTTTTCTTACCACATCTTGTCCTTCCCTTCGCCTCTCTATTGATGTGCTTGGACACAGAGCTCTGTGAACAGCCAGCCTCTTTAGCAATGAAATTTTGTGTCTTGCCCTCTTTGTGCAAGGTGTCAATGGTTATCTTTTGGACAACTGTCAAGTTGGCAGTCTGCCCCATGATTGTGTAGCCAACAGAACTAGACTGAGAGACCATTTAAAGGCTTTTGCAGGTGTTTTGAGTTAATTTAGCTGATTAGAGTGTGGCACCAGGTGTCTTCAATATTGAACCTTTTTCAAATATTCTAATTTTCCGAGATACTGAATTTGGGACTTTCATTAGTTGTCAGTTATAATCATCAAAATTTTTTAAAAGAAATAAACATTTGAAATACATCAGTCTGTGTGTAATGAATGAATCGAATATACAAGTTTCACTTTTTGAATGGAGTTACTGAAATAAATCAACTTTGTCATGATATTCTAATTTTATGACCAGCACCTGTATTGTGCGTGCTAGAGACTAAATGGAAGGGAAGTAATTCCAGGTGGATCGGAGGTGTATTCAAATTGTTCTATCATGGTGTGGATGGAAAGAGAAATGGGGTAGGAGTCATTCTGAAGGAACAGTATGTCGAGTGTTTTGGAGGTGAAAAGAGTGTAGGCAGAGTAATGATTATGATGCTGGAAATTGGATGTATGATGACGAATGTTGTTAGTGCATATGCACCACAAGTTGGGTGTGCGATGGAGGAGAAAGAAGATTTTTGTAGCGAGTTGGATGAAGTGATGAACAGTGTACCCAAGGGACAAAGTGGTGGTTGGAGTGGATTTCAGTGGGCTTGTTGGTGAAGGGAACAGTGGAGACGAGGAGGTGATGGGTAGGTATGGTGTCAAGGAGAGGAATGAAGGTCAGAGGATCGTGAATTTTGCCAAACGGATGAACATGGCTGTGGTGAATATGTATTTTTAAGAAAAGGGAGGAACATAAGGTGATGTACAAGAGTGGAGGAAGATGCACACAAGCAGATTACATCCTATGCAGAAGAGTCGATCTGAAGGAGATTGAAGAGTGCAAAGTGGTGGCAGGGGAAAGTGTGGTTAAGCAGCATAGGATGGTGGTCTGTAGGGTGACGTTGAAGATCAAGACGAGGAAGAGAGTGAGGGCAGAGCCAAGGATCAAATGTTGGAAGTTGAAAAAGGAAGACTGCAAGGTTGAGTTTAGGGAGGAGGTGAGACAGGCACTGGGTGTCAGTGAAGAGTAAACCAGACCGCTGGGAAACTACAGCAAATGTAGTAAGGGTAACAGCAAGAAGGGTGCTTGGCATGACATCTGCAAAGAGGAAGGAGGAAAAGGAAACCTGGTGGTGGAATGAGGAAATACAGGAGAGTATACAGAGGAAGGGGATGGCAAAGAAGTGGGATAGTCGGAGAGATGCAGAAAGTAGATGAGTACAAGGAGATAAGGTGCAAGGTGAAGAGAGAGGTGGCAAAGGCTAAAGAAAAGGTGTATGATGAGTTGTATGAGAGGTTGGACACTAAGGAGGGAGAAAAGGACTTGTACCAATTGGCTAGACATAGGGACCAAGGTGGAAAAGATGTGCAGCAGATTAGGGTGATAAAGATGGAAACGTACTCACAAACGAGGAGAGTGTGTTGAGCAGATGGAAAGAGTACTTTGAGAGGCTGATGAAAGAAAAGAGCGAGAGAAGAGGTTGGATGATAGTGAATCTGGAAGTGCAATGGATTAGCAAGGAGGAAGTAAACACCGCTATGAAGAGGATGAGAAATGGAAAGGCCTTTGGTCCAGATGACATACCTATGGAAGCATGGAGGTGTTTAGGAGAGATGGCAATGGAGTTTTTAACCAGATTCTTTAATGGAATCTTGGAAAGTGAGCGGATGCCCGAGGAGTGGAGAAGTGTACTGGTGCCGATATTTAATAAGGGGGATGTCCAGGACTGCAGTAACTGCAGCGGAATAAAATAGAGCCACAGGATGAAGTTATGGGAAAGAGTAGTGGAAGGTAGGTTAAGAAGTGAGGTGATTAGTGAGCAGCAGTTTGGTTTCATGCCAAGAATGAGCACCACAGATGCAATGCTTGCTCTGAGGATGCTGATGGAGAAGTTTAGAGAAGTCCAGAAGGAGTTGCATTTGGTCTTTGTGGACCTGGAGAAAGCATATGACCAGGTTCCTCGAGAGGAGCTGTGGTATTGTATGAGGAGGTCGGGAGTGTCAGAAGTACGTAAGAGTTGTACAGGATATGTACGAAGGAAGTGTGACAGTGGTGAAGTCTGCAGTAGGAGTAACGGATGCATTCAGTGTGGAGGTGGGATTACATCAGGGATCAGCTCTGAGCAATTTCTTATTTGCAATGGTGATGGACCGGTTGACAGATAAGATTAGACAGGAGTCCCTGTGGACTATGATGTTGGCTGATAACATTGATCTGTTGCAATAGTAGGGAGCAGGTTGAGGAGACCCTGGAGAGGTGGAGATATGCTCTAGAGAGGAATGAAGGTCTGTAGGAACAAGACAGAATACATGTGTGTAAATGAGAGGGAAGTCAGTGGAATGGTGAGGATGCAGAGAGTAGAGTTGGTCGAAGGTGGATGAGTTTAAATACGTGGGATTAACAGTACAGAGTAATGGGGATTGTGGAAAAGAGGTGAAAAGACTTTAGGCAGGGTGGAATGGGTGGCGAAGTGTGTCGGGAGTAATTTGTGACCGATGGTTATCAGCAAGAGTGAAAGGGAAGGTCTACAGGATGGTAGTGAGACCAGCTATGTTATATAGGTTTGAGATGGTGGCACGGACTAGAAAGCAGGAGACAGAGCTGGAGGTAGCAGAGTTAAAGATATTAAGATTTGCATTTGGTGTGATGAGGATGGATAGGATTAGAAATGAGTACATTAGAGGTCGGCTCAGGTTGGACGGTTGGGAGACACAGAGAGGTGAGATTGCGTTGTTTTGGACATGTGCAGAGGAGAGATACTTGGTATATTGGGAGAAGGATGCTGCCAGGGAAGAGGAAAAGAGGAAGGCATAAGCGACGGTTTATGGATGTGGTGAGAGGACATGCAGGTGATGGGTGTAACAGAACAAGATGCAGAGGACAGAAGATATGGAAGATGATGATCCGCTGTGGCAACACATAATTGGAGCAGCCGAAGGAAGATTTCAAGTATTGAGTTTAAAGATTTATATAAAAAAGTGGAAAATGGGCTAGGGAGTGACTAAATACACAACCTGACTTCCGGCTACATTATTTTTAATTCCTCTTTTTAAATTCTACATATTTATGAAACAGTTCTCAGGGCACATAGTGTCCTTTTGGACTGTTTTATTGCAATTTAAATGGAAGTTCAAGTTCTGATTCTATGATGATTAAAGCTTGAAAGTTTATTTAAGCATTGTGTAAATATTGCAAAAAAAAATCCTTACTACCTTATTCTGAAGACCACTGTCCACTTTGTAACTCCCTTAGTAACAATAATAAATCTGGTGCTGACCTGCTTATATAATGAGTTAAATCCAACTTTTCCTCTCCAACCAAATGTGTAGCAGTTCATAGCAGCTGCAGTACGTGACAAAGTAGTACAATCAAATTAGCATAAGCATACTTATATGGGTTTAGAAACACTTTCTAAGTTAGATTCCATTACTATTTAATTATTACTACTCTACAATTCTAATTCAAATACATAGGTGAAATATAGGAAAATCTAGTATTAAACATTTTCCTACTCTTTCTGGGCATGTTCTTGGTGCCACACAGCTGCTTGTTAGCTGTTATGTATTTGGGGACTGGGGGAATAATATAAAAAGAGAATTATTTAGCACATGAGCGCTTATGCAAGTGATTACAACTTCAGTTACAATTAGACTATTTGCATGTAGTGTCTTGAGCATGAATTGACCAGTCCTATGCAGACCTCTGTTGGGAACTTATCTTGGAGAATCTCCACCTGTTCAGTTGTTTTGAATATTTCTTCAAGTACATATTCAAAAGTCTTGTACTATCCCCTTTTTCTATAATCACCATGTACAAGATTAACCAGGTTTTTTTTTTTTTTGTTTTGTTTTGTTTTTTAAATTCCCCACTCCCCCAATATTCCAAAAAAAACTCCTGCTCTGAAAACCACCTTGAATATCTTTTGTGTAATAAGGCTGTTTATTTCTGTTGGGTTCAAAACCTATGGTAAGAATGTGCTGAGGCTGAGCATTGCAATGCATGATCTTCCTGATTTTTATTTTTTTTTGTCAGGTCTATGGCCATATTTCACTAATGGGGTGATAAAATGTAAAGATTTGTATTTCTTAATTGTTGGAGGTCATCACCACATAAGTAGGTGATTTATTTATAGGTTGTTTGTGGTAATGTGTTAAGTATGTTTTCATTAAGAAATTTCATTGTATCAATCTACACTGTGGCAAAATTTTATTATTTTAATGAGTTGTAAGGTACTGCTTGCTTGTTGGTCCTGTCGTAAAACATATCTGTTTGAGCCACAGTAAAACTGTACAAACAAAGGAGGAGATTGTCATTAAAGTGTAAGTAAAGCATTATTGGTGGTTGAGTCTCATTGGACCAGACAACACAATTTTTTTTTTTTTTTTGTCTTTTGTCTAGTTTTGGTGAGCCCATGCAAATTTTTGCCTGTCCTTCCGCTCATCGGAATGACACTCGGTGTGGTCTTTTGCTGCTGTAGCCCATCTGCTTCAAAGTTTGATGTGCTGTGCATTCAGAGAAACTGTTTTGCATACCTCAGTTGTAACGAGTGGTTATTTGAGTTATTGTTGCCTATCCGCTTTTTCATTCTTTCCATTCTCTTCTGACCTCTGGCATCAACAATGCAGTTTCACCCAGATAACTGCTGCTCACTGGACGCTTTCCCTTTTTCAGGCCATTCTCTGTAAAACCTAGAATTTATGTGTAAAAATCCCAGTAGATAAGCAGTTTCTGTAGTACTCAGACCAGCCTGTCTGGCACCAACAACCATACCATGTTCAAAGTCACTAATTTAATTTTTCTTACCCATACTGATTCTGTTTAACTTTGGTAAGTCACCTTGACAATGCCTACATACCCAGTACTTTGAGTTGCTACCATGCAATTGGCTGATGAAATATTTGCATTAAAAAAACAGTTGAACAGGTGTACCTAATAAAGTGGGTCAGTGAGTGTACATGTAAACTCATTTTTAATTAGACGTTTAACTTTTTAGGGGGAAAAATATGCATGTTCTTGCGGTCCCTGAACCTCTTCTCTGTGCTGGGTTTTTGTAATTCTCAGAACAATTGGAAAGAGAGAGAGAGATATGGACTATCAGGTCTTTAGTTTGATCGTAAGATTTTTGCTAATTAGTTTGAAAAAAAATCTTGCAGGATTTAACTTAATTACGCAGGGCAATCCTCCTGCTCTGTTGTGGGGTAGGAGAATTTTGTTGCCTTTTTTTTTTAATTATCATCAAAGAATGAAATAACTGCATATGCATTAGGAGTGCAACAATATGACCAGTCATCAGTGACTTAATTCTTGAATATAATTCATGTAAATGAGAAAGTTGCCAAGTGAATGATACAGAGATTAAATTTGAATTAATCTTATGAATATCATAAACAGGGCTACAGTTAAGCCTATTCAGCCTCTCCTTAATGCTTGGGGTGAAGGAAAAGTTTCAGACCTTAGTCCACAAGTTCACTCCAAAATGAAATGTTTTTAGTTAGTGTTTTAAAACCTCCATATTTGCTAGATGTTCTTGTGGCTCATATTTAAGTATAAGGCAAATCTAATATGTCATGACTCAGTACTAACTTCTTTTAAAAGTGATTTGTTTGGTGTTGCAACCAGGTATCCATTATAGTTGCTGAAACTGACTATGATTGCCATTGTAGTTGCTATAGTTTGAGTAATTAAAGATGCTATGCAATTATACATAAGAGAAATGAGTGCAAATAAAAGTGAAATCGAGCTGTGTTTATAGGGGTTGAAGGGAGTGGTGGCATTGTGGGGGGTGGGTGGTTGAAGTGGTATGCAGATTATACCATAAACCTTATTCTTACCTGCCTCCTGTGGCTCAAATGTAGACGAGAAACAGATTTAGGTACATGTGTCTGTATGATTTAGCTCTGTGCTCAGGACTACCAGCAAAGGCACTCTCCTCATCCCTGTAACCCAGCACTGGAAGAAGCTAGTATGAAAATAAACCTTTGTGGGGCAATTGCAACAAAAGGCTCAAAAAGATGGGTGAATTGCAGCACACAAACCTCAGTATAGTGTACTACATGTAAGGTTTCCGTGTGTCTTTTAGGGAAAGAAATTTAGTTTTAATGGCTGGCATGAAATTTTTTTGAAAGTACTCATTTGGATGAGTACATGATGTGTACAGTTGTGGCCAAAAGTTTTGAGAATGACACAGGTATTGGTTTTCACAATGTTTGCAGTGTTTTTAGATCTTTTTGTCAGATGTTTCTATTGTATACTAAAATTTAATTACAAGCATGTCATAAGTTTCAAAGGCTTTTATTGACAATTACATTAAGTTTATGCAAAGAGTTATTGCTTGCTGCTTTGGCACCTCTTTTCAAGACCTCTGCAATTTTTCCTGACATGCTGTCAATCAATTTTTGGGCCAAATCCTGACTGACCGCAGCCCATTCTTACATAATCAATGCTTGGAGTTTGTCAGAAGCTTGGGTTTTTGTTTGCCTACCTGCCTCTTAAGGATTTGACCACAAGTTCTCAATGGGATTAAAGTCTGGGGAGTTTCCGGGCCATGGGCCCAAAATTTCGATGTCCTTGTCAAAACTCTTACCTGTGTTAGAGAGGATTACTAAAATGATGTTAGTAGCTCCTTTTTGTGGTAGGGCTGAAATGAAGTGGAAGTGGTAGTGGTGTGTTTTTTTTTTTTATTTATTTATTTTTTTAAGTTAATTTTCATGGCAAAGAAAGACTATAAGTATATGCAAATTGCCATCATAAAAACTGTGGCAGTAAAATTTGAAAATTTGTCATTCTCAAAACGTTTCTCCATGACTGTGCATAGTTTAAATTGTTTATCTATTTCCACATATTGGGAGACCTTGTTCTGAACAATATAACTTTGCAATAATATGGGATATGACATCTTAACTTGGCACAGTGATAATTGACAGATTAGGGCACAAAAGAAAACTTCAGGGTTGTACATCTTAATGTGTTGGTTATGTACTGTAAAATAGTTTGTGAGAAATCCTTAATGCAGCCACTTTTGTTTACACCAATATCAACTAAATAAAGCAGATTTCTTATTATATAAATACTTTCTTTTAGAAATTTGAAATGTGTTTTTCTCTCTCCTCTTCAGCCATTTGCAACTCCTTTTTATTACATTAAAAGGTCATGTTTGTTTTTGTGTATGTAGTTTTGATTTAACGTTTAAAAAAAAACAAAAAAAAAAACCTTATGCATAAAGGGTTTAAGCTTTACATATTAGTTCACCAGCCTATCTGGATTTAATTAGTCCTCGTCCACCAAGCAGAACTCTAGACTCTAATACCCACCTTTTTTAATTCCAGCTTTTAAACATTTTAAAGGCTGTGCCTTTTTATTCTTTCCAAAAATGTGTTTTTCTTTAAATTAGACACAGTCCGCTTCTTTAAATGTAAAAAGGGTTTTGGCCCTCGCATGCTTATAGGCATATAGTGTGTATATACGGGTTCTTGGCATAACATAGGACAATCATGAAAACGCTATTACATGCAGAACTCCTTGATATTTTGAAGCTGTTTTAATTGTAATTTGTGTTTTGTCCATAAAGTGCCCAAGACACTTGTTTAAAGGGGTACTTAAATAAAATACTTGATGCAAGTGAAACATAGTAGTTGCTGCAATTAAGATTAGTAGCGTTCAGGGTACACCTGTTTAAGCAATTACAAAGTCTGTTTGCATCACATGAGCATCTCTAACTGCAGAACAAAGGCTATTTTTACAGGAATGCTGAAATCTTTAGTTATTTGGTTTGATTACACAAAGGTAACCTTATGCTCACATTTTTCCTTTAATTATATCGGCTAATATTTCTCTAATGCGTTTTTATCCAGACAATGTACCTGTGCCTACTGATGCGAACCTCAATCTTGAAATGGCAAATATAACAACCCTGACTGAAAATTGGTGTGTGTGGTTTTCTTTTTTTTTTTTTTTCTTTCCTAACTATCTGATTATAATTGTTTTGTTTTTGTTAGAGTTCATGTAAATGAAATTATCCTAAACATAGGATTATTCATTCAGGACTAACATTCATTAATTCAGTATGCAATCTCTTCCGGCCAGATAAATTGTGTAGCTCATGATGATCTCTAGAACTTTGAAGGTCTGTACCTTCTGTTGTTGCAAGTTGGACACCTGCCTTGTGTGTGTATGTGTATCTCTCTATCTCTCTATCTATATCCGTTGGCAGTCTAGCTATTGCATCCGATGCTCTAGTAGACAAAGTGTGCAGGTCCAGCAGTTGCGTCGCATGTCAGTGAGTGGGAGTCATTCTTCACATTTTCCGTTATTTATTTAAAAAAAAAAGTAAACAATAATGCAGTTGCTTGTGGCAGCACTGGGAATATTTCTGTGATATCTTGGTAATATCAAACTGTAAACAAGATCTAGCAAGCTCTATAAGACCATAATCTAGGATCAGTTTTTCATTTTCTGTCCTTCCCTAGGTGATTTGTAATACATGTATTACATTACGAGCAGGAGGATTGGGTCTTGCTAATATTTTCAAAGCCCTCCGTAATGTTTGGGATAGACACATTTTTATTTTACTTACCCCTCTGCTCCACATTTAAATTACAAATCAAACAATTCAGAAGTGATTTAATGTCTATTAACTGCAGATTACAATTTAATGGTACTGTGTTTGTATACATTTTGGTCACACCATGTAGAAATTTAACCAGTTTTTCTACATTGCCCTCCCACTTCAGGGCACCATGGTGTTTGGGACATTTTTTGTCACGGGTGTTTATGATTACTGTGGTGTGTTTTTTCATTGCTTCATTTGTGCAGGCATAAGATGCCTAGGCTTGCTTCTACCTACAGACTACCTTTTTGGGGTCTGTAATTTCCTTCTTCATCAGGACAAGAGTTGTGTCAATGAAAGCGATCATGAAGCTGAAAAACAAGAATAAGACCATTAGACATGGTTGATTTAGTCAATCCTAAAGTTCTCTCAATCGGGAATATCATTAAGAAGAAAGACTTCACTGGCAAGCTCATTAATACCAAAGAAACTGGTAGGCCAATGAAGACCTCCAATGCAAATGACAGAAGAATCCTCCCTATGGTAATGAAAAAGCCTCAAACTCCTAACTGACGGGTCAGAAACACTCCTCAGAAGGTAAATATTTGTGTCAGACTATCTGCAAAAGACTTCATGAACAGAACAGAAATCCAGAAGCCTCAAAACAATGGCCAGATTACAGGTTGTGGAAAAAGTACTTAAAAGAGCCTGCAGAATTCTTATGGACAGGCTAGACAAAAATGAACCTGTATCAGTGTGATGGCAAGAGCAAAGTGTGGAGACGAACTGCAAGAGCTAAAGCTCTTCTGTTAAACATAGTGATGAGGGTGTCATGGTTTGGGCAGGTGTGGCTGCAACAGGTACTAGCAAAACTTACTTTGATGATGGAACTGCATATGGTAGTGGCAGGAAGAATTCTGAGGGATATAGAAACCTCTTACCTGCTGAAATTCTAGTAAATGCCTCCAAACTCATTAGATGGTACTTCATCCAACAACAAGATAATGATCCCAAACAAAAAAAACTGAATATTTGAATGGCTAAGCCAGTCATTCAATTTAATTGCAATAGTGCATGCCATCCATATGCTGAAGGGGAAAACCTAATGCGACAAGCTTCAGAAACGAGCAGGAGGTGAGGATGGCTGCTTTAGTGGTTTGGCAGAGCATCAAAAGAGAAGCTCCTCAGCAGCTGGTAATGTCTATGAATTGCATACTTCAAGCAGTCATTGCATGCAATGGATATATAACAAAGTACTAAATGTGACTACTCTATGCTGTAGTAAATACAGCAAAATCTCAGCAACCTAAATGGATTTGATGATGTTGGGTGGTGGGCAGGGGATCTGGCTTTAAATTTGTCTATTTGTTGATAATACACCGTGTTTGGGCTTCTGTCAGCACTGCATGACACACTAAAGAGGAAGAGTAGAAGCGGCACAATAGCATTTTTTGGGTATGCTGGAGTATGCGAATGAAGTAGATGAGCTCTGTTAATGAACCGCAGCTATGAGCAATTGGGTGAACTGACAAGAAAATGGGAATTGCATATGGCAAAAAAAGCGCTGCATTGAGCTGTGAAGAGTAACAAAGTTCTGCTAAAAAATTCTATACAAATCTGGTTTCATTATTTTACATTGGATTTTGATCAATTTAAAATTGCTTTTTATTGATGTGCCAATGCCACATTTTAATACATGTAAATGCATACCAATTTTTTTTTTATTGTCTCATTCTATAAATATGGTAGGGATTTAGTGATTGCTAAATTTTTAGGTAAATGTTTGGCCATTTATCATTATGCAGAAGTTATTTTGATATATATGAGCCTATTCCTACAATTGATCTGGCTCAAACTCAAAATTGGTAATAAACATTTCTTGAGTATATTCTCTTGCCCCTGTGCTGTGACTGAACGATCTCCAAAACGTTACTAATAAAACAGTAAACCGTAAGTGCCCAGTAGATATACACACAATAGCAGGAAAAAAAATTACGTTTTTCGTGAACTTTTAGCCTCCGTTTAAGTGAACAGAGTTGTGGTGGTTAAATGCATACATAAACATCCAGAAAAGCACAGGGCTGCTGTTACTGTGTGTATGTACGTCATGCAAATGAACAAAATATTTGCCTTGGCTCAGGAATTGCAATGACGATAAGTTTTTTAATTTACAAATTATGAATATAATAAAGAATAAATGTAGGGGCCATCAATGTTAACTGTTTATATTGTTATGCATTGAATTGAACTTTGAACCACTTGGAATATGTTCCAAAAGTGTAAAATCAAATTTTAAACTATTAAAGAGCCTATTGAAAGCTTAGTATTTGGCTTACACCTGCACTCTAAACATTTTTTCCCTCTTTATGGAAAAAAATAGGAAATATAATTGTGCACTCAAATAACATCATTTAGTACAAAAGGGATAACTAAAGTGAATTTTATGCCAATTTATACCAGGAAATTTTTGGAGCACTTCATGCTGTCCTGCTGACAAACTTTATGGAGATGCTGATTTAATTTTTTCAGCAGTACTTGGCACCTGCCCATATTGTCAGATGTACCAATGGTTTAATGACCATGGTATCGCTGTGCTTGACTGGCCAGCAAACTCGCCTGAACTAAACCCCATAGATTGTCAAGAGGAAGATGAGACACCAGACCCAACAATGCAGACGATCTGAAGGGCGCTACTAAAGGATCCTTGGCCTCCAGAACACCTCGGCATTCCCACAGGCTGATCCCCCTCCACGCCGCATTGATGCAGTAATTCATGCAAAAGGAGCCACGAGCAAGTTATTTTATTTATTTATTTTTTTATTGGTAGTGTAATATTTTACATTTCTGAGATACTGAATTTTGAGTTTACCTGTAAGCCAGAAACCACAAAATAAAATGAACACTTGATCTATATTACACTGTGTGTAATGAATCTATATAATGATTTTCACTGTTTGAATTGAATTACAAACAGTGAATTGAATTGAAATTAACTTTTCGATGATATTCTAATTTGAGATGCAACTGTAGCTGTCTTGAACGATCTGCCAAATGTATAACCCAAACAAAGATTTTTATACTAAACTCTAAAGTGAGTTTTAAAGGATTCACCTGAAGTGTATATAAATTTCTGACTTCATCTGTAGGTTTGAACTTGTCCTGCCTGAGAAGCCCTCTTTACCTTTTGAGAGAATACTGGTGTGTGTGCGTGGGAGAGAGACCCTTTAATGGTTGTTACCAGTTGCACTAATAGGAATGTGGTATGTGTGGTTGGGTTTTTTGTTTTTTTTTCCCCCCTTAGCTTAAACAACATAATTGACAGGTTTTGCTGTATCTAAACTGGTTATTGTAACCAAGTGTGTTTTTGTCCATTCACCAAACCCCTGCTGTTGATACTGTTTTACAGTCTCTTCAGCATTTTGGCACTGTTTAATGCCTAGTGGTGTTTGTATTCAGACAAGCTCAGTGGAGCGTGGTGATTGTAAGTGGCAGTTGAAAACCTGCTAGCCTATATGTAGTATGTATTGTATATTAATTTTTTTGACGAGGCTATTCTGGTTTTATTCCGATGTCTGAAAAGTGATGCAGGATAAAATCCCTGGAACCTCTCTTAATTAGTTCATTTAAGAATTCTTTAAGACTTAACCACTTTCTGTACTTGGTTCATGCCTTGTACTTGATGCTGTTGAGGGCAAGTTCGTCATGTCCCTAAATTGTTTCATCATATATGAATGGAGGTTTTAATATCCTTTCTTTTTAATAAGCATGTGATGTGCATCTACAAGCAACTCCATTTCAGTACATTACTGCTTCCGTAGTAAAGACCTGTTTGTCATATGAGATATAGTGATTTATACTATTTTTAGATATACCTACAGGTAAAAGCATTATTTTAAATGTTACTTGTCCAGTTTATTTGGTAAGGGGGAGGAAGAATTTTACAAAGTACTAGTGGCGTTGGTTCCCTGAAATGAGATTTACACTAGCTAATCGGGCAGTTCCTATAGTAATCTCATTATAGAGTAAAGCTGTAATGCTGATTTTGCAAAGTTTCACCTCCAAATATGGGTGACACATAAATGATGACCTTTCTGTTGCTATAGCAACTAGTTGATCTGTTTTGTTGAGTGTACAAAACTGTTGTAACAGGAATAGATCTGACGTTAGTAAAGGTCAGATGTGTTTTTTACCTAGTAAATAGTCTCTGAGAGAAATGACTTGAGGCTAACTGCAGGGGAGAAAATTTATAACTTGCTAGTTGTCGCCCTAGTAGGTGTATATAGTGTTGCTAAATTTTAGACTCCCACAAACCCATTTTAAAAGCCTTGGGTACTTGTTATAGCCTTAACCTTCAACTTTTATTTTTATTTATTTTTGTACATAGTTTTTGAGGCTTTTTTTTTATGAGAGAGACCAAGAATGCGTGGAAAGTTAAAAATGTTAATGCCACAGTTGGAGTCTGTAATAGTACAGTTATTCATGCAAGGTCAAATCACATGTATCTGTATGTATTCATCTAAAAATAACCTGACTTTTTCCCCTACTCCCCATGTCCTTTAAATGTTATCTTGCCAAAGACAGCTGCCTGCCTGTTCCCTCCCAGGACATGCTACAGCGTACTAATTTGCAGGCTGATGGCCATGGCTTTAGCTTAATATGACAAAAGCCTGATGCTGCATTTGGGATAGGGCTATTTTTCCTTTACCATGATCTATAAGCAGTAACAATGAAGATAACTTAGGCAGAGACTTTTGTGTGCGGTGTGAGTTTATATACAACAACAATCGAACTGCTGTTACTACCTTATACCCAGCAAGGTAGTAACAGCAATTCGATTTGTGGTGTGGGTTTTTTTCTTGTTCTACTTTGACAGCTGCCTCTGACAGCAAAACCATAAGATGCCTAGAGTTCTGTACACTGAAGCAAGTATACCTTACTACATGATGCAAGATGAGGAGTAGTCAAATATTGGCAAGGTTGGGTGACCAAGTATTACCATAAGAGAAAGGAACGACAATAGATGTGTATTTCATGGATCGACAATAGATGTGTATTTCATTTATTCAATTTACAAATTTTTTTTTTTTTTCTTTATTTTTGCCTTATACAATTTCTTGTATTCGGAATTTGTTAGTTTTCGCATACCCCTTAGGGTCAGAGCGCAGGGTCAGCCATTATACAGCACCCCTGGAGCAATTGCAGGCTAAGGGTCTTGCTCAAAGGCCCAACAGAGTAGGATCTCTTTTGGCAATGATGGGGATTCAAACCGGCAACCTTCGGGATACCAGCGCAGATCCTTAGCCTCGGAGCCACCACTCCAAAAACTCTTTTTCCCTAAATGGGGAATCGAACTCTGGTCTCTGAGGCATGTCAAGCCCGCAGTGCTCGGAGTCCACAAATCTTACTACTAAGCCACGGAGGGGATATGTAAACATTTATATTGTTTCACTTTAACCTGGGTAATTATAGCACGCTGGACCCACTCTCCTTTGTGATGCATCAACACATTCAAAACCACTTTGTTGTAAATTGTTGCAATTTGACACTTAACCCTCTAGTGATATTTTGTAATTTTTATTTATATTACACTCTGACATAAGTTCAGTGACAAACTGACACAACAATTCGGGTAGTTGCTGACAATTCATGATTGTTGTGTCTGTGATATGATTTATATTTCGTGATACAGTGTCAAAAAATATATAAAGAGCATCACTGTAAAACAGAAATTCAAATATGAAGTTTGGAGCACTGGTGTCTTACTGAATATATATTGTTAGAAAACATAAACTACTGTCCTGTGTGTGTGTGTGTGTGTGGATGGCCCTCACCGCCAGTTGGAGCTCTCCCGAGAGCATGGACGGGCCCCGAATTCCAGCAGGGACTCATGGACTATGTACTTTTTATGCACAGCCCTGCTGGATACCTTGGGGACCACTGGGAGTTGCTGTCGGGAGGCCAGTGGACTCATTTGCACACTATGACCTGGAAGTTCGTCACAGGAAGAGCGTTGGGCTTCCGGGGTGAACAAAAGCATTATTTACCCTGACCCGGAAGGAATAAGAACTTGTGGACTGTTGGATTGGGAACACTTCCGTGCCCGGGAATATAAAAGGACTAAGGGAGCTCCCGATGAGCTGGGTGGTAGGAGGGCAACGTGTCTGGGAGTGGAGGATTGTGATTTATTGGATTGATTATTGTTTATTGAGAATAGTGGAGGGGTGGTGCTTTGTGCACTTTATTATAATAAATAATAATTATTGGACTTTTACCTGGTGTTTGCCATGGTACCTGAGGATTCAAGGGAGCACTAGCGCCCCCCTACTGCGACTATATATACACGTGTGTGTGTGTGTATGTATGTGTATATATATATACATATATATATATATATATATATATATATATATATATGTATATATATATATATGTATATATATATGTATATATATATGTGTATGTATGTGTATATATATATATATATATATATGTATGTATATATATATATATATATAAATATATAATATATATATATATATATATACTATACGTCCTCTGACTTTCAACTGTTTTTACTTTCAGTAAACTTAATGTGTAAATATTTGTATGATCACTAAAAGAGTCCACACCATAAGACATAAACTAAAAATGTTTCACAATGTGTCCCTGAATGACGGGAGGCTCAAATTCAAAACTACCAGTCAGTATCTGGTGTGGCCACCAGCTGCTTGAAGTACTGCAGTGCATCTCCTCCTCATAGACTGGACCAGATTTGTCAGTTCTTGCTGTGAGATGTTACCCCACTCTTCCACCAAGGCACCTGCAAGTTCCTGGACATTTCTGGGGGGAATGGCCCTAGCCCTCACCCTGCGATCCAACAGGTCCCAGACGTGCTCAATGGGATTGAGATCCGGGCTCTTGCACTGCGAGGATAATCAGCTGTCCTTCCTGTCTCCCTGTAGCGCTGTCTTAGGCGTCTCACAGTGCGGACATGGCAATTTATTGCCCTAGCCACATCAGCAGTCCTCATGCCTCCCTGCAGCATGCCTAATGCACGTTCACGCAGATGAGCAGGGACCCTGGGCATCTTTCTTTGGGTGCTTTTCACAGTCTGTAGACAAGTCTCTTTAGTGTCCTGCGTTTTTAGAACTGTGACCTTAAATGCCTATTTTCTGTAAGCTAAGGTCTTAATGACCATTCCACAGGTGCATGTTAATTAATTGATATATATAATAGCTCAAAAGAATTGAAGGAACGCTTTTTAATCAGAGTATAGCATAAAGTCAATGAAACTTATGGGTTATTAATCTGGTCAGTTAAGTACCAGAGGGGGTTGTTAATCAGTTTCGGCTGCTGTGGTGTTAATGAAATTAACAACAGATGCACTAGAGGGGCAACAATGAGATGACCCCAAAACAGGAATGGTTTAACAGGTGGAGGCCACTGACATTTTTTCCCTCCTCATCTTTTCTGACTGTCTGTTCACTAGTTTTGCATTTGGCTACAGTCAGTGTCACTACTGGTAGCATGAGGCGATACCTGGACCCTACAGAGGTTGCACAGGTAGTCCAGCTTCTCCAGGATGGCACATCAATACGTGTCATTGCCAGAAGGTTTGCTGTATCTCCCTGCACGGTCTCCAGGGCATTGAGGTGATTCTAGGAGACAAGCAGATACTCTAGGAGAGCTGGAGAGGGCCATAGAAGGTCCATAACCCATCAGCAGGACCAGTATCTGCTCCTTTGTGCAAGGAGGAACAGGATGAGCACTGCCAGAGCCCTACAAAATGACCTCCAGTAGGCCACTGGTGTGAATGTCTCTGACCAAACAACCAGAAAGACTTCATGAGGGTGACCCAAGGGCCCCATGTGCTCTAATGGGCCCTGAGCTCACTGCCCAGCAGCATGCAGCTCGATTGGCATTCGCCATAGAATACCAGAATTGGCAGATGCACCACTGGTGCCCTGTGCTTTTTACAGATGAGAGCAGGTTCACCCTGAGCATGTGATAGAAGTGAAAGGGTCTGGAGAAGCCATGGAGAACATTATGCTGCCTGTAACATCATTCAGCATGAGCAGTTTGGTGGTGGGTTAATGATTGTCTGGGGAGGCATATCCATGGAGGGTCACACAGACAGCTACAGGCATGACAAAGGCACCTTGGCTGCCATTAGGTATCAGGATGAAATCCTTGGACCCATTGTCCGACCCTATGCTGGTACAGTGGCTCCTGGTGCATGACAATTCCTGGCCTCATGTGGTGAGAGTATGCAGGCAGTTCCTGGAGGATGAAGGAATTGATCCCATTGACTGGCCACCACACTTTCCTGACCTAAATCCAATAGAACACCTCTGGGACATTATGTTTTGGTCCATCCAATGCCACCAGGTTGCACCTCAGACTGTCCAGGAGCTCAGTGATGCCCTGGTCCAGATCTGGGAGGAGACCCCCCCCCCACATCTGTCATCTCATTAGAAGCATGCACCGATGTTGTCAGGCATGTATACAAGAACACAGGGGCCATACAAAGTGCTGCGTACAATTTTGAGTTGCTGCAATTTAAATTTTGGCAAAATGGACTAGCTGCCACATAATTTTTTCACTCTGATTTTTGGGGCGTCTTTGAATTCAGGGCTCTGTAGGTTGATCATTTTCATTTCCATCAAATGATGTGGCATCCTTTCGTTCCTAACACATTACCCAGTCTATATCAGTATAGATATCCAGGAGGATTTTTTTCCCATTGAGATCTGATGTGTTTTCAAAGTGTGTGGGTTTTTTTTTTTGTTTTTTTTTTTTGGAGATATATAATTATACACACACACACACATAAAGTCTTTGGGGTGCGAGCAACTTGTTGCTGGGGGTGCCAGAATCCATGAAGGAAGAAAAATGAAAAACAAAATCATTATTTATCCATTCCTAAATAATTAAATGGGCAGGCTATTTCGTATCAGTGGAATACGCTGCTTGTTAAAACGGATAACTCTCGCTCTTACGTGCAAGTCTGCATGGATATTCTGAACTATCGTTTCTGTTCAAGTTCTATTTAAATTTTAAATAGAAGGAATTTTTGTTTAGTCAACAGAATATTACAGTAATCCCTCCTCGATCGTGGGGGTTGCATTCTAGAACCCCCCGCAATAGACGAAAATCCGCGAAGTAGAAACCATATGTTTGTGTAGTTATTTTTATATATTTTAAGCCCTTATAAACTCTCCCACACTAACATTATTAGAGCCCTCTAGACATGAAATAACACCCTTTAGTCAAAAGTTTAAACTGTCCTCCACGACAGGACAGAGATGACAGTTCTTTCTCACAATTAAAAGAATGCAAATTGAAATTCTCTGCTCCTGAAGAGAAGAAGATCTGAGGGAGAGAGAGAGCGCTCGCAAAGAAAAGCAATCAAAAAATCAATACTTGTGCTTTTAAGTTTGCCGCGGCATTTTTTTAGAGGAGCGTCCGTATCTTTTGTGCAAACAGCACTTCTGTTCACACCCCCTCTGTCAGGCGCAGAGAATGTCAGAGAGGGTGAGAGAGAGGCAGAGACAAGCAAACAATCAAGCTCCGCTGGATGCATATCTTATAGCATTGAGGAGTTTTAGTTAATATGTAATACATGCTCTGATTGGGTAGCTTCTAAGCCATCCGCCAATAGCGTCCCTTGTATGAAATCAACAGGGCAAACAAACTGAGAAAGCGTGTAGCATAAATGAAAAGACCCACTGTCTGTAGAAATCCGCGAACCAGCGAAAAATCTGTGATATATATTTGGATGTGCTTACATTTAAAATCCGCGAAAGTCGAAGCGCGATATAGCGAGGGATTACTGTATCCTGGAATAAATCAACTCAAACCTTAAATAACTAATATTTTGCTCTCCATAAAAATATATCGTGTCTAAATTATACAAGTTAGAAATAAACGTTAAAAGAACAAACATTCAAATTTCTTTACTCTTATGTAATTTTATATAAAAAATAAACTTAAATTTTAAATATCCCAAAAGATTTTGCTCTCCATAAAAATATATCCTGTCAAAATTATACAAATTCAAATATGAACATGGTGCATAACAAAACCTGGAAATAATAATAATAAATAAAATGTGTTCTTTTCAGCAATAACAAATCATTCAGTTGTCTTTGCTCATATGTCATTTTATCAGAGCTGGACGCCTGGCATCTTTTTTTTGGCAACAAGTTTGTTTGTTTGGTGTGAGGTTCTGTGTTGTGGAGATTCTCAGGATGGACTGCAGGTGCTCATCAGTGAGGCGACTCCTGTGTGCTGTTTTGTTAGTCTTCATGACTGAGAAGAGCTTCTCACACAGATATGTGGTACCAAACATGCACAAGGTTCGAGCCGCATGTAGACGGAGCTGGAGCATTTGTGCGGGAATGGAGTGAATAAACTGTGCGGGCCGTGCAGTATCGTACTTTGCCTTCAGTGTGCCATTACACTGCAGCTCAATCACCTCCATCTGAATCTGCACAGGTGCAGTTTCCACATCGACGGCAAATGGGTTGCGAAACAACTCAAAATTCTTTTTGTTCTTCAAAGTCACCAAAGCGCGCGAACTCAGTGCGCAGTGCTCAGTTTATCAGCAAAGTGCGTGTTTGGGAACACCATAGTGCCGACTTGGTTCAACATTACTTGGCAACAGGGAAAGTGGGGCAAGTTGCACTGGTGCATTTGTGTCTCCCATAAAAGTAGCTTCACTTGAAATCACTTTGTGATTTTGCACGGGTAAAAACGTCTGCTGAAGTGTCAGATTCTTCTTTAACTCTTCTGCTTTCTGTATCTTGTGCATTGCATTCAGGTCTTTCAGGTTATCTTGATGTTTTGTCTCATAGTGCCGTCTTAGATTAAATTCTGTAATTACAGCCACATTAGCTCCACAAATGAGACACACGGGTTTACCGCAATGTCAGTAAACATATACTCAGCCTCCCATCGGTTTTAAAGGCTCTATGTTCAGAATCACCTTTTCTCTTGGCATCGTGTGGGCTAGCTTCGCAATAACTTGCAGCATCATAAGCTAGACTTGATTAACTCGGTAAGTGTTCGGCAAGGCAGCTGAAGTGCTGCGTTATGGGATCTGTAGTTACCAGCGCTTCATGTCCCGGGCCATTAATAACAATAATACAGTATATAAAATGATCTCGTAAGCTGGATAAAATTACATGCCGGGCCGGATGTGGCCCGTGGGCCTTGAGTTTGACACATATGGACTAACTAGAACTTGAAAAGAGATTTTTTCGAATGTGATAGCGCAATTCAGATCGAGTTGACGCGCACTACAGTACATCAAGCCCACGTGCTATTGTGGTTTTGCCTGCGTGCCTCAATAAGTTACCCTCCCTCGCTCTTACTTTTTACCGCTCATCTAATGAATACACTGAGTATGGCTTTACCAAAACAATCATTGATTTTGGTAAAGTATCCATTATTCATAAAGCCTCAATTGGTGATCTGTCTTTCTGCGTTAACCCCATATTTTTTCATACGTCTCAAACCAAGGGGATGCGAGGCTAAAATGAATTGGGAAGCACGCTGTACATACTCTGTGCATCCCTCTCAGGAATCGAACCTCAGACGTCGGCGCAAGAGGCGGAGCCTCTACTATTGCGCCATAGTGTGTGGTTTGTCTATTTGAGCGTAGCAGTGCAATTCGGTTTTTGTTCAGCACTCTTTGGAACTGTTGCTTTTTGTCTGCACACTGCGTCAGTTCACGTGAGCCGCTGAATATGGTTTTATATGTCGCTCGCTCGCTTCTAATTGTTTCGCTGCCTTCTTATATAATGCATGCTTTCTTCAGCTCTTTTTGGAGCTCTTCCTGGTTTTCTACATACTGCGTGATTTACGTGGGAGGCGTGATGTCACACGAAACTCCACCCCCCATGGCTTTCGAGCTCAACTCCATTACAGTAAATGGAGAAAAATAGCTTCTAGTTATGACCATTATGCGTAAAATTTCGTAATGAAACCTGCCACATTTTTGTAAGGAAGCTGTAAGGAATGAGCCTGCCAAATTTCAGCCTTCTACCTATACGGGAAGTTGGAGAATTAGTGAGTGAGTCAGTGAGGACTTTGCCTTTTATTAGTATAGATGTATGTACGTACAGTGCATCCAGAACGTATTTACAGCGCATCACTTTTTCCACATTGTATGTTACAGCTTTATTCCAAAATGGATTAAATTCATTTTTTTTCCTCAGAATTCTACACACAAAACCCATAATGACAACGTGAAAAAAGTTTACTTGAGGTTTTTGCAAATTTATTAAAAATAAAAAAACTGAGAAATCACATGTATATAAATATTCACAGCCTTTGCTCAATACTTTGCCTATGCACAGCCATTTTAAGATCTCTCCAGAGATGTTCATTTGAATTCAAATCTGGGCTCTGGCTGGGCCACTCAATGACATTCACAGAGTTGTCCTGAAGGCACTTCTTTGATATCTTGGCTGTGCGTGTTGTCCTGCTGAAAGATGAGCCATCGTCCCAGTCTGAGGTCAAGAGCGCTCTGGAGCAGTTTTTCATCTCTGTACATTGCTGCAGTCATCTTTCCCTTTATACTGACTAGTCTCCCAGTTCCTGCCGCTGAAAAACATCCCCACAGCCTGATGCTGCCCCCTCCATGCTTCACTGTAGAGATGGTATTGGCCTGGTGATGAGCGGTGCCTGGTTTCCTCCAAACGTGACGCCTGGCATTCACACCAAAGAGTAAAATCTTTGTTTCATCAGACCAGAGAATTTTGTTTCTCATGGTCAGAGTCTTTCAGGTGCCTTTTGGCAAACTCCAGGCGGGCTGCCATGTGCCTTTTACTAAGGAGTGGCTTCCATCTGGCCACTCTACCATACAGGCCTGATTGGTGGATTGCTATATCCCAACTACAGGGTCATAGGGGTCAGCTGGAGCCAATCCCAGCCAAACACAGGGCGCAAGCCCACCACAGGGCACACACACACAGTAGGGAGAATTTAGAATCGCCAATGGACCTAGCCTGGATGTCTTTGTTCTGTGGGAGGAAACCAGAGTACCTGGAGGAAACCGATGCAGACACGGGGAGAACATGCAACTCCATGTAGGAAGGACCCAGGAAGGGAACCCAGGTCCCCTAACTACAAGGCAGCAGCACTACCCACTGTGCCACCGTGCCAACTTTCCATTCATCTCTAATATAATATAATCCTCTTCAATTTGTTCATTTTATTTTTTCTTATCAGAGGTGAAAAAAGTTTGTGGAATACAATGATTGCTCATGCAGAGATGCATAAACTGCAAGAAATGTGGAAACTCTGTAAAATTGATTGTGTTCACTTACGTTTAATTTAAACGCAGTACAAGCTTTCCTATCAGTCCAACATGTCTGTATTTTGAAAAAAATGTTAAACTAGTTCTCTGTGATGTGAAATGTGGTTGCTCTATATCCATGTATGCAATGAGAGGATAACTGTCAGGTTTTCTTCAGTACTGAAACCTTGTCTACCTGGCACTCATCCTATTATTAGACCCCTGTGGTCTGTAGTCCAGGGTTATTCATATGTTGTGTGGAAAGACAAGTTAGGGTAACTGGTTGTCTGAGTCAGCAGCATATAACTTGTACAGGAAAAAGACTAACACTCCTTATCCCTTATTCCATTCATCCTTCTTTACTGTTTGGTGTATTTTAGCCACTCTGTCATGAGTACATAATATTATAGTTTCAGTATTTGTGGCTTTTAGATATCTGCTGCACTGTTTGAAATATTCATTACAGAAGCATGTGTTTTTATTGTTGCTTTTATTGATAGCTTCACTCTTTTTGGAAAATCATGAACCACAGAAGAGGTGCCTTTGGTCAATAATAAAGTATAGCCTAATGGGGATACATCAAATAACAAGGAATGGAAACACAACCTTGCCACTTGTCTGGGTATGTATTAGTGGACAAGGGTTCACTAAAATTATCAAAGCCTACGAAAAAACGTGTAAACCTGGCCCACCTTAAATCCGTTCACACCTTTCCTTCAGCGTCTTTTGAAAGCAGCCTATTATCCCATCCTCCCACCGCCTCAAACTGCAAAAAGCTCTCCCAGCTCAAGCCTTGTTTATCTGGGAGTGGGGTACCGGGAGCTGTATAGTGTAAATCGTTATTTGGAACACGTGCATTTCATGCGTATTCCGTGTCTACACAGATCTAAGTGTAGCATGACAGAAATGTTGAACACATACCTAAAAGACAACCTTTTTCATGTTTTAGTACTAACGATAAAGTTTTGACATGAAGTGTATGTGTGAAGACTGAAGTCAAAATATCAAACAAGCACTTTCACAAAAGGTACAAGTAGAATAAAAAAAAAATTTAAATGTGTGTTTATTGTGTAATAGTAACAATAAGAGCAGCTAACTAGTCATGTTTTGTGTGGCGTGGCAAGGCTCGAACCCGTGACCTGTTGATTACGAGTTAGCAGTTCTTAGCACTGTACTACCAAAGCAGTCATGACAATGAAGTACGCTTACCTGATTTTGTTTTTCTTCGGTTATAGTCTTGAACTAGCAAAATACCCGCGCTTCGCAGCGGAGAAGTAGTGTGTTAAAGAAGTAATGTAAAAGAAAAGGAAACATTTTAATAATAACATAACATGATTGGCAATGTATTTGTTTTGTCATTGTCATGAGTGTTGCTGAGAGAGAAATATATCTATATATACAGTACATGCATACATTGGAACCTCGAGATACGATCACCTCTGTATAAGAGAAATTCAAAATAAAAATATGAGTGAATAATTCGGATCTAAATACGAGCATTGGCTCGCGTAAAGAGCCACGAGCCAGGCTGTGGGTATGCGTGACACGTTTCCCGATCCGACTCGACTTGGGGATTCGCCCAAGCTGACGCTGCCAGCCCTGACGGCTCACTCAGTGTTCCTTGTTCTACTGTAGCATGAGGATCTACGCGTTTGTGCGCTTGTGATTTCATTGTTTCGCTGTATCAGTTCGCCGTATAAGCGTATCCAAAAATATCGCGGACTTGCAGACGGAGAGTAGGAGACGAGAGAGAGAGAGAGAATCAGCTCAGTTATGATCACATGACGCTCAGTAGACAAAGTGTATCCATACTACTTGTATTGCAAGACATCGCTCGTTTTATCAAGTCAAAATTAAAAAAAATTTAGCTTGTCTTGCAAAACACTTGTAAACCAAGATACACTGTGTGCACAATTATTAGGCAAGTGAGTATTTTGACCATATCATCATTTTTAATGTGTATATTCCAACTCCAAGCTGTATTAACTTGAATGCTTATTAGATTTAAGCACGTCAGGTGATGTGTATTTGTGTAATGAGGGAGGGTGTGGCCTAAGGAGATCAACACCCTATATCAAGGTGTGCAGAATTATTAGGCAGCTAGTTTTCCTCGGGCAAAATGGGCCAAAAAAGAGATTTAACTGACTCTGAAAAGTCAAAAATTGTAAAAAGTCTTTCAGAGGTATGCAACACTTTCGGAATTGCTAAGATATTGGTGTGTGATCACAGAACCATCAAACATTTTGTTTCAAATAGTCAACAGGGTCGCAAGAAACGTGTTGAGAACAAAAGACGCAAATTAGCTGCCAAAGATTTGAGAAGAATCAAACGTGAAGCTACCAGGAACCCATTATCCTCCAGTACTTTCATATTCCAGAGCTGCAACCTACCTGGAGTGCCCAGAAGTACAAGGTGTTCAGTGCTCAAAGACATGGCCAAGGTAAGGAGGGCTGAAACCCAACCACCACTGAACAAGAAACATAAGTTGAAATGTCAAAACTGGGCCAAGAAATATCTGAAGACAGATTTTTTTTCAAAGGTTTTATGGACCGATGAGAGTGACTCTTGATGGACCAGATGGATGGACCTGTGGATCAGTAATTGGCACAGAGCTCCACTCCAACGTGGAGGTGGGGTACTGGTATGAGCTGGTATTTTTAAAGATGAGCTAGTTGGACCTTTTTGCATTGAAGATGAACTCAAAATCAACTCCCAAACCTACTGCCAGTTTTTCGAAGACACTTTCTTCAAACAGTGATACAGGAAAAGACCATGATTTTTATGCAGGCCAATGCTCCATCACTTGCATCGAAGTTCTCCACTGCGTGGCCAGCCAGTAAAGGCCTTAAAGATGAAGGAATAATGACATGGCCCCCCTTCCTCATCTGACCTAAACCCTATCAAGAACTTGTGGGCACTTCTTAAACGCTAGATTTACGGGGGAGAAAAACAATACACCTCTCTGAAGAGTGTCTGGGAGGCTGTAGTCACTGCTCCACAAAAAGCTGATCGTCAACAGATCAAGAAACTGACAGACTCCATGAATGGAAAGGCTTATGACTGTTATTGGAAAGAAGGGTGGCTATATTGGTCATTGATTGATTGATTTTTTTTGAAATGTCAGATGTTTATTTGTAAATTTTGAGGTGTTTGTTTATTATTCTCACTATAACAGATGAAAATAAACAAGTGAGATGGGAAAATTTTCATTTTTCCTTTAGTTGCATAATAAATCTGCACACTAATAGTTGCCTAATTGTGCGCACATATGTATTCCCCTGATGATGTTCACACTCACATTTCCGTTGTGAAACATTCAGGTTTCAGGTTTATTAACATTTTGGATTGACTGATAGCACTGTGTTTGTTCCATATTAAAATTAATCCTCAAAAATACAACTTGCCTAATAATTCTGCACTCCCTGTACTTGCAAACCGAGGTTCCACTTGTATATATTATTTATCAGTGTTATTTGTTATGAAAATTGATTTTTATGTTGATATTTTTAGGGGTGCGGAACAGATTAACTGGATTTCCATTATTTTCAGTGGGGAAGTTTTGTTCTAGATTTGAGAAATTCGCTATACGAGCTCAGTGCTGGAACGAATTAAACTTGTATCTCGAGGTTCCACTGTTATATATATCTCTGTCTCTCTCAAAATACCCACGCTTCGCAGCGGCGAAGTATTGCCTTAAAATTTTTATTAAGAAAATTAAACCATTTTTAAACTGAGGGAAAATATACCAATAATTATTTAAGGATCTCTTTGTATGCCACGTTGTCAGGTCAGCCCTCCGGTTGTAATATGACCAAGTTGTGCACTGAGCTTACTCTTGAGCATGCAACGTACAGTTGGCCATGTGAAAAGCAATATTGTCACAAATCTCACAGCTTGGATTGCTGCTGTCATAATCGGTTTGAGTTTCATGGTTTGTTTCAATGACGTTAGTATTTGCAGGACTTGTGTTGAAGTGACGTTTGGCATCTGTCAAACGTAAGCATACAACCGGTTTAATCAATAACTTCACATCCAGCTTTTGAGAGTTTAAATATTCATAAACATCAAAGTGTCCACTACTGAAATCGTCACCTGTGAATCTAAGATGTTTAAGAGGCATTGGCAGTTTTCCAAAGGTGTAAAATATATTCGCGGGTGAAGGACTGTGCTTAGCATATTCATAAGTAAGGCTGCTGCGCTACTCGGCACACCTCCCATGTAAAATGACTGCCTGCCCATATAAGGCCATTCTTTGCTACGGTGTGTTCATTCCTTTCCTTGCTTCGCCAACGAAGCAGCCTTTTTATTTAATCCACGGGTTCTCTGCTGTTTTATTGTGTATGTATTTTACACTTCGTTTACTGTTCAGGTACCCATTTCCTTTATTTAATCCGCGGCTTTTCTGCTGTTTTTTTGTTCGTTTATTACGATTATACTGTAGTTAATTGATTTCCTTTCTTTGCCCGACTGCCTGCCCATATAAGGCGCTCCGCTGTTTTTTTGTGAAGCAGCCTTTACACAGCTTCTCCACTGTTTTATAAACAAACGCCATATAAGGCCGTCATTTTTCCTTGCTTCGCCAACTAAGCAGCCTTTTTATTTAATCCACAGGTTCTCCGCTGTTTTATTGTTGGGAGCTCTTCCTTTTCTACGTACTGCAGTCACCAGTCAGTTCACGTGATTACGTGGGAGGCGTGATGATGTCACATGCAGCTCGGCCCCCCATGGCCGTTGAGCCAACGTCCATTACAGTATATGGAGAAAAATAGGTTCCAGTTATGACCATTACGCGTAGAATTTCGAAATGAAACCTGCCCATGTTTTGTGTGGGTGTTTTTTTTTCTTCTATCTTCTTTTTTTTTTTTTATTATTTATTAATTTTATTACAATCAATACATAGCAATCAAGTTTTTACAAAAAAAAGAATTATGTTAAGAACAGATCGATCCCCACCCTTGAGAGAGAGAGCAAGCCAAACGGTGTAAAATTTAAGGCTTGTAAAAATACCTAAATCAACAAATTCTCTGTGCTTTATAAACTCATTTCAAAATATTACTGATTAGATCCTGCCATGTTTTGAAAAAAGTCTGCACAGATCCTCTAACTGAGTATTTGATTTTTTCCAATTTTAAATAATATAACACATCAGTTTCCCACTGACTTAAAAGAGGAGAGTTTGAGTTCTTCCAGTTTATCAGAATAAGTCTGCGTGCCAACAGTGTAGTGAATGCAATCACAATTTGTTTGTCTTTCTCCACTTTAAGACCCTCTGGAAGAACCCCAAACACAGCTGTTAATGGGTTCTGCCCATCTTTTGTAAGTAAGCTGTAAGGAATGAGCCTGCCAAATTTTAGCCTTCTACCTACACGGGAAGTTGGAGAATTAGTGAGCGAGTCAGTCAGTGAGTGAGGGCTTTGCCTTTTTATTAGTATAGATAAAAGCACACTTGTTGTCGTATTGTACTTGCACTTTTTGTGTAAGTGCTTATTTGATATTTGGACTTCAGACGTTATACACTTCATGTCAAAATGTTGTCGTTCGTACTAAAACATAGTTTCTTTTAGTTGAGGATGGGGTTGTAGGCTGCTTGCACTTATCAACAAATTTTACAAAGCAAAACACGCTGCCGGAGAGGTGCAAATGGATTTAAGGTGGGCCGGGTTTACGAGATTTTTTTGTATGTTTTGGTAATTCTAGTGTTTTTAATTGTGTGGCTTATCCACCACAGTAGCATTGTAAAGTTCTCCTTTCCACCCTGGTCTCTTTTTCTAACTTGTGTTTAAAATGCTGAAGCAGTGTACAAATAAATATTTTAGCATTATTAAATCAAAATCTTGTCCAGTGACGAGCTAGCCGGGCTGCACCTAACGCCTTTTTTTTTTTTTTTTTTTTTTAAAATGAATAGTCTAGGGGGGTGTTTTTTTTTGGACTAGAGGCTTCTGTTATTTTATATGTAAGGCTGATGGGATTAACTGCATATTATGGGATATAGATGAAAAATAATAAATGGCACATGTAATGAGCCATCCTGTGGTTATTTGTAATAGAGTAAAGCAGCAGAACATAACATGGTGTCAAAGTAAAAAAACTAAATACTTAAACTACATATACAACATCCATAACTGTTTATTTGCTGGTGTGGATTGGTGACAAAGGATGGGATATCTACAGCAGACAACAGTAAGAAATTGCTGAATATATTATGACCATTTTGAAGCTTATGTGATGCCAAAAGCAAACCTAATATTCATGTGCTACAAATTTTAATAAGAAGGTGCAGGCACCAGTTGAATCTTTTGAACAGTTCCTTACTGAGCCACAGCTGCTAATCAGACTGCATCTGGGAATAGCTAGAGACATCTGTTACTTTTAAAATGTAAGGCTGATGAGATTAAATTCATATTATGGGATTATATGTATATTATGGGATGTAGATGGAGGAAGTAAATGGCACATGTAACGAGTCATTTTTAATAGAATAAAGTGGCAGAACATCTAAAACTTGTTGGCCAAAATTTTTTGGATTACTCTGTTAAAAATCTAATAAATACCAAAAAGCAAACATGAAATTCTTTTATCAATAAAATATCAACCATGTATTACATAGTAAAGTGCAAAAAGAAATGCAAACTCAATCTTGCCAAATCAGAATAGTTTCAGTTCACAAATAAATCTAATATTAAAGATCAGATCTGCTTAGCACTACAATGCAAGTACAAAAATGCAAGATCAAGTAACAGTGGAGTGAGTTTGACTTTAATAGCATACAAACACCTATTCTGTTTCTCTTCTCGGTACTCAAATGTGGCACTTGGTGCCTCGGCCCACCTGCCAAGTTGTTTGGCCTGCTTAAGGTAAAGTTATACCTGATGGAGGATCGCAGGAATCGTGGGAAAGAAGGGGTCCTTTCATCGGATTAGCGCTATTTCAGCTGTGGAATGGCCAAATGGGGGAGGCAGCTTGATTGATGAGGTCTCCAGGACTCTAAACAAATCCAAATCATATGTGATATCCTCTACTGTTAAATTCTACTCTGTACTTCTAAATTTTTTTTATTTTTAGACTGTACTGAGGATTTGTTCTGTGTATTGTATTGTATTGTATTGTATTGTATTGACCCCCTTCTTTTTGACACCCACTGCATGCCCAACCTACCTGGAAAGGGGTCTCTCTTTTGAACTGCCTTTCCAAAGGTTTCTTCCATTGTTTTTTCAAGCTACTAAGGTGTTAAACATTTGAACCTTCCATCTTTTTAAACTTTGGAAAGACAAATAGATTTGTATCTGGTTCAGTTTGTGAGGAAATATTTTCTAGTAAAGCTTGATTTCACTCCTGTAGATACTGTGTAGTGACTGTATAGTTAAATTAAATAGTACTTTAATTATCTCAAAGGAAAAAATTTAAACCTTGAGAAATAATGGGGAAAAAGCCAAATATATAGTTACTAAAAAATTAACTTTTGTCTTGGGTAAAGATGATAAAGTAATGTTGTGGCATTATAAAGTCATATTGCAGTTTGGTATAAAGTAGCACCAGTAGCGTGTTTTGATGCAATTCTGCTAAAATAGTTCATTGGCGAAAATTAGTCCGCTATTTTGTGTGTGTGTGTGTGTGAATGGATGTTCAGCCTTGTCCATAATAGCTATGAGGTTTGTCTTCATTCTCTTTCCCACTAGTACTCTGTCAGGTCAAGAGTGTGTCACATAACTGGACTTACCATCTTAATCAGCTTGTTGATTCAGTGGTTCATTCTTGAAGTGATGTGAACTGGGCTGGGAACTACAGCATAAAAAAAACTGTCCATCAGAGTTCTAGAATATGTGAAAGATGTCCCTACCCACATTAAAGGAAAGCAGTCTTCTTAGTGATGGGGTTGTGGTGGAGTTGCACTGCCCTTTCTTATAGGTTTTTCTGTTATGAGATTAGTCCCACATGTTACTGATGTGTACTCCCTAAGTCAGTGATGGCGAACCTTTTAGAGACCCAAACTGCAACCCAAAACCCACTTATTTATTGCAGAGTGCCAACATGACAATTTAACTTGAATACTGAGGTTTTACTTTACAAAAAAACAACTCGTACATTAACATCTTTTGTCTTAAAAGAAAAACACAATAACGGAACTTTCAATGATGCAAACAACTTTTTATTGAAAGGTAAAAGTTTGCATTTGGCATGCTTTTGAACAGTTTAATGTGATTTTTTTGCTGTTGTATGCATGCTGATAATTTTGTCTGACCTTGGCTCATACTTTAAATTTGAGAGCAACACATGCAGCACTCGGGTCATCTGTTAGTCTGTTTCTGGTGTCAGATTTGATATAATTCAAAGCTGAAAACAGCTGCTCACAAGCATAGGATGATCCAAACAAAATAAGGAAAGCAATCCCAAGTACTTTGACTTAAAATTATTTGGCAGAGAATACCAAACTTCAAGGATTTCATTTTCAGAACCAACTCTGCTTTCCTTTTGTCATCCCTTCTGTCTTTTCCCTTTTAAATCTGCTCTGCGCTTCTATTATACTGTATATTACGGGACATGGATCGGGTGTGGTGATTAGCCGCTCCCAGCAACAATTACAGATGCAGTTGACTCCTCACCTGTGCACTTAAGTGAGGATTGCCTGCATCACGAAGCTCCCGGGAACTGCTCCGGCCACACTACCAAGCCCACCTCTAAGCCACACGTGCGGCCATTATCTATTAAAACTGGCCTTTTTCAATTTTGAGCTGTGGACCCGCTATAAAACATCGCCTTCATCCTAGCTTCTCTCCAACTGCACCACGTGAATCACCTTTGCCACAAACTCAACAGGCTGCTGTCCACGCCATTCCCTCACGCCGCATGTGAGCCGCCCACATTACCCCAGACAGGGGAGGGAGGAAGCGCTCCCATTAGCCTGTTGGGCAGAGGGACAGGTGCTGTGAGAAATGTCCTCGGGCGCACGTGAAGAGAAGGAAGGGAGCAGCCCAGCTCTGCGTTCCTCTGGCTTTATAATAACGAACTCTGTGTTGGGGTGACGGTGTGCCCACAGAGCGGGCTCTGAGTGCCACCACTGTCCAAAGTGTATTACTTCCACATCCATTCCCTGAATGGTGTCCGAGAGTAAAGGCTCTTTGGTATGGGGAACATCAATAATCAATTGCTTGGTTTTGCTGATATTATTTTTTTATTATTATTTATTTATTTTTTTTTAACTGATGAATATTTTGCTTGGCACCAAGAAAGGAAAAGCTCTCTGCCTGCCTCCTATACTCATTTGTCTTCTTAATATGCTGTTTTTAGTGTAGAATCCTCTTGGAATTTTCTGCAAGACCTGATCTGGTTTTTTTTTTTTATAGACTGAGGTGTACAGGATGACAAGACTGTTCCTTCTGATGCTCCAGTGTTGCTTACATCCCCAACAGACACCATTCTTGAGCTTCCCACACAACAGTCTGCCCGACAGCCCATTATAAAGGACACCATGGGCCCACCAACCATCATCCTGGGCTCCTCATTTAAAAAGTATGGTTGGATAGTATTAAAGTCACAGGAGAAATCAAACCCAATCCTTCTCCTCCTCACAGTTCAGCAATCTTTGTCGAGGTTGACATAAAGTTTGTGGAGCATGTTTCCACTCTAAACTTTGTCTAATACATAAACTGAATTGGGTCAAAATTCCTTTACAAGAGAACTGCTAGTCCAGTACCAACCTGTGCAAAGCCTTTGATGTAGGATCTAAAAGCTACTGGTCTGTAGTCATTCGGTGAAGAGGCTCCTGCCTTCTTTAGAACTGGAATAACGTCAGGATGTTTTCCACAGCTTTGGCACTATCGGCAGCCTCAGTGACAGACATTAAATAGCTCAAGATAACACAGAATTGGTAAGCACAGGCCTTAGGAACTTGAGGACTGACTCTGTCTGGCCCCACTGCTTTTCCTGTGTGTAACATTCTTTGTCTCCTCCACCTGGTCTTCTGTTATCGACAGGACAAACTGGACATAGAGTAATCACAGGCTATACCAGTTGAAGTTGTAAGAGTTGTTGCGGTAGAGGTGCTGGGGTCTATTTGAGATGGTCATTGAGGAAGGTGATGGTTGAAGAGGAGAAAATCTATTTAAATTGGTTTAGGGCATTAGGTTTGTCATCTTTACCCTAAAGCAGTTGTGCCAGGATTGATTGAACATTAGAAAAGTTTGAAAATTGTCCATTCACCCCAACAAGCTTCTCCGTCCTATTCCCCTATATTGTCTAAACAGTGTCTAGATTTGAAGTTACCTAAAGTCCTGCTGTCTACCACACTACTTGGTAATTAATTCCATTTGTCTATGCTGCTTTGTGTGAAGAAACTTTTTTTTGAATGAAATTTTGCCTTCAAGTTTCCAATCTTGTGCCCGTATTCTTGTTGCGGAATTTATTTTTAAAATAACTGATCATCTGTACGAATTCCTTTCAAATTTTAAAAACTTCAGTAGTGTCACCTCTCAATCTCCATTTGCTGTAAAGGTTCAACTCCTGTAATCTCTCCATGTCTCATACCTCTTAGACTTAGAACCAGCCTAGTTACTTTTTTTAATGTTCTCTCTAACACAGCTGGTTGGGGTGTTGGTGGTTTTTTTTTTTTTTTTTTTTTCCCTCCTTTCATGCATGTAATACTTCAAATTTACTTGCATTACATTTTTATCTGCCATAAAGCTTAAGTCTGCAAGCTATCCAAGCCTGTCTCTAACAATATAACTGATTCTACATAATCTTTCCTTCCACATAGTTTGGTATGATCTGCAAACTTATTCAGATGAGAACAGCTTGAATCCAGGAGTAGTTCTCTGTCCATTCCAAACAATTTTCACATTATTCTGTGTGTTTTTGTGTGTTTTTTTTTTCCCCAATTTTATCTCCAAGTTTCCTTCCCTTCACTTAGCTTTTTCTTTGGCACTTAAAAGCCTCTTTGTCACCAGATTTGAATGCTCTGTTCTCATTGAGATGACTTTTTATCTCGTTGGTAACACAGGGTTTGTTTGGAAAGCTGCACATTGTTGTTGAGGGAATGGTAGTGTTGATGTACAGTACATGTTAATATAGAAAGGGATGCAGTGATTCGGGTTCATATTACCAGGTCTGCTTTCTTTCAGTTGAACATTTTGCAAATTAGACCTTCTTTTACTGACCATGCCACTCGGATAATGTCACCTCTCTGCTTGATTTAGTGTAATGCTCTGCTCTTTGTTGCTTTAGACAAAGTGCTAATTTGATTATAACCTGCACAGAATTCTGCAGCCAGAATATTACCACCTGCTAAACCTTGGGAACATGGAACATGTAGCCACTTTACTGATTTCATTGCTCCTGCTTACCTGTTAAATATGAGATCTATTGTAAGATTTTGTTAACCTATAAACCTTTTCATGCAATGGTCCTATTTATATTTTAAATGTGTTACAATGCTATACAGTAATCCCTCCTCGATCGCGGTGGTTGTGTTCCAGAACCCCCCACGATAGGTGGAAAATCCGTAAAATAGAAACCATATGTTTAATTGGTTATTTTTATATATTTTAAGCCCTTAAACTCTCCCACACGGTTTATAAATATTCCCCGCACAGTTATACAGCATAAACCCTTTGTATTTTCTTAGACATTAGGTAAGATGCATTGAAATTATGTATGTAAACGCACTGTTTATATACAGTAAAACCTAAATATTTTAGATCTCGAGCGTCTCCGATATCACACATGTTACAGCCATTACGGTAGACAGGCCACCAGCAATAAATACGCATAATGCAGAAAAAATTGTATACAGTAAGTGTGTACAGTGACACTAAACGTACGTACATGTAATAAGTACTGTACGTAGAAAATTATGGTTGCTCACCAACAATGACACAACGACTTGCCCGATTTAACGATGAGTTTAATTTTACTGTACAACAAAGGAGAGCGTTACAGCTCTTTTTAAATGAGCCTCTTCAGGCGATTGTGTAGCACCACCGTTGTTCTTCTTCCTGCAGTCTTCAATCCAAATCCCTAAATTAAATTCCATCTGGACTACCGCCTTATTACGTCCACTTATAACTCGTTTTGCACCCTAGTTAAAAGGACACTGTGGCAGTAGATCTTATTCTTTTCCTTTTTAAATAAAAAGAATTGTGGACTCATTGATGCCGTAATGGTGTCCTGCAGCGGTGTAGCTTTTCCCTTCCTTCAACATGTCCAAAACCTTTTTTTACCTTTTCGGCAATCGTTCGCATCTTCCGGTGGCGCTTGGGCACGGTCCCTGAAGCAGTAGCAGGAGCAGATCGTTTTGGAGTCATAACGAAGGGCTTGACTATGCATAAAGAAACACAAAAGTTAACTCTACACTGCGAAATACGTTGATGCTGAATGAACGAGACGAGACTTCCTGGTTAACACAGCGGAATCCAATTCGGCGATCCGTCGCTGAGACAGTCAGCACACAGGAACTTAACTGTGTGCTCTGATTTGGTTAGCTTCTCAGCCATCTCTAATAGCGTCCCTTGTATGAAATCAACTGGGCAAACCAACTGAGGAAGCATGTACCAGAAGTAAAAAGACCCACTGTCTGCATAAACCCACGAAGCAGCGAAAAATCTGCGTTATATATTTAGATATGCTTACATATAAAATCCGTGATAGATTGAAGCTGCGAACGTCGAAGCGTGATATAGCGAGGGATTACTGTACACCTGACCTCTTAAGTTTGTCCAGTTTTGATATTCTTGTTGTCACTCACACTAAATGATTTGTGCTGTTAGTTTTGCAGCGTGAGATCAGCTGTAAATGTTTTTCAATTTTATTCTTTTCGTCATGTCCACGCTCTCCCTCGGCCAAATGCCGTAAAATCTGACTCTAACAGCGCCAGTATAAATTCACACTTGATCTGACTCTGTTCGTTTTCAAAAAATAATGCATTAGTGTGATGTTTTCTGATTGGTACTATTCAGGTCATAAAATGATTTCTTCAAAATGTCACATTTGTCTGACCCTTTTTTTTTTTTTTTTTTGCTGCGTTGACATCGTGCACCAGAAGGCGAGAGCTTATTCAGTGTAAGCACAAACACGCAGGTGGCCAGTTGCTTGTGCTATAACATGATTGACTTGGCGGCAATCAACGCACATGTACTGTACAAGGCATGCACAGGGACCACTGAGAAAAGTGTTCATGCCTCACATTGCAGAGTAGCAGCTTCGCTTCATACAAGAAAAGTCGATGGATAAAGCACGAGGATGCAACATCAACAAGTTTCTGTTCCAAGACCGCTGCTACGCCCCCCCACCAACCCCATACTCTGCAGAAATGGGAGCCGAATATGAATCCTTATTGTTTTTATACTGAAGTTCGCTGGCTATCCCGAGGAAAAGTTTTGGCTAGATTGATTGTTTGAGCTTCGCTACGAGGTGCGCGAGTTTCTTTTAGATCAAAATATGCCCGAGCAATATACCAGCGCCTGTGATGATTACTGGATAGCCAAACTTGCATACATGGCTGATATATTCGAGCATCTGAATGAACTTAATAAAAAAAATGCAAGGACGGAATGAGAATATATTGACATGCTCCGATTTTTAAATTACAGGGGTTCAAAAAAACTAACTTTGGCAGGAAGAGTTGCAAAAAGGATGTTTAGAAATATACCAAAGGACCAACCATAGTACGATTTGAAAACAAGCAATTAATTGTGGATTTGGCCCAACAACATTTTAAGTGTGCTACTGCAGAAATTTGATCACTATTTTTATTCTATTAATACGGAAAAATACGATTTGGATTGAAATCCTTTTGCAACTGTTACCGACCTCAGGCCTAGGGGAACCTGGGCCAGGTACAAGCCACTGTTGCTACAGGGTGTAGCCACAGCGATATGGTGTAAAGCATAAAAGAAACAGACAGCAGTCCCGAGTCTCAGACCATACTTCTCTGTTGGGTTCTCCTTTTTCCAGAAATTTATATACAGTGATCCCTTGCTGTATCGCGCTTTGACTTTCGCGGTTTTGCTCTATCGCGGATTTTATATGTAAGCATATGTAAATGTATTTTTGGATTTTTCGCTGATTCGCGGATTTCTGCGGACAATGGGTCTTTTAATTTATGGTACATGCTTCCTCAGTTTGTTTGCCCAGTTGATTTCATACAAGGGACGCTATTGGCGGATGTCTTGGAAGCTACCCAATCAGAGCACGTATTACATATTAACTAAAACTCCTCAATGCTATAAGATATGCCTCCTGCGCGGTGCTCGATTGTTTGCTTGTCTCTGCCTCTATCTCACCCTCTCTGACATTCTCTGCGCCTGACGGAGGGGGTGTGAGCAGAGGTGCCGTTTGCACAGAAGCTGTTTGCCTAGTGGATACGGGCACTCCTCTAAGAAATGCCGCTTTATCGAGGTGCGTCCAAAAGCACACTTATTGATTTTTTGATTGTTTGCTTTAATCTCGCGCTCTCTCGCTCTCTCTCTGACGTTCTCTGCGCTTGACGGAGGAGATGTGAGCAGAGGGGCTTTTGCACAGAGGCTGTTTGCTTAGAAGATACGGACGCTCCTGTAAAAAATGCTGAAAGGCTACCTTCGCATTGATCCCTTCATTGCCGCTGCTTTATCGCGGTGCTTGCATACTTAAAAGCGCAACAGCCCTATTGATTTTTCATTGTTTACTTTGCTCTCTCTCTCTCTCTCTGTGTTTGCACAGAAGCTGTTTGCTTAGAAGATAGGGACGCTCCTGTAAAAAATGCTGAAAGGCTACCTTCGCATTGATCCCTTCATTGCCGCTGCTTTATCGCGGTGCTTGCATACTTAAAAGCGCAACAGCCCTATTGATTTTTCATTGTTTACTTTACTCTCTCTCTGACATTCTCCGCTCCTTACGCGCACTTTGAAGAGGAAGATATTTTTGCATTCTTTTAATTGTGAGAAAGAATTGTCATCTCTGTCTTGTCATGGAGCACAGTTTAAACTTTTGACTAAAGGGTGTTATTTCATGTCTAGAGGGCTCTAATAATGTTAAAAAACGTATTTAGAAGGTCATAAACAGGTTTTCTATGCTCTAACTGCGAAAATATTAGATTTATAAATAAAGAATCCTACTTCGTGGAAATTCATTTATCTGTCTGGAGCGGATTAACCGCGATAAACAAGGGTTTACTGTATAACTGTGCGGAGAATATTTATGAACAGTGTGGGAGAGTTTCTAAGGGCTTAAAATATATAAAAATAATCATACAAACATATGGTTTCTACTTCGCGGATTTTCACCTATCGCGGGGGGTTCTGGAACGCAACCCCCGCGATCGAGGAGGGATTACTGTACTTCAATTTCTGCATAGATCAACATAGCAATCGGTGAAAACCAATGGTGCAAGCCAATTTCCTCTGCATAACAAATAGTGTAAACACATTTACTTTGAGTCCTTGATTAGAAACCAACTTTCCAAGGAAGCAGACAGTTCTATATTCCCACATTGTATGTAGATGAGTTACTAAATCAAAGCAGGTGACTCTTTAGCAAGACAGGTAAATATTTATGTCCTGTAGATAGCCATCAGCAATAACCTGTAGCAGAATTTTTCCAGACATTCTGCCTTTTCTTTAAAACACTGGTTTATAGCCCATTACTCTAAGCAACACACCGAAATATTATTTTCTTTATAATACTGAGATCTAGCCCATTACACTCTTCCCTATTTTTTTTGAGATGTCTCCTGACATCTTGCACCAAAGGCTCAGCCTTTGGTTCAGTGTCTACTGTGTCTCAACTAGTGGTCTTAGATAATAATCAAATCCTGGGTATGCTGGATATTGTGTGGCTTGGCAACAGATGCATGGAATCCTGGTGTCCATGCAGTTATACAGAATCCTAAGGCTGGTATGATGGCTGCCCCAGTCTTTGGTATGTGAATACCTCGCTGGGTCTGACCGTACGAGCCGATCTTCTTAAAATGTCCCCTTCTCTGTCACTCTGGTGTTCTGTTGCTAGGTCTTCTTGACCATTTGTGGGTTCCACTACTTCATCCCGTTCCCTTGATGTTCCTTGCAAAGGATTTCTTTCAGGTTGTCGTGGTTCAGGGTAGAACTCTCGGGCCTTGGCTCTGAGCCTGTAGCGCGAGTCAGATTCTTTTACCTCAGATCTGACATGTGCTGGAAACCATGGTAAGCAACGGGGACCATATGAGGTTTCTACTTCCTCATCGGAGTGATCAGATGCTGAGTCTGGTGTCTCACTCTTTGTTCTTGCCGGTCTTTGCATTTTCCTTTTTACTGTGTTCGATTTAGTGCCTTTTTCAAAAGGGAAGTCATTGACAGGCAGCAGGAGGTTGCGGTGTAGTATCCGGGGTACTCTGCTACCAACTTCTGGCTGTACCTTATACACTGGGCTGTCTTTAATTCCCTCCACAATACGACATACCTCTTTTTCCCAGTAGTCAGTTTTCCTGAGCCGCCTCCTCTCAGATAGGTTTCTGACTAAGACTCTGTCACCTGGTTGAAGAATAGCGCCCCTCACTGTACGGTCATAATACTGCTTACCCTTGGCCGATGCTTTCTGACTGTTCTCTGCAGCAATCTGGTAAGCTTCTTTCATCTTGGTTGCCCATTTTTGCACAAAGTCCTGGCTGTCTGTTTCCTCATTGTCAGTTGTAAGATTAAACAACAAATCGATCGGTAATCTTGGAGCTCTGCCATATAAGAGGAAAAATGGTGAATAGCCAGTTGATTCGTGTCTTGTACAATTATATGCATGCACAATTTGTGGTAGGTAATCTTTCCACTTTGACTTTTTCTCTTCTTCCAAGGTTCGGAGCATCTGAAGCAGAGTTCGATTGAATCGTTCTACTGGATTCCCCTGTGGACGATAGGGGGTGGTGCGGGAGTGAGCTATTCCAGATAGTTGTTGGAGCCTCTGAAATAAGTTATTTTCAAACTCACGCCCCTGGTCATGGTGCAGCTTTGCAGGGTAGCCAAAACGGGGGATAAAGTCTTGGAAAATCTTCTCAACTGCGGTTTTTCCGGATTTGTTTTTGGTGGCATATGCTTGTGCAAATCAAATGAAGTGATCCATCACAACCAGAACATAGTCATAACCTCCTTTACTTGGCTGAAGATGGAGAAAGTCCACAGAGAGCAGTTCAAAAGGTTCCCTTGTAGTAATAGAGCCCATAGGTGCTCTGTCTGGGTTACTAGGGTGCTTCTGCTTGATGCAGGTGCATTGTCGAATTACATAATCTTCAATCTCTCGCTGCATGCAAGGCCAATAAAATTTTTCTCTGGCTAGATGAATCACCTTGTCAGATCCGATATGTCCCATATCATCATGGAGGCCTTTAAGGACAACTGGTTTAAGCTTATGTGGCAAAACAAGTTGCTTTCTTTTTCCTACTTGCGTTTGTTTCAATTCCCATTTGTTCCTTGTCCTTCTTATTTGGACCCCATCCTCTGCTTTTGAGGTTAATGATTTCACTGATGGTAGCATCTTCTTGCTGTGCGACCTAATATCATTTAGTGTGACTGTATCAGCACTTCCTGGCAACACACCATCATCCACTGAGGTGAACTGTAGAGCAGCCACCCATGGCACTTCTTTATCTTTAGCTGCTTTGTCCCCCTGCCAGACAGCTGAGACGACTTCTGGAGATATTGTTTCATTATACTCAGTGATAGTGGCCTGTAAGTTCACAGGGAAGCGGGACAGCGTATCTGCATCTGTATTTGCTTTCCCAGGGTGGTATTTGATGTCAAAGTTAAAGTCTGCTAATTCTCCAACCCAGCAATGACCCACTGCATTCAATTTTGCTGTACTCGGAACATATGTCCGAGGGTTATTGTCAGTATATACAGTGAAGGTGGGTGCCTAATATAGATAGTCTCTAAATTTTTCACAGATTGCCCACTTCAGGGCCAAAAATTCTAACTTGCCAGAGTGGAGATGGTAATTTCTCTCCGCTGGGGTGAGTGTTCTCGATCCATAGTCAATTACATGTAGTTTACCCTCCTGTTGTTGGTAAAGTACTGCTCCTAGTCCTTTGTTTGATGCATCAGTGTGCAAAACAAAGGGCAATTCAAAATCTGGAAAAGCAAGTATGGGTGCATTGGTGAGTATATCCACAAATTTAGAAATGACTGTACGATGTTCATTAGTCCATTGAACTGGTGTTCTTGAAGGTAGCTGTACATTGGATTTTCTCCTCCCTCTTGCTGTAGTCGCCAAGCTGGATTTTCCAGTATTTCCAATAGTACCATTTAAAAGTTCAAACAAAGGTTTTGCCAACCTGGAAAAGTCCTGTATGAAGGAGCGGTAATAACTAAGGAAGCCCAGCAAGGATCTGACTTCTCCAACTGTTGTGGGTTCCTTTTCCATTAACTGTCGGACTGCTTCCAAATCCTTAGGGTCAATCTGCACCCCCTCTTCAGACACTAGACGACCTATGTACCGGATTTGTTGCCTGAATAACCTACATTTCTCTGGTCATAATTTTATTCCGTGCTCTCTCATTCAAGACAGTACTCGTCTCAAGTCTTCCACATGGTCATGAAATGTTTTTGAAAAGCAAAGTACATCATCCAAATATGGGGTGCAACATTCATCTCTCAATTGTTCCAGTACCCCTTCCATGCATCTTTGAAATGCTGCAGGAGCGTTGCTCAAGCCAAAAGGAATGCGTACCCACTCGTATAGTCCCCAAGGGGTACTGAAAGCAGTGACAGATCTTGAGTCCTCATCCATAAAACCTTGATATGCACTTCCTTGATCCAGGATTGAAAACCATGAGTAGCCCCCAAGATTATCCGGTAGGTCTTGAATGCGTGGCAGGGGGTGTCTGTCAGGGATGGTTTTACGGTTTAGCTCTCTAAAGTCCACACAAAGATGCAAACTTAAGTCCTTTTTCCTGACACAGACAACTGGAGAAGAGTAAGCTGAAGTGGACTTCTTTATCCAACCATGGTCCAAAAGGTTCTGGATGTATTCCTTCACCTCTTGGTATAAGGGCTTTGGAATAGCATTGTACCTTTTCTGCACAGGAGTATCATCCTTCAAGTGGATTTTTAGCTTCAAATCTTGAATGCAACCAATTTCACCATCTTCCCGTGAAAATACATCTGATTCTTCATATAACATGCGCTTGACTACCTCTTGTTCTTCCTCTTTTAAGTGGGACAAATCTACCGGTGGGTTCCATTTCTCTAGCAGTAACCTTGTATTTGTTGCTTTCCTGTTTAACTCTACTGTACTCTGTGTGTGCAGCATTGACTCGGCCATCAATTGGCTGGCTGAGTATTACTGGGTCAGATTGTGGGGGAAGGACTGGCCAGATATCAATTTCTTCTAGAGTGCCTAATATTGTTCCACTAGGAAGGTAGATATCATGTAAGGTGTAATTTTGAAGAGGTATGGTAATGAGATTTGAAGTACCAGTTGGGCTGTCAACAATGGCAGGGAGTAGTTCAATGCCCTCTGGGCAATGATTCTCTGCTAGTGGCTCAAAAGTCATTGTGCCTCCTCTAGGCAAAGCCCTAATTTTACATTTCACTTGACATATCTGACATGCTGGGATAACAAGCCCCATTTTCCCCATCCTTGCTGTAATACCTGGTGATATTGCTTCCCCAGGTTTTACTCCTACTGCAGAGATATTATCTGCTGTGTCACCTTTCAGGTTTAATGCCTCACTTAGCAGCGCGCTAAGAATGGTGGTATCGGTCTGGTCACAGTTCTCTCTGATCAGTTCCTCTATAACATTGAAGCCTAACAGCGGACAGTTAACATGACTTTGACTTACTAACAAAGGAACATCAATGGCTACCTGCCCATGCCTGGAGCTCAGTATCTGAAGTGACACCTCAATCCACCCTTCAAATGGAATCTCAGTGCCATTTGCTGCAGTAATACAGAGTGCACTTCCTGTTAATAAACTCTCAAGTGACTGAATCTTAACATCAGGCAATGTCTTCCTTATCCACTCTCTCCCCACTATGCTAACCTGTGCTCCTGTGTCTAACAGCATTTGTGTTTGAATTCCATTGATTACACACGTGACCATGCAGCGACTCCCAATAAGTTGAGCAGCTCGTTTTCTTTTAGGGGACTGTAGATAAGTGTTTTGCATTGTGGGGGCCTCATTCTCTGGGGACCTGTTACTTCTGTCAGTCACTGGTCGTCCCCCTTCAGTGACCGCCCCCAGTTTCCGATTCCCACCTCTTAGTACAGCCAAAAGCTTTGTGTCCCATCAGACCACAGCGAAAACCGTGAGTACACCATTCTTTTCCCTGCTGGGCACATTCTCGACATCTTCTTCTTCTTCTTTTTTAGGATTACCTCTTGAGACCTGAGTGTTCAATTGTGGAAGTGCACGGACAACTGTCCGAGTACTGTTACCAGTATGCTTTGTGATCTTCTCTAAATTTTTTTCTAGTGCAGACACTTGAGCTGTCAGCTGCTCAATGGTTGTATTATGAGCTTGAGGTGCGCAGGCAGCTTTCAAATTTTCATTATCACTTTGGTTCACAATCTTATCAAATTTCTTTGCTAGTTCAGACACTTGAGTGGTTAATTGCGTGATTGCTGCACTGTCAACTTGCATCCTATCATTTCCTTGGCTCAGTTCAGTCTGACCAGCCTGTGAACTGCCCTTTGGTTCTGCTGAATTTACAGAGACTTACCTATGTTAACTCTGAGTGTGAAGACGCTTTATTCTCTCTGCTTCCTCCCTGGTAGATTTAGTTATCTTCTCTAGGATTATATCATCAGTCACCTTCATGTCAGTAAGAAATGGTTTTATGTCTTGTCTTGTGTTATTTTTTTCATTCAACCCTTGATAAAGGGTATGAAGGAATATGCCCTGAACTAATTTTTTATCATAGTTGAATTTAGCTCCATGCTGCTCTGATGCCAGCAGCACACGCTGTCGAAGATTCATTATTCTATATACAAATTGTTCGGGTGTTTCCCTATCTTGTTGCTTTGTATTGTTTAGTTCTTGAAACAGTTCTGTGCTGCTTTTATCCCTAATGTGTCGCCTAAGAAATCGTTTGAGTTCTTCTAATGTGAGATCATCTCTACTCAAGAGAAAATTTTTGAAGATGCCTTGTTTAACCACTTTTAGTACAGACTTAACAATTTCAGACTCCGTAAATCCCTCATGTAGCCCTACATCTATTTGTTTGCAAAGGTTACTGTATGAAATTTCAGAACCCCCATCATAGATTTGCCCACCATGGACTTTGAACTCCCTACGAGGCAGAAAAGCAGTAACATCAGTGAGTCTTACCACTTGATCTGACGCCATATAAGGAAAGCATCCTTTCTCCAAGTCCCCAGAGTTCCTTCCATTTTCCAGGTTTGTGCCAAGATGTTGAGCTTGGCTCGACTGAGTATCTTGATCCAGTCCTGTTGTAAGAACACCTGTACAATCCTTACTCTTCACAAGGTTGAAATCCTTTCTGGTTAGGAGTTGTGAAATCATATCTTGGAGGTGAAGTAGGTGTGACATGCCTTCGTCCTCCAAATTTCTCAACTTTTCACTCTTAACATAATCAAAAAGGAAATAATGAAGTTCTTGTTCACCTAGTTGTGAGAGTTCTACAGTTTTATCACCTTCTTCATCTCCTATACTTGCAGCCAGAATGCGGAGTTGATTGTAATCCAGCAATATTAATTTCTTATGGATATCCCTGATCAGCATCTTGCGTGGTCGAGATGTTGCCATCTTCCTTCCGTACCTGAAGCTAGGCTCTCTGGATGACACACTCAAAGGGGTCCTCCCTGAAGCTTCACAACAGGAATTCCCAGGCGTATTGATGACTGTCTCCACGGCAGGGTGCAGATCCTGGACGAGCCCCCAATTGTTACCGACCTCAGGCCAAGGGGGTATATATAGTGTGTGTGTGTGTGTGTGTGTGTGTGTGTGTGTGTGTGTGTATATGTATACATACATACATACAATTTCCACTGCATAACAAATAGTGTAAACACATTTACTTTTGAGTCCTTGATTTAGAAACCAACTTTCCAAGGAAGCAGACAGTTTTGTATTCCCACATTGTTTGTAGATGAGTTACTAAATCAAAGCAGTCTGACTATTCGAAGCAGGTGACTCTTTAGCAAGACGGGTAAATATTTATGTCCCGTAGATAGCCATCGGCAAAAACCTGTAGCAGAATTTTCCAGACATTCTGCCTTTTCTTTAAAACACTGGTTTATAGCCCATTACTCTAAGCAACACACCGAAAATGTTATTTTCTTTATAATACTGAGATCTAGCCCATTACACAACCAATGCAATAAATTCTACGAAAGCACTGTCATTGCAAATTTGAGAGGAATTTATAGAATTAAGTAATGATGGGACGTGCATGTGACCAAAACATTTAACATTTGTTATTTACATAAAAGCCACATTGAAAGTTAATTACCTTGAATTCTTTACTTGCTTCCTACAGTGTAAAGTCACAAGTAGACTGCAGAGCTTCCTGTGTTTGATCAACACGGGCATGCTCAAAAAATACGTGTATGGCCACGAAAAGTGCTTGCTGACACTTTATTATGCAAGCAATGGTACAAGAATGCAGTTAGACTTTTTTTGGGGCACATACACTGTCCAGATCTAAACACTAGCATGGAGAGTCGTTCGCGTACTGAAGAGTCTCTAGTTGAAGTTGATGTCGCTGTACTTTGTATATAAGGGCCAGATCGAATGTTATTTACTTATTTACCTTTATCTATTTACTTCCTGCAGCGTAAAGTCACAAGTAGACTGCAGAGTTTGCTATGTACATATACAAAGAACAGCGATGGCAAAAGTGTGGCGTGCGTTCTTGCTCCGATGTAGAACCGTTATCATCTGAGTTCACCTCTGTTATAGCACGTCTTTATGTGAAAACGGCAGTGTCAAAACTGTGGAGGGAGGGGGTTAAGTGGGGTCGTGAACACGACTGAGAGAATAAAACTGAATAAAAAAAAACCAAGCTAACCTTTACAAGTATTATAAATTTACACTGTTAGACTGGAATCAAATGAATGTTTTTTTAATCTAAAATAGTAAGAATAAGAGCAGCTCACTTCTCAAAACGGACTTGTTCGGGTTCGAACCCATGACGTTTTGATTACCAGTCAACAGCTGATACCGTTGTGCCACCGAAGCAGTTGTAGCAAATACGTGTCAATGTTGCACTCTAACGTGGTTTCTTTTTCTGCAGTTTTATTCTTGAATAGAATAGAACATTTTTTCTGTTATTTGTACCTTTTTTGTGAAGTATTTGATATTTGGAATTCAGGCTTCACATATTACACACTTCATGTCTACATTTTGTCAATTACTAAAACAAGAAAAACGTTTGTTTTAATGATGTGTTTACATAGGTTGTTGTAGACACGGAACACACATGAAATGCATGCGTTCCAAATAACAATATGGTATTTATAAAAGGTGTCATTTTGCTTGACTGCTCACTCTATACAACTCTAAGCAACTGACACGCAGGTAAACAGACTTGAGCTGAGAAAACTGTACAGAGGTGAGGGGATTTGATAGTAGGCTGCTTGCTGCTTAGACACATTTTATAGGACAAAAGACTCTGATGGAGAGGTGCAAAGCGATTTAAGGTGGGGCGGATCTACAAGTTTTTGTAGGCTCCTGTAATTCTAGTGTTTAAAAATAAAATGGGGGGGCCAAAGTTTTGAATGTTTTAGGCATTACATATCCAGTTTAAATCTGGCAGGCTTTGAACCCTGCCCTTGGAATGAAGTTGTGCAGCACCAGTCCTACAATTACTGAATTTCTTAGCTTGGAATACCATACTTATTTGGTAGCCGTTTTTTGGTTTCTTCCAAAATGGATTCAGAGCAACTTTATCTTAATGGTGAAAGTTTGAGAAATGGGTCAGTCCTTCCTTAGGGTATTTATCACATCAGCCTTTCCAACCGCAAGCTGTAAAATTGACTATAATGTCAGAATGAACCCTTCACCTTCTATGAATCTACAGATCTCCTCTAAGGTCAGTTATGGTGATTCTGCCATATGAAACCAAAACTTTTTCATCAAAGTAACCATAACTTCAGTATTGCATCTACAAAAACTAAGCAAAAATGTACTAGTGCATGCCGTGGTTATGATGACCATTTATCCCAGTGATTACAGTTGCATGTGGTTCTTTTAAGATTTCCAAAGTATATTGATAGAATTTGTATTTCTGCAAATGTGGTCTTGGTTACCTTGGCCAAAAATTAACAACCTTCTCTAGATGTGACCTTTTTTCATTTATGGTAAGGGACTTGATCAAAATATTTTAATGGAAAGATTTCTTAAAAGAACATACTGTAGGTTCCTCTTAAACTAATTTTCACTTATAATGCACTAAGCCTATTCTACAACCATAGTATATTTTCCAGCTCTCCTGTTAGCTTAAAGGTTTTTTTTTCTTATGCAGATGCGGGACTTTGAACTTGGAAGAGGCCTTCTACCTACAGCTAGAATGCACATCTTCTCCAGTGTATACTTTTTTTCAGAACTTTTGAGTACTGGACTGTTGGAAGCAAGCACTTTCACTGTGTAGCGATTCTAATTTAAAGACTGGAGTGACTAGCAGCCTGAAAAAGAAGAAACATTTTCATAAATGTCTTTACCAAATGAAAATAAATTCTTTTGTAGCTTTAAGCAATGAGCCTGAATGGTGTGTGGTGTATGGGTTTCCCCAATAACCCCCCTTTCTCTGCAGATATTACTTTGTATATTATTTTGCCCTTAAGTTAGAGATTTATACTGTGTGTCTCATTCTTCTCTTTTTTTTTTTTTTTTTTTGGTCTGTTTTAACTAACCATATAAATGTAAAATGGACACTGAATGTTTTGTAAGGTTCCAGTTTGTTTATTGATCTTGCTTTCACCTTAAGATGTCTGCATGGCAGTTATTCTACATGGCAGATATAAAGCATTAACTTTATTTAAGTGACATGCTCATCACAAGTTTTTACTATAATCTTAACAGTTTATCTGCACTGATTGATTTAATTAAGCAAACTTTCTCATCATATGAAATGTTTTGTGCTGTTGGTTATTCAAAAGGAAATGCTAACCAGACAGACCAGCAGGATACTCTGAAGCCTGATCTCCTCACGGTTTGAAAAGGTTTGTTTCCAAGTCTTTCTACCTGGATCATGTATATGATTTTTTTTTTTCCTCCTCCAATGGACTCTAATTCTTCTGTAAAAATGGTACTAATAGTATATGTAACTATATATTCTTAAATCTCAGGCAGAGCAGAATGTCAAAAATACTAAACGGACTCTTGGTTTTCATAACTTTTTTGGGGGAGAAACTGCAAATGCAGCTTTAAAAGCAGGCAGATCTCTTATTGTGATCTTTTATTAGCGGCATCTTCATTCTGATCTGTTCTTGCTGCTGCTGTCACAGACTGTTAAATGCATAATCAATTGTATGCTTTCTACAGAGTAGCCACAAATGTTCTGGCACAACTTTTTCCAAGTACCATCCTTGTGTGTGGAAAAGCAAAAGATGCACTTAACGGTGTTGTAAGGAACCTCTGGGCACCATTTGTAAATTTGCTTGTAAAAACAGTTTTGATCATAAATCCCATGGATGTCATCACACATGAACTTAATTATTTTTTTTTTTAAAAGTGTTGCAAAGTCTGTATAAATTGAAAATCATGCATATAAACATTTCATTGGTCCTGCTATTTTGGTTTCTTACTCTTTTTATCATAAGATTTGCAATACCCATAAAAAGTGATCATATCTTTGGAAGTTTCACAATTTGTTAAATATTATAATCTGCGCTGATTTTTATGGACAATTTGAGTTGAGGTTATTTGTACTTAGTGGAGTACCCTAAGAAAACGGTAGGGTAATATTATTGAAATGGGCAAAACTGGTCGTAGAAATATCTTTAAGTAGTTAATAGGGCCCTGTATGTTTTCTGACTCTTGAAGGACCCTTTTAAGATTAGTTGTGAGCGGTGCCACTACTCCGTGCATCCGGCCCACACTGCCTTCCTTGCATCATTGTTTCTTAACCTTTTAAATATATATATTAAAAATAAAAAAACGACCCACTAGCAGGTATTGCAAACCACCGCCTTGGTGAAATAAACATGGTTGGGGGTTCCCCATGGTGAAACAAGCTCTCAAAGAGATAGGGAAACATTGAGTAGTGCTGATGATCACTTGAGTGACCCAGTTGTGAACCAACAATGGCAACCAGCAGCACAGACCAGTAGTTGATAAATGCTGCATTACATGGACCCAGTATGCAGATGCCAGAACTCTTAAGATTGGTTTGTATGCATACTGATGACCCACACTGGACCCACAGAGCATCAATTGCAATGACTTGTACGCTTTGTAGCTGATGCCACATTACCAGTCCCAAGTGGAGTCGTAAATTGGTGCGTGACTGTACATTGAATCAGTGGATTTCATTTGACATTTGCTGATAAACACAAGTCAAACTGAAAACAAATCTCTGCAAAGTGGTTTAAATTACATATTTAAAACACAAAGTGTTTAACTGCATAAGTACTGAATCAACCCCACCTTTGCTGTGTCGTATTAAATCCTCCTTAATGCAGCAAAGGTTTTAGAACCGTGGTTCCTAAACTCTCTGTCCTGGGGACCCACTAGCTGCAGGTTTTTCTTTTATATCCATACTGTATCTCTGTTTAATAAAAGGCATTACAGTGATTTAGCAGTGAACTATAACATCTGCAGTTTGATCTATTTTATTTAAAGTATTACTTGGATAAAATGTGACTTTCATTCCATCAGCCTGGCATTGTTACTTGCCAATTGGTATTGTTTTTTCAAAGTATATATGGGCAAAAATCATGGATGAATAACTTGGTCTCTAAAGATAGGTTAGATGTTTTTGCTCAGTGGTTTAATTGTTACCTGTTACCAAGGTTGTCTGTATGGATCACAGCCAGCAGTTATACCTCACTCCTGAGGCTTCTGTTATGTATGCACATCCTCTCTGAGTTTGGGTTCCTTGTACCAAGGCTTTTTCAGAGAGAATTTGCAACCAGGTCAGTGGCCATCACCACTAACTTAGTCAAATCTTGTCTGCTGGCTCGATCATTTGTCATTGCGTTTTACTCAAAATTACCAAAGTCTGTAGCTTCCGTATGCTCCATGGTATTCTGGCAAAAGCTTGACCCGTTGAAATGATTCCACAGAAATTATTTATTTATTTATTTATTTTTTTTAAGTAAATATTCAAAGTAAAACCAGTTCACATAAAACTAGAAAAAAAAATGGCATTGTAAAGAAAAGTTCTTGTTTAGTTTAGTTTTTTTTTTTGTTTTAAAGCTTGTATATCTTGTTTCGTTCTTTTAAGTTTGCTTACAGTTGAACCATTTCTAAACGTTCCTAAAACTGTATGCTTATCCCATTTTCAGTCCCTGCTAGCACTGGGACCTATAGCAAACAACTGACTCAATTAATACACCATATTCCAGATATAGCAAGAAAGTTCTATCTTAACTTATGGGGGTAAACCACTACACCATTGTCTATGGCTATAGAAGAAAACGATTCTATTCAAATTCAGCATGTACTAATATGAGTTTAACTTAAAGCATGAACTTTGAAAGATTGGCTTTCACAGTCCTTGTTAGACTCGTGTCACAATTATTACATAATTGTCTGGTCATGATTATCTGAGCTGCGCGTGATTTATTTTGCATAATCATTTAGATATGTTTCCATTCATCTGATAAAAATAGCTGAATGAAACAGACCTGTCTCACTTGTAACACTATGTCCATGATGTTTCTCGCAGTGTAATGTTTGACCAGTGCTAGTATGATGACATTCAGTGTTGGAACGCTGGTTTTAAAAGTTACTTTTGTGTAAGTAACGAGTAAATTTAACACAGTCTCACTGGAACATTTTCTTGTGTGTGGTGTTTTTTTTTTCCCCTTTCTATGTGTATAATATGTAAAGTGTCTGTAATATAAAATATTTTAGCTAATTAACCAAGGTTGTGGCTTGGAGCTGCCATGATGAGCCGGAATACATCCAAAGCTGGGTATAAAAAGCCAGCCCCCGAAGTATGCTCACAATATATCTGAAGCCAAAAAGAGGACACAAATAAGGGATGGGGGGGGGAGGTGGTATGGTATCTTCTCTCAATATGGGGGAGTTTGATAATCACTGGCTCCCTCTCACCTAAAAGTGGTCATATTAAGTTTACCCCTCAGCTCACGCAGGATAATGTGTACTTGTAACTTTTGTTTAATACATTTTGCGTCTATGCTGCTCATGCGAGCTACATTGAAAAAATGATGCCAGATGCAGCAACGTGGTTTTCCAAAGTATTAAATTTCGAGGATAGCTTGGTTATGTTGATGTCAGAATGATAAAGCCGAATATAATGCAGCAGCTCATCGATGTGTAAGATAGACATGCAAAAAAAAAAAACAAATTGCTCACTCCCAAGAATATTGTATACTTGCCCTCCCTTTACTACTTTTAATGAATTTCTACTTTCTGTTAATTTTTTATTTAGCAAGGTTCTCTTTGGTAACACAAATACATCTGCATTTGTGCTACAAGTACTGCCTCTGAGAGTATTCTATATGGTTGGCAACATCTTGTCCCCAGTGAGAGAGTGCCTTAAGCCAGATAAGTTACATATGTTGGTGTTCCTTGCTGGAATCTACCTAGCCTGTGGAGGGCATGATTGCTTGTTGAGGTTATTAATGTCATATCTGCCATCTGTAATTTTTGGGTACAAAGTATGAAAGTTAAATTAAATGCAATTTTTGTAATGCAATTATAAAATGCAGAAATGCAGGGTGAACACAATCCACATGAATTTTACTTTAAATTTCTTCTGCCCTATGAACACCCAAGTCTGAAATTTGTCCAAGTCAATTATTTGAGTGGGGATAGGATTGAGGACTGAATGGTCTTTGTTCATTGATTGTTCTAATGATATTGGTGATTTACTCAAGGGCGTCGGGTGTGCAACTAAAATAGAATACCACACACCAAATCTAAAAATGGGTTTTTTCCCTTATACCTTGATATGAATTAAAAGAGCAGTGGCTCTAGCACGGATCCCTGAAGAACACCACTTTTAACAGCCTGTGTACTCATTTGCTTATTTTGTGGTAAATTGTTCTAAGTTCAATAACGTGAATTATACATATGTGTCCAGAATTCTAATCCTACTGTAGTTTGTGAATAAGATTGTTCTACGTACTTGGTGTATTTGGGGTCTTCAAGGTGAGGTCTTGTATGACATTTGCCTACTTTTGTTTTAGTGTATAATTGATTTTATATGATGAAAGCAACTTTTCATACAATCGTGTCAAACTTAACAAACCATAATTCAACTCCTGCCCGAGAGAAACGGAGAAGAGACTATAACGTAAGCAAATCTTGAAAATTCACAAAGAAACGGGAATGTACCCTAAAAAAAATGCTTATTCCTTACATTTTTGAGGCAATGCTAATTTGGAGCCAGATCCCTCTAAGACGGGGAGGGATTTGGGATTTGGGGGATGGGTTGTACAATGTCTGTCCCGGAGAGCCACCATAGCTACAGGTTTTCATTCCAACCCAACTGCTTAATTAGAAACCAATCCTTGCCAATTTTCACTCTGTCACATTTTTCTATTAAGGTGTTTTATTAAATCAAACAGTGCATGATGAACACACACAAATGTAATTAGGGGAAAAAGCTAGCTGGACAGCAGCTGGCTGCTTTCAATTTTTTTTACATCTTATTGCCAATAAGGATCCATTTAAAACAAGCGGGGCCACTAAAATGAAGCATCAAAATGTCACTTAAGCAGTAAGTCTTTCATCAGCAACAATTGACTTCTTGTTAAACTGGGCTGGAACAAAAACCTGCGGCTCTCCAGGACTGACATTGCCAGCCCCTGCCCTAAGACAAGGCAAACTAATTTTTAGAGGGTTTATTTTTTTGTGTGTGTTTTAATCAAACTCCGTTGATGTCGCTTAAAGTAATTGATTTCAAAGTTTTATTGCAGGTAATAAATTGCAGATTAATAAGACATTTTTATATAGGTACAGATTAGGTATTCTCTTTCCTATTGAGCAGAGAAAAAAAAAATGTACTACAGGGGTGCAAACTTTAGCTTGCGGGCCAGGTCCAGTCTTTTTAGATCTTAACATGGCCTACTTTATCAATGTTTAAAAAACATGTAACTGATGACCAATGATGACTGTTAGTTTTCTTAAAGACCTTCTTAAATGTTTGTTCTATGTAGCTTTAGCTGGATACATTTACATGTGACATTAAAATGCATCTCTAATGGCTGCTTGCATTTATCTTTATGGCACAGCACACAACTGTCAACTTCTAGTTGGATTAGAATTTGGCTGCTAGTAATAACCCAGCTTAATGTGAAAAAAGGTGACATACCACACTGTAGTAAGTAATGGAAGCATCTTCACATAATGGCCAAGATGTGGCAGTCTCTTTAAGCCAATGGTTGGTTGGTGTGGCCAATAAGCTCTTATAAAAAATTGAACTGATCTTAGTTTTAAGTTTTACTTGTTTGTATGGAATGTTCCTTGCTTTTAATACGTTTTTATATAAAAAATTGGGAGGAAAAAAGCTGCACAGTTGTCAAGGATAGCTATGCAGGTTACCTGTCTGCCGCTATGACACTACACTGTTTTGTCATTTTTGCTGACTCAGTTGCTGTATTTAAACAGAAAATGCATTGCCATTTCTACTTTGTTTTAAGAGTGATAGCTGTCCATTTCTGATCAACTTGGAATGAGGTGTATGTGAACCACTGCAATTCTCCTACCCAACTTAATTTTTGTCCATTTTCTGCTTGTAGCTTTACTAACTCTGCCTTGTCATAGAAAAGAGAAGTTGATAAAGTAGGGAAGATAGTTTCAAGAATTTTGAGGCAGAATGTATTATTATAATGAGGAATAAATTACCTGCAGGTAGTGTTTATAAAGACAATATGGTGGTTGTAGTTTCTTTTGATTATGTTCCAGTCTGTTTGATATGTAAAGGGTGTGTGGGGTTTTTTTTTTTTTGCCCTCAATGAAACTGTTTGCCCCTACTTTTAAATATGAAGGAATAACTTCTGAAATAAACCAAATGGTTTAAAAAGGTTCTGCATACTCAAATAAGGTAAACATTAGGTAATATATTTTAAAGTCCTTTTTTTCCTTTCTAAATTTAAGTAAAAGATATTCCTTTCCCATTGTATTTTGCAAGGATGTTAAGGATTAACCTAATTTAGCAAAATTAAGGCTGCGTGTTAGTAGTGTATGTTATCACAATACAATTAATTTAGTAGGAAAGATATTAGTACTTTGTTTTATTACTCTACTCCCGTGCCGTTTTCCAGCCCATAGGAAAGACACCAGAAGACACTAAGAACCTTGGAATCCAATGATGAAAACATTGTCTACCTATTCAATTGCCCTGCAGAAACTTGTGCTGTAGAATCCCCAGGATGGGATTTGATGGTCAGTTGGCCTAGGTCTTTAGCTTTATGGTGGATTTAGATTTTTTGTTGACTAAAGTTGACTTTTCCTTTTTCAATGTACAGATCGCTACAGGTACCACAGAAATTGTATTATTCTATTATTTTAAAGTGCCTCGCACTGTTATTGTAAACTTTTCATGATGAATATTTTTCACACTTAATATGTGATTAAAGGCTCTCATTGTTGGGGTTGAGTATTTTTTAAGGTTATGTCACTTAGTATATGAACTGGAAAAATATATCAACACCAGCTGTCACTTTGCTGGTAAATGTGCTACAGCCAAGCCGTTTTCGCAATGACTGCAACCATATACTTCCTACAACAATACAAGTCTTAAAAATTGCTGCATGGCATTTAGCCCACTCTTGCACACACAATTGCTTTAATAAATACATTTCTGTGGCAGACTTCTTGTTTCAGGTTCTGCTACAGCATTTCTGAGATTAGTAAGAACCTATTATCCCTCATGCAACACAAGGATGGCTTAAAACATTAGATGGTTGATCTCTTTATACTTCTTGATTTAACTCCATGCAGGATTGGGTCATGCCTTTCTTTTTTCCTGTGAACATTTTAAAACGTGAACAATTTAAAGTGAACAAGACGGTGAAAGTATCGGTGCTTGGTGTTTTATCGTTTACTTTGAAAGCCTGGTTTAATGTTGCTGGTTTAGTTAAAGGAGAGTTTTATTAAGAGTATGTGGTGGTTAGATGTTGCATAGTACACTAAGTAATATTGATGACTTGTATCTCTAAGGAAGTGCAGTCTATTTACAGTCTTCTTTAAACCCACTTTAAGATTATTTTACACATGCTTAGATTTTTCACCTCATTATGCTATGTGAATTTTATGATCTGTGAATGGTGTATGTTTCAGTTGCTTTTTTTTTTTTTTTTTTAAATAAACTGTTAGACCTCCTCAGCCTTACTTTGGCACCCTTTGAACCTTAGCAAATCCTTTGTGGTTGATGAACCAGAGAGTATGTCATGTACTTTTATTGTGCCGTTTCCAGTTCTGAAAATGCACCTTTTGTGAAATAGTTTAGCATGCAGTGATACACACAGGATTATGCAGAGAAAAATGTCTTTAGATTTCACAATGAGAGTTTGGGAGGGGGGGATGGAGGAGAAAGTGTGTCAGCACACCCGGGAACTCCTGGGAACTTCTTTAATAGTCTGCCTTAAAAATTATTTTAAAAGGTGTATTTTTAAAATGTCAACAATACAGTACCATTTGCAAAACTGACAATGTGTTTAAATTTTTTATTTGTATTTTTTTTTGATAACTTTTTGAATTATTTCAGAATTCATTAGTGAATATTTTTCTTTCATGCCACCATTTCATAAAGTAGCGGTGCCTTTTTGTATTCCAAATTCGGGAGCTCACTGAGATTTGTTGTGTGACTGACAGTGTTAATAAATATGCCTGCATGGAGCTTATAGCATCTCCAGCTGATGGGGCAATGAGATTCTGGGTGTTTGTTTTTGTTTTTCAGCTTTCTATTTATTTGTAATACTTTGTTAGGTTAATTATGGAGTCGTTTGAGTTTATTTTAATGCCATGCTTTTTTTCCCCCCATGACACTAGCTCCCTTCTCGCAACCTGAGAAACAATCTCCCTGAGATCACTGACAAGCCAAAAACATGTATAGAGAAGGTTAAGAGCGGTGGGATGACACAGACAAGCTTTTTTGAGTTAAAGGGACAACACTGCTGGTTTGAAATGTTGAAATAAAAATAACAGGTGTTGCTATAAGGATGTACTGCTCTTTGAAGTGTTGCGAGGTGTGAGTCAATAGTGCTGTAGAAGTGTTGTATCCTAAATGCAATTTGTTCTCATTGACAACTGGTTAGAGCCTCATTGTGTGTTTGTCACCGACATGTACATTGAATCTAAATCTGTAACTGAGTTGCAAAGTAGATTTTATTTGAAGTTTTAATGTGCCTCAGCAAGGAAGAATTCCTTCTCATAACTACATTTGATTGATTGATTTATTTATTTATAACCAGCAAGTTTTTTTCAGAGTATCTGATGTGCTAACTGACAGTGTTCTTGACATAGTAAATTCATCATTAGATACTCCCAGACTGTCTTAAGGCTGCTGTTAACCCCCTGCTCAAGAAAAATCTTGACTCCTCTGTTTTTGACAATTTTTAGACTGATTTTTTTCTGACCTCCCTTTCTTAAGTAAAATTCGAGAAAAGGCACTCCTTATGCAGCTAAATAAACACTTGAATAAACATACTGTTCTTGACAAGTTTCAGTCGGGTTTTAGAACAAATCACAACTCTGAAACTGCACTTGTTAAAGTAGTAAATGACTTGCGGGTAAATGCGGACAGAGGCAGTTTATCTGTTCTCATCCTCTTACATCAGAGTGCTGCATTTGATACTATTGATAACAATATTCTTATAAATCACCTTAGTGGGTGGGCCTGTCTGTCAGTATCTTGCATCGGTTCGTCTTACTTGACAGGTAGAAAATTCTTTGTTATGGTAATTTTTATATTTCAAAAACGCATGATCTATACTAATAAAAGGCAAAGCCCTCACTCACTCACTGACTCATCACTAATTCTTCAACTTCCCGTGTGGGTGGAAGGCTGAAATTTGGCAGGTTCATTCCTTACAGCTTCCTTACAAAAGTTGGGCAGGTTTTATATCGAAATTCTACGCGTAATGGTCATAACTGGAAGCAGTTTTTCTCCATTTACTGTAATGGAGATAAGCTTCAATGCCGTGGGGGCGGAGTTTTGTGTGACATCATCACGCCTCCCACGTAATTACGCAGTACATAGAAAACCAGGAAGACCTCAAAAAAGTGCTTAAGGTTATATACACACATGGATGGATGGATGGGTTTTCCTAGTTGGAGATATTCTCAAACATGATTTTTGTTGTAATATTCTAACAAAATATCACATTAAAAATATATTTTTAAATTTCACTCCTTTTGAAGTATGTTTGAAAGTATAATTTCTGCTGGATTTGTTAAATATACACATATTCACAGTCCTGAAGACCTAGTCTGATTGATCACCCACCCCATCCAGCCCTATATACAGTAATGTCTATACTGAACTGTCTAATTTAACCACGGGATCCTTTTTTTTTTCTCCTCTTTGATTCCAAGTCTCCCAGTATTCTCTGGTATGTTTTCAATTGCCAGAAAAACGACATGGAAGAAGAGCAGTGGCCATAGTGCCACAGCAGGATGCTGATGGGAGAAATAGAATAGAAAAGGGTTAGTATTAGTCCATAATAATAATGTAGTTTTTTTTTTTTTTTTTCCTTTCAAAGGACTAACAAAATATGTTGTGAGAACTGCCAATCAACAAATTAAGCATAGCTGCAGTGAATTTTCTAATGTTTGTATACTGTTAAATTTTCCATAGTGATGTAATATATACAGTATTTATAAAGGCACACTGGTGTCAAACTTTATGCTTAAGTTGGGTGCTTATTTAGTAAAATGAATATATAGACCTAAAGTGATAAAAGTGATAGAAGGTGGTTAAGGTGTGCGTCATAACTGCCAATTTACATTTTTTATTTTTTCTGTATTCAAAGACGAGTAGTTCTCATCCATTTAATCATTTAATTAACTTACAAAAGTTAGGATGTTCCGGTGACGGTGAATGTTATATTTTGTAATGATAGTTCTCAATTGAAGCATGCCAAGTGAGAACATTATAGGGCCGAGTACTTATCCCTGTGGGACACTAATGTGCAAAAATAATGATGCAGTGCTGTTAGTATATTTCTGTACATACTGAAATCGATTTGATAAATATTAAATCGTGCAAGGATGCTGCCTAGGAACCCAATGTAATTTTCCAGCCAGTGCAACAGAACTGGGTTGTCAGTGGTGTCAAAGGCTGTGCTTATCTAACATAATTCCTGTAGCACTTTCTTTAAAATTTTTTTCAGTATTTTAGTAGTAAACAAAGCAAAGTAGGTGTAGTATATCAGGAATATTAAAAGGGAATTAAAATATACATATAGAGAAAATAGAAAATGCTCAAAACATGCATTTTTCTGAAGTCTTCACACATGAGAAAGTGGATACCCTCCTAAGGCACTGTGTGTTTTGGAAATTGTTGTGAATAAAGTACTGCTCTGATTTAAATTGGCTGAACTCGAACAAATCACCAGGGGCCTCGTGTATGAACGGTGCGTACACACAGAAATGTTGCGTAAGAACTTTTGCACGTTCAAATCGCGATGTATAAAACCTACATTTGGCGTAAAGCCACGCACTTTTCCACGGTACCTCATACCTTGTCGTACGCAAGTTCTCTCGGTTTTGCAGACTGGCGGCAGCCAGCGTCAAAGCAGTGCTACTGTTCCTGTGTGGTTACTCTTTTTTATTTTCCTGGCGCAGCTTTATAAATACACTGAAACTAACCACATATTGTTTATTAGTGTAATGCATCTGATTGTAATTAACCTGTAACAATATAATGGTCCATGGAATAGCCATAGTATTCCAAATACCATAACTGCTTTAGTGTTGTTACTTTCACTGCACCACCACCTTCTTTCAGCTGCTCCCTTTAGGAGCTGCCACAGCGGATCATCTTTTTCCATAATACTTTCACTGCACCATCCGGAGCATTTATATCACAGTATCTGAGTGGGGAATCGCAACAGCAGCTGATCGGAAAGAGAATTATCGGTATACAGTATCAAGCTCACGCTGTCTTAGCCACGGCAAAACGTTTCAAAGCCTTTCCTGTATGGACCTCACGTTTTCAGAAACGGTTTCATCCCAAGAACTATAAACACACTCAATCAATTGCTCCTTGTAGGACTGTTTGAACTCATAAGTACAATTACTTCACTGTAAACTTGCACTACGGTTATAATATTACACAACCTGCGCCACTTTATAAAGCGCGTATTTACATATGATGACAATCATTTTTCTGATGAAATGCAGCAAAAATGTTGATTTTTATTATACAGATTAAAACTTTAACTTAATTTAAATCTATATTCTTCACTGGGATTGGCGTGAAGGATAGAACAATTAAACACAGTTCAATGTTCCTTAAACTTTTTGAAGAATCTGCACTCTAAGCTTACAGATGGCTTAACGTCTATTACAGAGTTGATTGTGTGGCAATCGGTTACTTGGAGAAAGAAAAGCAAGGACTGCAGGGATGGCCACGCCAATATATATTGAATATAAAACAAAGAGAAAATAACGACACAGCTAAAAATGCAGCGACAAATTTTGACAAAAGTTAAATGGTTGTGTCATGAGCACGAGACGGCTATGCAGTGTCCCCAACAGACGTGGCCATCCACCGTGCATAAGATACCATATTGACATTGGCGGGCGAAGGGGCCCCCGATTCTTTCTCTGCCCAGGGTCGCCACAAGCCTAGAGCCGCCCAGGAGTACTGCTGCAATAAATTTCATCGAAGGTCGCACCCAATCACTGCGCTGTGAAACCCATGTTTAATAACGTGCTTTAACTCCCATCATCATGAAAATGAGATCACGTATACATCTCAGTATTTTAGTTATTCAGAGAGCTGTAATATCACGAATGTAATGGATTCTGTGTCCTATTGGAGGAAGAGAGCCGGTTTAAGAAGCATGTAGTGCTTCACACACACAGAGCATCACGTACAAAACAAAGCATTTAACGTGCTACTTTAATTACGATGTGATTTGAGAAACTGGTTAATTAAACAATTTTAAGATGAAGTTTATGATCTACTTTAATGACAAAATAAACTACATGATTAAAGTGGAAATGTCGAGATTGAAGTTGGCATTTCGTGCATTTTCCCCACTGCCTTTTTTTTTTTTTTTTTCCTCTGTACCCTAATAAGCTTTCATGTGACACTCAGACAGTGGGCTACAACTCGCCTTTTCATGGCGACTTTGATACGTGACTTCTTTTTTATTTCCGGCAGTGTGCGGCTTTATGAACGTGAGCTTTCATGTTTCTCCAACACGCTATGTCACTCGATCTCCTTCCTTTTGTTGATTATACCACGGTTTAATTAAACAAATGGTATGTTTTTTTCCTTTGCCTCCACTTGGTATTCGCTGAAATTCTTATTTTCCCCCCGTGCTTTTCCAATTGTCTTTTCACAGAAGGCTGAGCTTAAGCGCGATTTTTTTTTTTATATTGATTTGCATATTCAAAAAGGAGTAATTCTGGGAGGAGTTGGGGCGTTACATAAAGCGCGTGCACGAGCGTTACTTTTCACGCTGACCGGGATTTATGCAGTGGAAGAACATGGAAGTTGGAGTACGCACAGATTCCTGTATCTGGATTTTTCTGTGCGTAAGCACATTTCGCCTTTTGTGCTTACGCCATGTCATAGTGCGAATTCTACATACGGTGTTATACATAAGGCCCCAGGACCAGATAATATTGAATGTTAAGGGCTTAAGGATGTTAGTAAATACATACCCTTGATGCATATTTTTAGGAAGTCACTGCACATTGGAGAAATTCCAAAAGATTGGGAAATGTCAAATATCTTGTTATATAAAAAGGGTGATTGGGCAGATGATAGCATCTGTAGGTCAGTAAGCTTAACATGCATCACAGGTAAATTTATTGAAGGAATTAAGGATAGGATTCAGCAACAACACATTGCAATATAAGGGTTTTTTGCTGAACAGTTAGCCTGAGTTCAGATGAGGGAGGTTATGTTTTTACCAACATGCTGGAATACTTTTGAGGAAGCAACAAAAGGATATGACCGGAGTGATGCATATATTACCTATCTTGACTTTCTGAAAACATTTGATAAGGTACCACATGGGTGGTTAGGCATCGAACTAAAAGTAGGAGATCATGGTGTAGTTTGTAGATGGGTGCAGAATTGGCTAAAACACAGGAAGCAGAGCGTTACGGTGTTAGGAACCTTACCAGAATTGGTTGATACGATTGGTGTGCCACAGGTGTCAAAGCTAGGGACATTGCTGTTTATAATAAATGTAGAATGATTTGGATTGGAATAATAGCACGCTGATTAAGTTTGTAGATGATACCAAGCTAGGAGAATCTGCAGAAAATTTATAAACCATTGAATTATTACAGATGTGCCAAATTAAATTTAATGTAAGTAATTGTAGTACTAGGGTGTTGTACCATGTTAGCCATTATGAATGCAGTGGGAAGTCAAGCAAAATGATACCTTTTATTGGCTAACTAAAAAAGATTACATCTTGCCTGTAGATTTGCCTCGAAAGAGTCCCAGTTGGGGCAGCTGATGGAACGGTCCTTAAGGATGACACTGCAGTTGTGACCCGTTGGACTGGCTACTGTGAGCAGTTATTCAAAGCTGATCCTCCGGCTAGTATGTTGGATATCTTTGGGTTCACGGTTCTTGATGCTGATCCTCCAATTAGCTGTGAACCACCCAATCTCACCGAGATTGCACAGCTGGTGAACCAGCTGAGGAGAAGGCTGCTGGGATCTGTGGTATCCGGGGTAAACTTCTCCAGGCTGTTGGTAAGGCTGTCCTTTTGGCATTGCAAGCAATCTTTGCTTCCATTTGGGAAACTGGCATCATCCCAACTTAATGGAAAACAGGACTTGTTGTCCTTATCTGTAAAGGGAAGGGCGATCGCCTGGATTGCAGCAGCTGTAGTAGAGGGATAACGCTGCTCTTGGTGTCGGGTAAGATCCTTGCTAGGATTGTCCTCAATAGAATCCATGATCACTTGCTCACCTACCAGCGACTGGAACAGTCTGGTTTTACACCTAAGTCTACCATCAACCGCATTCTGGCACTGAGGGTTCTCATGGAGCCTAAAAGCGAATATTGGCAGAGTTTCTCTGTAGCCTTTGTCAATTTTTGCAAAGCGTTATCGAGTACAGCCATCAGCAGTGTGTCTGTAGAGAGATTGTCAACCTTGTCGAGCCGTTTTCTTACCTTGGCAGTGACATGTCTCTGGTGACTCTTCCTATGAAGTCAGTAGACTGATTGGGAGAGAATGGGGAGTCATGAGGTCGCTGAAAAGGGTTGTGTGGCCAAATCTTTAGAGTCCTGGTGCTTCTTGTCTTGCTATATGGTTTTGAGACGTGGACGCTATCCAGTGACCTGAGATGAAGACTGGACTCCTTTGGTACTGTGTCTCTCTGGAAAATCCTTGGGTACCGTTTGTGGTGTTATGGGTCCACAGCTCGTTGAGTAAAGGCCATTTTTAAATAAATAATCAATGTGCTCGCGGCTTAGTGAGGGGACTTTGGGCCATAGTGGGCGACGGGACGATCCGTAGGGTGTGGGCGTTTCTCACTTAGTGCACAGGTGAGGAACTGCCCACATTCATGATTGTCCCGTGGCTAATGTTGCAGCTGCTGTGGCCCTCGTCATTTTAAAAAGAAGTGCGAGTCGGTTTTAAAGGGGTGTAAAAAACGATCGGAGAGAAAAAGGAAAGGAAAGAGAGGACGGAGGTTACAGGGAGCGAGTTTGGAAGCAGGCGGTGCCGGAGAGAGACAGACACGCGGTGAGCGCGCGATCGAGCGCTCGTGGGCAGCTGCGGGGAAGCTGGGTGTTAGGCCAACACCTAGACGTTGAGTTGAGGTTGCTTCCGCTGAGTGAGCAGGTAGCGGGAGTGCTTATATTTAAGCGACTGGCCGCATGAAGGCCATGGAAAGGCAGCGGAAGTCGGGAGACTTGGTGGTGGGAATCCCCAACGTGAGCGACCTGGCCGTTGTGGGAAACCAAGTTCTCCGGGACTGGGATGAGTGCCATACCGAAGCCAGGGATCGGGAGGTCTCCAGTCTCGGGTGTGTTGCAGGAGGGCAGCTGCAGAGAGCGTCTTGCCTGCTGCTTGGCCCAAATGGGATAAGCAGGTGAGACGCTAACAGAAGAGCACCGGATTTGTTGTTGGTTTTTAAGACTGCTTCCAAAAGAAGGTTTTAACCTCTCGTTTTTAAGGATGTGTTTTTCTATTTATTGATTTTTAACCTCCACGTGTTTTTATGGATTATTTATTTAATGAACATTGAAGCTGCACTATTTATTTGAACACTGTTTTTGTTGGTTTTAAATAAAAGCACTACTCATTTTTGCACCACCCCTTGCTCAATTGTTTATTTGCCTCCATTGACTAGCTCACTCGGTAACATTATCGACGGTGTTGGGTTCAAGGGTTCCCAAAATCAGATGGGAGTGTGGAGCCAGAACCCACATCGTCACACCGTTGGATTGACTTTTTGTGTCGAATGAGCGGTTGCTCATGGATTCCTGAATAAGGCACATTACCTGCATTGTGAGGGCGCATCAATTACGGCACTATGGCCATGGGGCGTGTTTCCCCAAGGGTGATCCATCTCGTAAGATCCTCGTTGTTGGGGACCTGAATGGCTGGACCAGGCCAAGGGGTTTCCCACCACACCTGGCTGTGGCAGAGAAAGGGTCATCTCTGGAGGGTGGGACTGGACCGCATGTCTGCCTGTGGGATTGCAAACCGGGATCCCGAGTTGTTTCGTTGTGTAGTAGGTGTGGCACCGCACTGTGCCAGTGCATGCTGCCCAACCTGACTTGAATATAAGGTGTCATTTTGCATGATTTCTCACTACATGTTAGTAAATGTAAATTGTTAATCGTAGGAAGGAAAAATGTTAGATTTGAATACACAATGAGAGTTCTTGTACTTTGGAGTTTACCTTATTAGAATGATCTAGCAGTCATGTTGGACTCTCACTATCCACTTCCAGACAGTGGTCAGAAGCCATTAAGAAGAAGGTTACAGGTTGAGGAGATTCTGGTGCTTGCATTTTGCTGCTGTTCTTCCTTGTTAATACTTTTCATTAGAATTTGCGCTAATCTTGCACGGTTTCCTCTTATGGTATGTATGGTTCATGGGTGCAATTGACTTGAATAGCATTGATTTTTGGATTTCTTTTTACGAACGTTACCTTCACTGGGTTTGTAGCCTTGGGAACAACTGACTTTTTCTGTGGTTCACTGAACAAGACTTTCTTTTGAATGTCCGCTCCTACCTGATGCTTGATCTACCAACATTTTTTTTTTTTCTCTGCACCTTAGAGATCCGGGAGCTCAGAATATTCTGTTTCCCTAATTATGATGGATATGCTGGATTGCTGTTGATTCCTTCTGTACCTGCTTCAACTGGGAATAACTGAGAAGTGATCTGAAGTGGCTTGCGGCTTAGGGGGCGATCATTCCTGTAATAACCAGTGCTATATGTATGTGGTTGTATGCTGGAACCTCTGAATTCTGCTAGCTATCTTTCATGTGCATCTTGTGATATCTCCTACTATGCTGCTTTTTGATTTTTATTTTGCTGCTTTTTTGTTATCGGTCATCCTCACTGCCTCTCGCATTCTCTGCTGTGCTGCTCCACATCTCTGCTACTGTCATAAGTATTACTCTGTATTATGCTGAAATGTTCAAGAAACAACACTACATGATCATAATTTATTGCCAATTCATAAATGCTGCTAAATTTTATTTATGAATGGATATGGCCCTGAAGATCTGTGTGGTACTGCTAGAATTGTGGTTGGATATATTTAAACGTCTAATATGGGTGCTGCAAAAATTATATATTTGCCTAAATTACATCTCACAGAATTATCTGAAAGAACACCTCCTGAACAAGTATATTTTTAATTTATGAAGAAATGTAAAATTGTGGTGGTAGTGCTTTAGCTGAAGTAGTTTCAGACATATAGTATGAAGATAGTTTTGTATTTAATATTGTTCACCAAAGCAGCTTTATATTTCCAAGAGAGTGAATGATTAGCAAACAATATTTTTATTATGCAAAGATTCTATGCCAATTATTATACTTATTTTAGTTTTTCTAGTAACACAGGTACCCCTGGTGTAGGATCTGATTTCAATTCTAGGTCAAAATTATGCTCTTTTGTAATCTGATTATTAATTGATTTAGATTTTGTTTCATAGCTCAGTTTATAAGATGTTCCACGGCAGGGATTCAGAGTAGCATCTGCAGAACAGGTGGAATAAAATATAGCCTTTGATTTATGATAAGAAGGCTGCAGTCTGGGAGGTGCTCTAATTAGTCAGCCAGGAAATTTTGATGCCATATTTTGGGAAGAAATAAATGTTCTGTTCAATTTAGGTATCCTTTTTTAAATAAATAAATAAATAAATAAATAAATATATGTATATTGTGAAATGATTAGACTCGTGACAGTCAAAATGTTTTGGGGCAGCCACCCGTTTAATTTCCCCGGCTGCAAAAGGGTTTGAAAATAGCACTGGAATGGAAGATGAACTGAACTGAAGATGGTTGGAAAACATGGTGGTTTTAAATTTCCAGACAGGAAGTGGCGTAGTGAACCAGGAAGTGGCGTAGTGAACCTGGAAGTGACATGCTTCTGGGGTTGCCACAACCGGAACCGGACGTGATGTTTTCAGGTTTTCCCATGGTTTTTTTTTTTTCTGCAGTGACAACAGAAGAAAGTTTAGCGCACCCTGCCGCCCCCTGGCTTGGCGTGGAATTACCCTCACGTGGTCCATGCAACTCCCATCTATTCAAACCTGTATGACACGAACCCCAGCCCAAACCCGTCGGGTCAGGCGTACCTGTCTGAGGTTGTGACTCCGGGAATAAGCAATTGCACATTTAGTCTCCAAAGCCTCCTGCTTTACGAAAGCATACCTGATCTCCCGGTTCAACAGTAACGGGTGTTCCATGCCATTGATGCTTTGGCTCAGCATGGCTCCAAGATCTGTGTCCGACGCTTCCATCTGGAGGATTGAAGGTAAAGAAAAATTGGTGGCTTTCAAGACTGGCGCTGACGGAAGGGCTTTCTTCAGGTCACTAAATGCAGCTTCTGTTGCATTATCCCATGCCACATGATTCGGTTTCCACTACTTTGTGAGATTGGTCAAGGGCATGCCTCTCTCAGAGGGGTACAAACCTGCGATAATAACCTACTAAACTCGGAAAGGCTTGTACCTGCCGCTTGGTCATTGGACTGGGCCAATTCAATTTGGCATCTGCATGGCATCTGTTTTGGAGCACTGTGGTTTAATCATACCCCGGCCCACTAGGTAGCCTAAATATTTGGTTTTGACTAGCCCAAAGTAGCATTCCTTCAGACTAATATGAAGTTCGGTATTCGCTAGTGACCACATCACAGCTTGAACTTGCTGTAGGTGTTCATTCCAGGTGCTGGAATAAATGACTACCTCATTTAAGTAGGCAGCACTATACAAGAGTTGGGGATGGAGTACTTTGTACACCAGACATTGGAACGTCGCAGGCGCCACATGTAATCCAAATGGAAGAACTCGATACTGCCAGTGTCTAAACACGGTCTTCTCCTTTGCAGAGTCTGTTAAGGGAACCTGCCAATACCCTTTTGTAATATCTTGCAAGAGTAGTCAAAAATTTGGCTTGTCCTAGTCGCTTGAGGCGGTCGTCCACTCATGGCATTGGATATGCATTGAATTGGGAGACATGGTTAAGCCAACAAAAGTCATTACAAAACCTCCAATTCCCCTCAGGCTTTCTGACCAAAATGGTAGAGGTAAGTTATAGTCCCAGGTTCAGTCCTAACACCAAGATTCAGCATTTGTTTGATCTCCAGCTTCCACGTCTCGGGAAGACGATATGGGTGTTCTCAGACTATTACCCCTGGTTCTGTCACGATGTCATTTGCAACCAGGGTGATTTGTCTGGGTTTCTCACTTGCTACCTCTGAGACAGATGGGATAACTGCTTTGAGCTCCTTTCGTTGTCAACGAGTCAGATTATCACCAGAGAGAGTTTACTTTTTGAGCAAAAAGTGAGCGGTGCTGTCCAGTGGAGGGATCCAAGTCCCTTTCCTTCCATGGTTTCAGCAAGTTTAAATGATAAATCCGCTCGCTGGGTCTGCGATTTGGTTGTTTAAACAAATAGACCAGCCCCTTCCTCTCCTTAACTTCATTCGGGCCTTGCCAATGTTCCAGCAATTTGGAATGTGAACTCCCAAAGAGATATACCACACTTATAGCAACGGACCTGGGCTGCTAGTGCCTTCTCCATATGAGAGTTTAAAATAGGTCTGATTTTTGCAGATCTATTGCGTAACAGTGTTATATTCTTCAGTATATTTGTAGATGGAAGGGCTTCCTTCCAATCTTCTTTTAAAATATCCAATATACATCGTAGTTGCTGTCCATATAATTCAAATGGTGAGAACCCCGTAGTGGCTTGTGGGACTTTCTGATATGCAAAAAGGACAACAGGGAGGAGCTGATCCCAGTTCCTTCCATCCTCATTGACTACCTTGTGCAACATCTGTTTGAGAGTTTGATTTAAACCTCTCGACTAGTCCATCGGTTTGAGGATGATAAACCGATGTCTGTAGATGTTTTATTTTCAGTAATTTGGCCATCTCCATCAACGTCCCTGAGGTAAAAGGTGTGTGTTGATCCGTCAGGATTTCTTTAGGGATGCCAACTCGTGCAATGACCCCTACCGATTCCCATGTGATACCTTTGTGCTGTGACATCAAAAGCAACAGCTTCAGAATATCAGGTAGCATAATCTACCAGGACCATAATGCATTCATGACCCCTGCCCGAGGGCTCTAGGGGTCCCACCAGATCGACCCCAGTTCTCTCAAAGGGAACATCAATTAAAGATAATGGGACCAGAGGAGCATGGTCCCTCCTAGAAATCTGTTGCAATTGACATTCCGGGCAGGACATACTGTACAAAAGCAGCAGACCTCCTCATTAATCCCGGGCCAAATAAATCTGAGCTTAATTTGCTGTAATGATTTCTCGGGGCCCAGATGCACTCCCAGGATGTGAATATGAGCCAGCTCACAGACTTGTCGCCAGTAAGTCTGTGGAGCTAACCGGGACCGCACCTCCCCCTCGTGTTTTGCCACCTGATATTAAGGGTTATTATTTAATACAAAGTAGGGACCCTGTGGCATGGGATATAATGGGCGTTGGCCATCTATCAGAACCACTGCATTTTTTGAAAATTTAAGGGAGTCATTGTTCCACTGTTCCCTTTTAAATGCAGCCGTGGTCTGCCTAATTGAAATTACAGACATGTGAGAGGGTCAAATTCGACCTCCAGGGGCAAGGTTTCATCACGGATTGGTACAGCGTCTGAGGATGACAGGTTTTGCTGCAATGTCCCAGGCATTTCCACGTCATTATTAGTAGTTGAGATCTGTCGCTCTTCTGGCTGAGTACATGGTGTGGAGGTAGCTGAGGATGCGATGTTTACATCCATGATTAGACCTAGTGCTTTTACAGGAGTAATAAGTGTTTTACTGTGATTAAGATCGGACCAATCTCTGCTTATTATTTTGGGGAATAGAGGATTCTCCATTCCGCCACCACCAATTTCTTTAATACACCTTCATGGCAAATGTAACCGTTGGCGGACGGATAGAATCGGATATCCTCATGAATACAGGCTATATTGGTCTTAATTTTTATTCACTGTTGCGGCAGCACTAGATGGCAAGCAACAATAGAAATGTTACTGCTGAAATCAAAGTTGTAACTTTGTGTCCGTTTTGGTAGCGCTTCTTCCGTATGAGAAAAGGCCAGAGGATTAGTCTGGGCACACCACCCCTCCCTCCGTATTACTCTGCAGACCCCTTTGTCGCTTTGGTAGAACCTTATGGCGAAGGGCGCTGCAGAGTGAGCCTCGCATTGTAGCCACGGGACTCAGTGTTGGGAATACAAGCATGTCTAGGTCCACACAAGTCCCGTTCTGAATCTCCCAAGCAGGGTTGCATTCTTAACCTTTCTATTATCTCTATGAATGAGACCATATTATGTCCCCAGGTCTGCTGGGCACTTTTCTTGGGCAGTGCATGAGGCAGTAAAGTGCAGATTACCTGCTCCACTATTTGGTAGCTACTACGTTCATGTGGCCTTAGCCACTTCACTACCTTTTGCCCATAATTTACAGACCTGTCTTTTGGTCGCTCCAGCTATATTAAATTTCCAGGCCATTCTGTCTCTTCCCTGTCAACCCGGGGAATCCCCACCTTTTAAGGAATCCTCTTTTGTGGGGTATTTGGGAACAGTCCCCTTACTAGAGAGTTCATGATAAATTCCGAGTGTGTTCCCATCTGAACCTGGTCCTATCCTGTAGATCCCCTTTTTACATGCCAAGGTGCCTTAGAATTGACACACTTAATGTTTGGGTTTAGTAACCCATATAATTTCCCTGGCTGCAAAAAGGGTTTGAAACGTGTGTGACAGTATATGTATAATGTATGTACACTGTTACTTGCACACCAACAACATTTATTTATATAGCACATTTTCATACAAACAGTGCTTTACATAATAAAGAATAGAAAAATAAAAGACAATATGAAAACAAAATAAATCAGCATTAATTAACATCGAATAAGAGTAAGGTGCAATGGCCAGGGGGGACAGAAAAAACAAAAAAAAAACTCCAGATGGCTGGAGAAAAAAATCTGTAGGGATTCCAGACCATGAGACTGCCCAGTCCCCTCTGGGCATTCTACCTAACATAAATGAAACAGTCCTCTTTGGATTTAGGGTTCTCACGGAAGGGCTTGATGATGATGATGATGGTCATGTAGACTTCTGCCTTTTAATCCATCCATCATTGTTGGAGTATCAAGAAGCTTTGAGTAGGTGGAGGTGGCGCGGGCCACCACCACAAAGAAACCGGAAAAAGAAACAGAAAAAGAGAGTAGGGGTCAGTACGGATTTTAGAGCCACCATGAGTAATTATTATGAGGAAATTGAACATAGAGTATCAGGATTAAGTTAAATTAAGTTAGATTGAAGTTATAAAAAGGCCATGTTAAAGTAATGTGTTTTCAGCAGTGTTTTAAAGTGCTCCACTGTATCAGCCTGGCGAATTCCTATTGGCAGGCTATTCCAGATTTTAGGTGCATAGCAGCAGAAGGCCGCCTCACCACTTCTTTTAAGTTTTGTTCTTGGAATTCTAAGGAGACACTCATTTGAGGATCTGAGGTTATGATTTGGAATATAAGGTGTCAGACATTCCGATATATAAGATGGGGCGAGATTATTTAAAGCTTTATAAACCATAAGCAGAATTTTAAAGACAATCCTGAATGACACAGGTAACCAGTGTAGTGACATTAAAACTGGAGTAATGTGTTCGGATTTTCTTTTCCTAGTTAGGATTCTAGCAGCTGCATTCTGCACTAGTTGCAAACGATTTATATCTTTTTTGGGTAGTCCAGAGAGGAGTGCATTACAGTAATCTAGTCGACTGAAAACAAACGCGTGAACTAATTTCTCAGTATCTTTCAGTGATATAAGAGGTCTAACTTTAGCTATGTTTCTTAAGTGAAAAAATGCTTAATGCATGTTTTGTCCTAGTGATCTGATTAATATGCAATTTTTAAAATTCAGATCACAGTCAACAATTACCCCTAAACTTGTTACCTCCATCTTGACTTTTAATCCTAATGTACCCAGTTTATTTCAATTTAGCCTCATTGTATCCATTATTGCTAATCACTAAGATTTCAGTTTTCTCTTTATTTCACTTGAGAAAGTTACTACTCATCCATTCTGAGATACAAGTCAGACATTGTGTTAGTGAATCAAGAGAATCGGGGTCATCCGGTGCTATTAATAAGTACAGCTGTGTGTCATCGGCATAGCTGTGGTAGCTCACATTGTGCCCTGAGATAATCTGACCTAACGGAAGCATGTAGATTGAGAAGAGCAGCGGACCCAGGATAGAGCCTTGTGGAACACCATATCGGATATCGTGTGTCTTCGAGTTGTAATTACCACAACTAACAATGTTTTCTCCCTGTCAGGTAGGATTCAAACCAATTTTAAGACACTGCCAGAGAGGCCCACCCATTGACTAAGGCGATTTTTAAGAATATTATGATCAATGGTGTCAAATGCAGCACTCGGAGATCTGGTGGCAGACAGAGGCCATTTTATCTGTTCTCATCCTCTTAGATCTAAGAGTGGATTTCTTACTTGGCAATACATTATATATCATGAAAATGATATCATGTATACATCTCAGTATTTTAGTTATTCAGCGAGCTGTAATATCACAAATGTAATGGATTCTGTGTCCAATTGGAGGAAGAGAGCCAGTTTAAGAAGCATGTAGTGATTCACACACAGAGCACATAGAAGATCATATATAAAACAAAGAACTTAAGATGTGATTTGAGAAACTGGTTAATTAAACGATTTTAAGATGACGTTTATGATGTTCTACTTTGACAAAATAAACTACGTGATTAAAGTGGAAATTTCGAGATTGAAGTTGACATTTTGTGCTTTTTTCCCCCACTGTGTGCATTTTTTTTTTTTTTTTTTTCCCTGTACCCTAATAAGCTCATATGACACTCTAGACGGTGGGCTACGACTCGCCTTTTCACGGTGACTTTGATATCTGCGCTTTCAAGTTTCTCCAACACACTATGTCACTCGATCAACTTCCTTTTGTTGATTATACCACGGTTTAAATCAACAAATAGTATATTTTTCCTTTGCCTCCACTTGGTATTTGCTGAAATTCGTATATTTTCCCCCGTGCTTTTCCCATTGTCTTTTCACAGAAGGCTGAGCTTAAGGGCAATTTTATATTGATTTGCATATTCAAAGAGGCATAATTCTGGGAGGAGTTGGGGCATTGCATAAAGCATGTGCACGAGCGTTACTTTTCACGCTGATCGGGATTTATGTAGCGGAAGAACGTGAGACTCCTGCATCTGGGTTTTTCTGTGCGTAAGCACATTTCGGCTTTTGTGCTTACGCCATGTTATAGTGCAAGTTCTACGCATGGCGTTATATATGAGGCCCCTGGAGTGTAAAACTATCGCAGCTCCTACCTCACAAACTGTCCTTATTCCCTGGATTTCCCTGACCCCATCAGATTCAAATTTGCCTTTTACTTTTACATGCAGACAATTTCCTGTTAGATTAGCCTTTGCAATGACAATAAGGCACATGTCCAAACTCTTAAAAAGATATGCCTGTATCTGCCAAAAACCTGTTTTCAGTCACGGACATTTGTATGCTGCTCTCTCCAGAGTTCCATCTTTTCATTCACTCACAGTCGTATCCTCAAACTTACCCCATTTGGACAACTGTGTCTTTCAGGAAGTGTTCACCCATCAATGAATAATTATGCGGCGTATGCTACGCCGCGGATTGGCTAGTTTTATATGTTTAACATGTGGATATTTCAGTTGTAAGTGTATGTAAGATTGTTTAAAACTTGTGTTTTTTTTTTTTTTATATATAACTTTTCTCATATAAACAATATTTGGGTAACATTTACCACTGGACACACCATTTTAAGGCTGTTTTATTTTCTTAGTGGTGTCTTTTGATAAGTTTATTCCTGTTTATTGGATAACATACTGATCTCCATCTTGTATCATCCTTGCTCATCCTCTTCTCATTCAGATTTTATGGAAATAATATTTGGAAGGGTCAAAAGAATATGCTAGATTGGTGTTCATTTTCAGCTTTTAATACAATCCAGCTCCACACTTAACAAATTGATTGGCCAATTCTGTTTGGATCCTAATTGATAGGGTGGATTCTGGGCTTTTTACGTAATAAATCAGAAAAAGTGATTTAATCTGTATACAGCAAGGCTGTCTGTCACAATTGAGTACAGGAGTACACAAAAAGACAAACTGCCTCAAATTTTCAAAAAACCTATTTGTGATTCTTCTACAAGATTAGCAGGACAGCTATGAATCTGTTAGAGATATTCAGCTGTAAAAGGGAACACACCATTGAACAAACTTGCTAAGATAAATTATATAGTTGTAGATCTTAAGAGGTCCTCTTTCCTACTATCACACTATTAAAGTTTACATTTACAGTTATTTCTTTGGCTGAGGCCTTTATCTAAAACCACTTACAGCATTTGAGTTAAAATTGGATACGTTTGTTTTTCCAATTGGAGCATAGGTGGGTGAAGTGGCTTGCTAAGGGTAACACAGTGCCACTTGTGGGATTTCAACCCACAACCTCATGGTGTGAAATCCAAAGCCTGCAAAAGATCCATAGGAAGGGGAAGACACGACTTTTCCATTCATAGGAAACTAAATGGACAAAATCATAATGACACTTTGCTAGTCTTTTATTGAATCTATTGTTACGTTTTGTGTCTGTTTGGGATTAAGCATTAAGGATTTTAAACATCTTAACATTGTAAAAGGCAATACATTTAAGAACTCTTTTATTCCTAGAGTTATAAGTATTTTGAATTTTATTTTTTGTAGGGATGCTTCTAAATTCTAAACTATTTTGTGTACTATTAAAGGTAATTTTACTCAGGGTTAGCATAAAGAACAATGTGTTCTTATAGTAATACTAGTTGTCAGTTTTGCTACTTTTCTTATTCTGTCTGTGGTACAATGCCTTGTATTTTGTACTTTCCAACAGCCAACAAATTTCCCTCAGTGGTAATGTTGAACCTAACTGATCTGAGAATACAAAAACACTCAGTCTGACTGTGATTTGCTGGATTGAAATAACATTCGTAATGAATTATAAACTGTGAACTACTTGTATTTACAATCATGATGAAGTTATTAATTTAATAAGAGTGGTTTAGAAACAGAATTGATTCTATCATTGATGGCTTCAGTGCCGTTCTCTTCCGTTTTATTTTTCTGCCTGCTGTATTACAATTCTGCTGCTGCTACTTGCAAGGATGTTTAACACACTAGAGGCAAGTCTAGCAAGTGAAGAGAAAGATGCCTTCTGTCTTTTCCACCAACACAACACATCCTCATCTTCTATGCTATCGCTTTGTGTAGTCCTGAACTTCATCTTTGTTTGTTGTGTCATCCATAGGCATGATCACCTGTTTTTCAAACTCTGCCACTACAGGTGTTTTTTTTGGCTGCAGGTTCACTAAGTCGTTCATCACCTGATGTGAAGTAAGATATTGGATACCTGGCCTCTTGGTGAATATCTTCCCTCTTGGTATTGGTGGCGGTATGAGAAATTACAGATGGAAAATAAGAAAAATGAAGGGTAGCCATTTGGATTAAAAAAAAAAAAAAAAGTTCAGAGCTTGATGTTTAATATTAAAAATGGGACTGAATATGACCCAAAACACGATGGTTTTTTCTGGGCCCGTCATGTTGTACTCCTATAGTGCATTAGATTTGCATGCCCAATTGGAATGAATCTTCCAGTATGTCTGGCCATTTGGCAACCTTTTTGAAGATTTGTTTATAGGCTTGTCTGTGACCTACCATGCACTCTTCAATCAATTTACATCATTTGTATGTGGATATTGTTGTGGCGAAAAATTACCACCATGAGGCTTTTTACCTGAAAATGAAGGCTCAGGATAGGCAAACAGAGTTTTAAAGCTTTATTGCAATAAAACAACTATAATAACACGGACTCAACCCAATACGGCCAAATTGAGCTGAGCCCCGTACAGTTCAACAATGGAAGTTTTATATAACAATTTCTTATCACTCCGACCTCGCTCAATTAGATCTTTTGCTGTTTTTCTCTGAGTCCCTTCTACGCCTGTCTGGCCAGTTTCTCGAGTTCTCATGGGAACCATCATTATCTCCTGACTTTCCATGCAACTAACTTCTGTTATTTCACTGTCTATTGTCCACTTTTTAGTTTCTGTTTTTGCTTATTTCTTTCACTGGCCAAGGCCAGTACAGACGTCATTCTTCCTTTTATGGGCTTTCCTCTCGTCATTTCCTCCTTTCTCGAACTTTCGAGCCAGTTTTTCTGATGCCCAAAGCTAAGTTTTAAAGAACAAGAAATTTTTCTTCTTTATTTAATCATTGCGTGGCAGTCCTGACTTGCATTTCTATCTACACTAAGGCAAATGCTTATATATTTGTCTATATATATTTATGCTAATACATGAATACACTAGTTTTATTTTCCATACATTACATCATCTTCCTTTTGCTCTTTCTGCTGACTCACTGTTCCAGCTGGCTTCTTGCGTGCCTACCAGAACCACTTTTTCTATATTAAGTCAGTGGTATTGTTCCTCCGCTTCCTAGCCTTGAACACAGATGTTCTCATTCCTCCTTATCCTGTCCTTGGGTGGTTACTGTACGTCATTCTTGTCCTGCTCTATTCTTCCTCTCAATACTGGTAATTTTCCTTTTTTTACTAGAAAATGCAATATGACTGATTTTTTTTTTAGTTAACCATTTGCTAGACCTATCTTATTTGCTTAACATTCTAATTTGTGCTTAATCTAATGTTTCAGAAGCTTTTTATTACTTTTATGGCTATTTATGCTAATATGCTATTTATGCTAATATATACATTTTTCTCTTCCATAATGTAGTTAATATTGGGAAAATTAAGTGTATTTAATAATGCTTACATATGCCCATCACACTCGCAATGTAATTAGGAAAAAATTCAGCATTTATTAGTTTTAAATATTTTTATTCCCTTTGGATGAAACCTGAAACTTTTTTTTTAATCCAAATTATAAAACATACTGATAGTTATACAGGTTAGTTTTTAAAATAACCAGTTTCTAATCCCTTTTAAAAAAAAATTTATGTATCTTGGGGGAAATTACTTAAATGTTGTATTTCAGAAAGGGTGTCATTTATATTGTTGTGACTGGTAATACAATAAGTTGGAAATTTCCCCGCCAAGATTTAAATGCCTTCTTTTTGATTGGTGAGAAAAGCAGAGCAGCATAAAATGACATAACATTATTTGGTGGAGTAAACAATAAATTTCTCCAGTTCTCTATAGCATTGTTCTTCAACCAGGTTGGTGCTTCACAATGGTATCCCTTGAGAGCTACCTATTTGTGCTGTGGAAATAATGTGTAGCGCACCTTGGTTTGAACTTGAGCGGGATCTCCACAGATGGTCGAGACCTGTCTGAGGTGGACAGGGCTACCCGGAGAAGCTGGCATAAAAGCAGCTCTGTGATTGCTATGTTACAAATACTGCACCTAGAGCACTTTGGATGTGTCTTCTAGCTGCAAGAGTCCATCTTGCCTGTGTGTGTGCTTTCTTGCAAGTCTCGCACGGCTTGTGGATAGTGGGCATAAGAGTTGACTGTGAGACGGAGAGGGGTGGGCAAAGGGACAAAGCGCTGGGAGATGCCCCCAAAGTGCTTACTTATTGCAGTGTTTGTGAAGGCTGATCTTGGAGCAGCTTTTTTACCAACTTTGGTAGTCCTGGTCCTTTGGATAGTTGAGCACAAGTATGAGATATAATGTGTTTGTGGTTAGTAAAATAGTTGTGTGCCGTGGAATATTTTTGATTACAAAAAGTGTGTCACTAAAGAAAAAAGGTTGGGGAAACACTGCCCTGTAGGCTGGCTCGAATGTGGGGTTTCATAACTTGCAGTAGCTTGTTTGTTTTGATTTCTCATTTACCTGACACTAGAAAAGCAGCATGTGAAACTACAACTTTCTCACCCAAACAATTAGACTTGTCCCTGTTAAAGAGACCCTCATTAACAACAATGGAGGGAAAAAAAACAGTTGGGTAAAAATGAAATTCTAAGTGATAGAAATTTTGAAGTCTGTGGGCCTCCGTTATGTGCCATTGGTTAACTGGGTGTATCAGAAATACCATGTAACAAAGTACTTTTTTCTTCTGCATATTCATAGCATACTGTTAAAAATGCTACATTCACCCTTGATTGTGTTAGTGTGAAAGAGATAGCAGCAGAACTCTGTATTAATGCAGCATGTGGTAATATACATTTTTTTAAATTTAATCAATTCAAAGCTTAAAAATTGTTAAAAATCTAGACACTCCAAATGGCATCAAAGACTAAAACTATTCCTGCCTCATTATGCACTGGATATGAATAAATGTCTATCAATAAAAAAGTTACCATTTACTTTTACTCATTTAGAAGCACTGTCGTGTTCTCTTATCACAATTTGAAAAGCAGCATCTCCATAACACAAAAAAAATATTTATTCATGCTCCATTATGTTCAATTGTGGTGTTTTCATTTATTTGTTTTAATGTTCTGCGATCATAGATTGCTATTGCAAACTTAATGACAATATGCAGGTGGACAACACTGTTGGCATTTTCAAAAACACAAGGCTGTGCACCGATTTTTGTTTTAAATTTTTTTAAAGGTGGTGTAATTAGTTTAGTTTATCTCGGATATATTGTTATATGTGACGCACCCCTGGTATGTGGAAGTGCTTGATAATGCTCCACAATTTTCCATATTTCTAACTTCTCGTTTCACTAAGGGGACCTTCCTTTTCCACACTTGGAGGATAACAAGCAAAATATAAAGATGGCTATACTTGAGGCTTGTTAGAGTATTGCCATATGTAAAATAATTAGCACCTGGTGATTGTTTATGAATCAGACACTTCAAGCAGTCATTGCATGCAAGGGAAATGTAATAATGTACAAAATATGACTGATTTTTGTCCCAAACATTATGGTACCATGTATAAAAAGCGTTGTCATTTCTACATGGTGTGACCAAAATGTATGCAAATACCCTTTAATTAAAATGTACAATGTGCACTTTAATCATGTCTGAATTGTTTGATTTGTAATTTTAAACTGTGGAGTAGAAGGGTAAATCAAGAAAAAATGTCTTTCTCAATTATTATGGAGGGCACTGTATATTGCGTTGGCAGTTTAGTTATATTGTATTCAAAAGAACTTTTTTTTTTTTTTAATTTACAAAATGTCTGAAAGATGCACTGGATTATATAAGTTTTGAGAACAAGTTAATGTTAAAATAGTACAATTCAAATTGTAAATGGTTCAGATCATATCTGAGTGCTTCATTGGTCAAGTGTTTCCCAGCCTTGAAGAAGAACATAGTGTAGATGCTATACTGCTTGTTTCTTCTTATATAAGTGCTTTACTTAGGGTAAGCTAGGAGGATGCCTTCAGTATTTGCAGAGAGAAGCAGCAAAGCCGTGACTTTCATTGTCTGGCACACACAGGTGTTGGAGTAGTATCATATAGATTTTTTTTTTTCCTTCTTTGAAGTTGTAGGTTTATGGATTATGCAAATTAGTGCACTTGTAATTTGTTTTTCCTCCTGAAAATGTTATTCAAAATGCCATTAGCTTTATTAGCTACAGTTTTTGTTGATCCGTTTACCTTATTTACAACCCCAAATCAGAAAAAGTTGGGATGGTAGCGAAAATGCAAATAATAAAAATGATTGTTAAATTTACTTTGACTTTTATTTCATTGCAGACAGCGTGAACCCGATATTTCATGTTTTGTCTTGTCAACTTCATTTCATTTGTTAATATACTGTATATCCATTACTACATTTTAGACCTGCAACACATTACAAAAATAGTTGGGACGGTAAAGCTTTTACTATTTTGTAATGTAGCATTTCCTTTTCTTAGCACTTAAGACATTTTGGTACTGAAGATAAGAAGAATAAGAATGCCTTTATTGTCACTGTATTCACATACAACAAAATTGGAAAGCCTCCTCTGTATAGTGCCTCATTGCAAAACACTTTAGTTTTAATAAAACCACACTTCCCACATCATACAATGCAAACATACCCACCCATAGACCCATACTAACATAAAGACATCACACCTAATTATACATCACACATAATATCATACATCCTTATTGGAACACATGCATTCCACAAAACAAAAACGCTATATATAAAACAGACACTATAAATAATATGGATGTTGTGCTAGGATTCAGTATATACTGTGTAATCAGAAAGTTTAACAGCATTCAGGATTGCTATTGCTTTAGGAAAAAAAAATATTCCTGAATCTACTGGTCCTTGTTTTGAGACATCTGTAATGTCTTCTTGAGGGCAAAAGTTCAAACAGGATGAGAGCCGTCTTGTGTGATCTTAATTGCTCTAGAGAGCAGTATAGAGTAGGCAGTCTCCTCTAGAGAGATGTGCTATAAATGTGGATGCTGTATCCTGATGATCCTCTCTGCTCTCAACACTGTAGAGCTGTGATTCCACACTCGGATACAGTGAATTGAAATACTCTGCGTGGTGCACTGAGAGTAACAACACTAAAGCAGCTATTGTAATTGGAATAGTTTGGCAATTCCGTGGACCATTATATTGTTACAGGTTGATTACAATCGTATGCCTTAAACTTATAAACGATATGTGGTTAATTTCAGTGTATTTGATAAAGCTGCATCAGGGATGTGAATCTAAAAAAGAATGCGAAACCACACAGGAACAGTAGCACTGCTTTGACACTGGGTGCCGCCAGTGAGCGTGGAAACGTGTGTACGCACCGTTTATAAATGAGGCCCCTGGAATACTGATTCATCTGTCAGCAATACATATTTCTATTATGTGGTTTTTCCCCAGATACCCAAGAACCCAGAAAAGTCACTGCCACTTTGGGACATGGCTAACATAGGGCGTTTTTTTTTGCACAGTAAAGTTGTAGCCTCCTTAGCATTAGACCTGAGCATTACTTGTGCTGTGAAAACCATGTTAACACTAGAATTAACAAAGCTTAAGAGAAAACTTGTAAATCTGGCCCACCTTAAATCCACTCGCACATCTCCATTCAGCGTCTTTTGTCTTGTAAGTGTGTCGAGAATCCCAAGCAGTCTGCTATACCATCCACCCCCCCCGCCGGAGAAACTGCAAAAACCTCTCCCAAATGAAGCCTTGTTTTTCAGTGAGTGAGGTGCCTAGGCTAAAAAAAAATATATTATTTGGAACATGTGCATTTCACATGTGCTCCGTGTCCACAAAGATCTGTGTAAGTGTAGGATGACAGAAATATTGAACACATACCTAAAAGACAAACTTTTTCCATGTTTTAGTACCAACGACAAAATGTAGACATGAATTGTATAATGTGTGAAGACTGAAGTCCAAATATCAAATAAGCACTTTCACAAAAGATACAAATTTAATATTATACAATAACATACATTTGATTTGAGTCTGTAACAGACGGTGTAAATGGTATGGTATTTGTAAAAGTTAGCGTTGTGTGTGTTTTATTTATTTATTTATTTTTTAATTCAGTTTTATTCTGTGTCGCATTCACGCTTGCCCTAATCTGACACGGCTGTCTTCAAATAAAGATGCGGTATAACAGAGGTGAACTCAGATCGTAGAAAGAGAACAGAAGCCCTCCCCACAAGAAACGTCCACTCACTTGTAAGAACAACACAGTTACACCAGGCGTAAAGGCGAAAGATGGCCCCATTTACATACAGGAGGAAGTCCAGCATTATCCTGCCAATCGCCAGTCCTTCAAGGAAACCGCACTGCTTACATAGTTTGTCAACGGATTGTGCAAACTCATGTTTGTGATTATGTTTTGTGATGGTCTTTTACATAAGAAGCATTTATATGTTACTTATATAAAAGCCAGATCGAATGTTACTTATCTTGATTTATTTACTTATCTCCCTACCGCGTAAAGTCACAAGTATACTGCAGAGCTTCCTCTGTTTGATCGTCAAGGTTATGCTCACAAATTACATGTGTAATGCTATGAAAAATACCTGCTGACACTTAAGTATGCGAGCAATGGTACAAGAATGCAGTTAGACTTTTTTTGGCACATACACCACGCAAGTGTTTAGATCTGGACGGTGTAGCGTTGGCAGTAAGCCATGCTGTTTCTTTCAAGGACAGGTGATTGGCAGGATGACGCTGGACTTCGTCCTGTATCCAAATAGTGCCATCTTTTTCCTTTACGCCTGTTACAGCTGCGTTGTGCTTATGTGCGAGTGGACGTTTCGTGCGGGGTGGGCTTCTGTTCTCTTTCTCCAATCTGAGTTCAACTCTGTTATAGTGCATCATTATTTGAAAACCGCAGTGTCAGTTTTTTTTTTTTTATTCAGTTTTATTCTCTCAGTCACGTTCACGCTCTCCCTGATCTAACTTTGACAAGCACTATAAATTTACAGCGGCTATTACAAATGTATGTTTTTATTGTATAATTTTAACAGTAATAGCCGCTCTCTACTCAAAATGGTAAACTTGAAGCTGCCAGCATCGAACCCAGAACCTCTTGATTGGGAGTCAGCAGTTCTTAGCATTACAGTATGCAAGCTGTCGCATCATCCGCCTGCTGTAACCTGCTTTCATTTTTCTTTGGCTATATTCTTGAATAAAAGCGCACTTGTTTTGTTATACTTGTACTTTTTGTGAAAGTGTTTATTTGATATTTGGACTTCAGGCTTCACATCTTATACACATGTCGTAAAGACGGTCCTTGGGTGTGTGTGAGAACTGTTAACATTTGAATCTGATGATTTGTATATAGCGCGGAACTGACCTCTCTGTACTATGCTGTCCTCTGTATATCCTGAAGACTCGTGTATTACCACGTGCACTATAACATGGCGTAAGCACAAAAGCGGGAATGTGCATACGCATAGGAAAATCCAGATGCAGGAATTTGTGCGTATGCAAACTTCCAAGTTCTTCCGCTACATAAATCCTGATCAGCATGAAAAGTAACACACGTGCACGTGCCTGCTGTCCCGCCCCCAACTCCTCCCAGAATTACGCCGCTTTGAATATGTAAATCAATATTAATAGCCCTTAAGCTCAGCGTTCTGTGAAAAGACAATGGCAAAACCGCGAGGAAAAATAGAACAATTTCAGTGCATACCAAGTGGAGGCAAGGAAAAATTTACTATTTGTTGGTTTAAACCTTGGTATAAACAAGAAAAGGAAGCTGATCGATTGACATAGCATGTTGGAGAAACTCGAAAGCTCAAGTTCACAGTCACACAGTGCCAGAAATAAGAATTGCAAATCAAAGTTGCCGTGAAAAGGTGAGTAGTCGGCCACCGTCTGAGTGTCATATGAAAGCTTATTAGGGTACAGAGAAAAAAAAAAAGGCGCACAGTCGGGGGGGAAAAAGCATGAAATGTCAACTTTAATCTCGAAATTTCCAGTTTAATCACGTAGTTTGTTTGATCATTAAAGTAGAACATCATAAACTTAATCTTAAAATCGTTTAATTTACTAGTTTCTCAAATTCCATCGTAACTAAAGTAGTACGTTTAATTTTTTTGTTTTGTATTTGATGTTCTATGTGCTCTGTGTGTGAATCACTACGTGCTTCTTAAACCGGCTTTCTCTACCTCTGACAGGACACAGAATCCATTACATTCATGATATTACAGCTCTCTGAATAACTAAAATACTGAGATGTATGCGTGGTATCATTTTTCATGATAGGAGTTAAAGCATTTTCTTGAACATGGGAACACGGTGACGCAGTGATTGTGTGCGACCTTCGATAAAATTAATTTATTGCAGCAGTACTGTCTCTTTTTAAACGTACTGACCTCCAATTCCTGTCCTTCCTTTTCTTTCTCCAAATACCCATTTGCCACACAATCAGCTCTGTAATAGACGTTAAGCCATCTGTGAGCTTAATGGCGATTCTTCAAAACTTTCAAGGACATTGAAATATCTTCATAGTACATGTTTAATTACTCTATCCTTCATGCCAGTCGCAGTGAAGCATACAGTGCAAGGCATGCAGGAACAATCCGTGAACGGAGCACCAGATCCTTGCTAGTGTAGCGACACCGTGTCCTTTAATTAACAATAGATTATTTAAATTTTTATCTGTATGATAAACCTATTTTTCTGCATTTCATCTAAAAAATTAGATCGTCATCATATGTAAATACGCTCTTTTATAAAGTGGCTCAGGTTGTGCAATATTATAACTGTATCGCAAGTTTACAGTAAGGTAATTGTACTTATAAGTACAAACAGTTCTACAAGGAGCAGTTGGACTGATTGATGGCGTTTAGAGCTCTTGGGATGAAACTGTTTCTGAACCGCAAGGTCTGTACGGTAAAGATTTTGAAGCGTTTGCCGTGTGAGAAGCAGTTCAATAGACAGAATGGCTGAGGCAGCATGTGCTTAATGCTGTATACTGATAATTCTCTTTCCGATCAGCTGCTCCGAGTGGTGCAGTGTGAGTAATATGGAAAAAGATGATCTGCTGTGGCAACCCCTAATGGGAGCAGCTGAAAGAAAGTGCAGTGAGAGTAACAACGCTAAAGCAGCTATTTGATTTGGAATAGTTTGACCATTCTGTGGACCATTATATTGTTACAGGTTAATTACAATCACATGCATTAAACTAATAAACAATATACGCTTAATTTCGGTGTATTTATAAAGCTGCATCAGTAATGTGAATCTGAAAAAAAGAAACCACACAGTAACAGTAGCACTGCTTTGACGCTGGGTGCCACCAGTCTGCAAAACAGAGTGGAGAACTTGCTTACGACAGGGTATGAGGTACCAAGGAAATATGCGTGGCTTTATGCCAAGTTTAGGCTTTATACATCACCTTTTGAACGTGGAAACGTTCTTACGCAACATTTGTGTGCGTATTCACCATTTTATACATGAGGCCCCTGGAGTTCAAAAGAAATACCAACATGTAGCAAAAAACCAAACGACGTCACTAACTACAATTGTATGAAGGTATGCAAATGAATCTAATGTTGCATTATTACAACAACGTTTTCCGAAATGTACAATACAGGTCATAAAATTATTCCAAATGTCTCATACATGCCTTTTTTTTTTTTTTTTTTTTGTGTTTTTTGTCAGCACAGCTTTGAAATCATGGATCAGAAGGTACATATTAATTCAGCGTGAGCAGGAGCACTCAAGAATAAAACTGAATCAAAAAAATTCACATCCACAGTCATTCTCAGTTGGTCAAACAACTTACATCCACGTCTACAGTTTTCCCAGTCTCGTTCTCACACAAGATCTGACATGCTTTTTAAATAAAGAGGGGGTGTAACAACAAGTTTCTTGTTTGTTATACCACGTCTTTATCTAAAAACGGTGTCAGATCCGGGCTGTGTGTAGGAACTTGAACGTGAGTGAGAGAATAAAATGGAAAGAAAAAAACGCTAACTTTTTAACTATAAATTTACAGACGCAAATCAAATGTATGCTTTTATTGTATGATATTAACAGTAAGAGTAGCTCACAACTGAAAATGGTAAATTTGGGAAGCAGCTGATATCGAAACAGCGACCTCTTGATTGGAAGGCAGCAGTTCTTAGCATTGCGCCACGCAAGCTGTCCTATCAACCGCCTACCGTAACCTACTTTCTTTTTTCTTCGGTTAATTTCTTGAATAAAAGTACACTTGTTTTGTTATACTTGTACTTTTTGTGAAAGTGTTTATTTCATATTTGTATTTCGGGCTTCACATCATATACATTTCACGTCTACATTTTTTTTTTTTTTTTCCAATTATTACTAAAACATGAAAAACATTTGCGTTAACTATGTTTTACATAGATTGTTGTTGACACCGAACACACCTTGAAATGTATTCCAAATGATGATGTACTATTTTACCCTATAAATCTCCAGCACTTCACTCAAAGATTAACACTGAGCACTGAGAAACTTCTTTGTGAAATAAACTGCAGCGGTGGGCGGTGGTGATGGGATACCAGACTGCTTGTTGCTTATCGACACATTTACTGGACAAAAGACACTGAAGGAGAGGTGAGAATGGGTTTAAGGTGGGCTGGATTTACAAGCTTTCTCCTAGGTTCCGGTAATTCTAGTGTTTAAAAGCGTTAGTTCTGAGTATCTCTCGGAAACTGTACAAATGCGTCTTGTGTAAGCATTGGAACCAAGTATCACTTAAATAATAAATTATTGAAATAATATATCGTCATTTGGAATACATTTCATGTGTGTTCCGTTTCTGCAACAATCTATGTAAACACATCGTTAAAAAAACGTTTTTCATGTTTTAGTAATTGACAAAATGTAGTCATGAAGTGTATGGGTGAAGCCTGAAGTCCTCCAAATCAAGAGGTCACTGGTTCGATACTGGCTGCCTCTCAAATTTACCATTTTCAGTATTGAGCTGCTCTTATTGTGAATATTATACAGATAGACATACATTTGATTTGCGTCTAACAGCCTGTGCAAATGTATAGTACTTGTAAAAGTTAGCTTTTTTTTTTTTCCCCCAGTCGTATTCGCTGTCACGTTCACGCTCCTACAACACACAGATTCTACCAAAAATATCTGACGCCATTTTCAGATAAAGATGTGGTATAAAAAACTTGTTCTGTTATACCACCTCTTTATTTGAACACAGAGTCCGAGCTTGTGCATGCATGGGACTGGAACTGGGAGGACTGTGCACATTGGTGTGAGTGGTGTGTGTGACTAGGAATGATTATGGATGCAATTTTTTTTTTTTTTTTTTTTTTTTTTTGAGTGTTCCTGCTCACACTGAATTAATATGCACCTTCTGGTCCATGATGTCAAAGCCACACTGACAAAAAAGAGAGACATAGGTATTTTTGTAGGCATTGGTAAATCTAGTGTTACTTCCGTGCCACCTTAAATTCCTTTGTGCACCTCCATCAGCATCTTTTGTTTTGCAAATACAATACAATATTTATTTTTGTATAGCCCAATATCGCACAGGAAGTGCCGCAATGGGCTTTAACGGGCCCTGCCTCTTGACAGCCCCCGCCTTGACTCTCTGAGAAGACAAGAAAAAACTCCCATAAAAAAACCTTATAGGGAAAATGGAAGAAACCTTGGGAAAGGCAGTTCAAAGAGAGACCCCTTTCCAGGTAGGTTGGGCGTGCAGTGGGTGTCAAAAGAAGGGGGACAATACAATACACAGAACAAATCCTTAATACAGCATAGAAATAAAAATTTTAGAAGTACGGAGCAGAATTTAACAGTAGATGATATCACATAATAAGATTTGGATATTTTTAGAGTCCTGCAGACCTCATCCATCAAGCTGCCTCCCCCATTTGGCCATTCCACGGCTAAAACAGTGCTGGGCCAGCCAATCCGATGAAAGGACCCCTCTTTCCCATGATTTCTGCGATCCTCCATCAGGGATGACGTTGCCATAGGCAGGCAAACAACTTGGCAGGTGGGCTGTGGCACCAATTGCCACATTTGAGTACCGAGAACAGAAATAGAATAGGTGAGGGTTAGTATTCAATTATAATATAGGGCAGCAGTAGCTCAGTCAGTAGAGCGGGTGGTCCAGCAATCGGAGGTTCGATCCTGGCTCCCGGCATGAGAATGCAGCTGTTGTGTCCTTGGGCAAGACACTTAACCTACCTTGCCTGCAGCGTATGAATGGGTGAATGACTGTTGTGTTGTAAAGCGCCTAGGGGGTTCTTGAACTCTAGTTAGGCGCTATATCAAATACAGGCCATTTACCATATAACTATCATGTTACATATGTTTTAGTGCTAATGACTAACAACAGAGATGCAGTCTGTACAGTTAATCAGCAGCTCTAGTCAGGATATGCTAAACTGAAGTAGTGAGTCTTCAGCCAAGATTTAAAGGCTGAGACTGAAGGGACATCTCTTATAGAAGCAGGAAGACAATTCCACAGTTTAGGGGCCCTGTAACTAAAAGCTCGACCTCCCACTGTTATTTTATTAATCCTTGGAATCATAAGCAGACCAGCATCTTGAGATCTTAATGTGCGCTCGGGTTTGTAAGTCATGATAAGTTCAGACAAGTAAGTCGGACCTTGGCCATTTAATACTTTATATGTTAAAAGGAGGATTTTGAAATCTGCCCTAAACTTAACCGGGAGCCAGTGTAAGGATTTAAGAACTGGAGTTATGTGTTCATATTTTCTTGTTCTTGTAATAATTCTTGCAGCGCATTTTGGATTAACTGGAGGCTGTATAGAGAACAGTTTGAACAGCCAGTGAACACCGCATTGCAGTAGTCAATCCTACTAGAGATAAATGCATGAATTAATTTCTCAGAACCCTGTTTATTTAGAAAGCGCCTTAATTTCCTAACATTTTTAAGATGGAAGAAACATGTTTTGGACAACTTTGTAATATGTGCTTTAAATGACATGCTAGAATCAAAGATAAATCCTAGATTGCGGGCTGATTCAGTAAAATTAATTGGGATTCCAACTGAGTTAAATGATGACAAAATATTGTTGTGATCAGCGTCATTCCCTCCAACAATTAACATCTCTGTTTTATCTGTATTTAAAGGCAAGTAGTTCTCATTCATCCACCCCTTTAATTCACTAACACAACTAATAAAAGACAACATCGGAGAAACTTCATTTGATTTAAATGAAAGGTATAACTGGGTGTCATCTGCATAAGAGTGAAAATTAACATTGTTTCCTAATGAGAGATCCCAGTGGAAGCATGTAAAGTGAAAACAGTAAAGGTCCCAATACTGAGGCCTGCGGGACACCTTATTGAACTTCTGTGTAAAATGGAGTACGGTCAGCACATTTCTGTACATATTGGAATCGATTTGATAAATAAGAACTAAACCAAGCAAGCACGGGGCCTGTAAGCCCAACATCGTTTTCTAGCCTGTGCAGTAAAATAGAATGGTCAATGGTGTCAAATGCTGCGCTTAAGTCTATCAACATAATTACAGTGGAGTTTCCTTCATCAGAGGATATCAGAATGTCATTTACAACCGGTGTTAGTGCCGTTTCTGTACTATGACCAGTGCAAAAACCAGACTGGAATTTCTCAAATAAATTGTAATGCGTAAGGTGTGACTGAAGTTGACTGGCAACTACTTTTTCTAGTATTTTAGAGAGAAATGGTAAATTTTGAAATAGGCCTATAATTATTTAGTATGTGTGGGTCTAGGTCTGACTTTTTAAGTAATGGTTTAATGACTTGACACTTTTAGTGCATCAGGTACGGTGCCATGCAGTAATGAACTATTGATAATGGTTAGAATAGGCACTGCAAGAACATCCATGGCACTTTTTACTAGTTTTGTTGGCACTGGATCTAGGGAACAAATAGTGGGCTTCACTACTTAGTAATTAAAGTTAAGACTTCCTACTCAGTTACAAGATTAAAATTATTAAAGTGTTGAATGCAATGTGAGACAGGGTCTGCTAAGCTAGTATTTGGTTTGTACTGTGATGCAGAGATCTGGGATCTTTTTAATTTTCTCATTGAAGAAGTTCATAAAGTCTGTACTGCTAATATCTGTTGGTATTTGGCACTGTTGATCTGAATTCCCATTTGTTAATTTACCCACTGTACTAAACAGTGCCCGAGGATTTTGCAGTACGTTCAGTGGCCTCATAGAGTTCCTCATATCGGCTTCTATCCAATCAATGGGTCTGAATATGGTTACGTTGTTGTTCGCCTGCTAGATGGCCCTACTGACACCAACTCAAAATCTGGTTGAAGCAACAGGTTAATCGACCTTTATTCTGTGTTAGAGTGCCTGCACAACGGATTGTGAAGGCCTCTCTGCCTGGCAACAAATGATGGCTGAAATGTGATTGGTTAAATACGAAAATACATGTCTCGAAGCAGCACGAACATCAGAAAAGCTATGAAAGGAAGTGGACAGACTATTGGGAATTATTTTAATAAGTATTCATGGACAAAATATAATTAACATCAGTTTGTGATTCAGATATTTTTTTAGGCCAGCAGAGAAGGCATGACTTCGCCAGGGGCCTCATGTATAACGCCGTGCGTAGAACTCGCACTATAACATGGCGTAAGCACAAAAGCCGAAAATCCAGATGCAGGAATCTGTGCGTACTCCAACTTCCACGTTCTTCCGCTACATAAATCCCGATCAGCGTGAAAACTAACGCTCGTGCACGCATTATGTAACGCCCAAATCCTCTCAGAATTACGCCTATTTGAATATGCAAATCAATATAAATCGCCCTTAAGTGCAGCCTTCTGTGAAAAGAAAATGGGAAAAGCACGGGGAGAAACATAAGAATTTCAGCGAATACCAAGTGGAGGCAAAGGAAAAACATACTATTTGTTCAAATAAGCCGTGGTATAATCAACGAAAGGAAGTTGATCGAGTGACTTAGCGTGTTGGAGAAACATGAAAGCTCACATTCACAAAATCGCACAGTGCCGGAAATAAAAAAGAAGTCACATATCAAAGTCGCCGTGGAAAGCCGAGTTGTAAGCCCACTGTCTGAGTGTCATATGAAAGCTTATTAGGGTACAGAGAAAAAAGCCACACGGTGGGGAAAAAGCACGAAATGTCAACTTCAATCTCGACATTTCCACTTTAATCACGTAGTTTATTTTGTCATTAAAGTAGAACATCATAAAATTCATCTTAAAATTGTTTAATTAACCAGTTTCTCAAATCACATCGTAATTAAAGTAGCACGTTAAATGCTTTGTTTTGTATTTGATTTTCTATGTGCTCTGTGTGTGAATCACTACTTGCTTCTTAAACCGGCTCTCTTCCTCCAACTGGACACAGAATCCATTACATTCGTGATATTACAGCTCTCTGAATAACTAAAATACTGAGATGTATATGTGATGTCATTTTCATGATGATAGGAGTTAAAGCACGTTATTAAACATGTTTCACTTCGATGAAATAATTTATTGCAGCAGTACTCAGGGGCAGCTCTAAGCTTGTGGTGGCACTGGGCAGAGGAAGAATCGGTGGCTGGCTCCTTGACCGCCAATGTCAGTAAAGTATCTTATGCACGGTGGATGGCCACGTATGTTGCAGACACTAGCCGCCTCGTGCTCATGACACAAGCATTTAACTTTTGCCGAAATTTGTCGCTGCGTTTTTAGCTGTGGTGTTGTTTTCTCTTTCTGTTTTATATTCAATATATATTGGCGTAGCAGTCAGTGCTTTTCTTTCCCCAAGTAACCGATCGCCACACAATCAGCTCTGTAATAGAAGTTAAACCATCTGTAAGCTTAGCGCCGATTCTTCAAAACATTTAAAGAACATTGAAATATCTTCGTAGTACATGTTTAATTATTCTATCCTTAAAGACACTCCCAGTGAAGAATATAGATTATTTAAATGAAGTTAAAGTTTTATGTGTATAATTTAACAAACATATTTTGCTGCATTTCACCTTAAAAATGATATCGTCATCATATGTAAATACGCGCTTTATAAAGTGGCTCAGGTTGTGCGATATTATAACTATAGTGCAAGTTTACAGTGGGGTAATTGTACTTATAAGTACAAACAGTTCTACAAGGAGCACTTGATTGGCTGCATTTAAAGTTCTTGGGATTAAACTGTTTTGAACCGCGAGGTCCGTACGGGAAAGGCTTTGAAACGTTTTGCCGTGGCAGAGACAGCGTGTGCTTAATGCCGTATACCGATTATTCTCTTTCCGATCAGCTGCTGCTGTGATTCATACTCAGATACAGTGATATAAATACTCTGAGTGGTGCAGTGAGAGAAATATGGAAAAAGATGATCCGCTGTGGCAACTCCTAACGGGAGGAGCTGAAAGAAGAAGAAGAAGAAGAAGAAGTGAGAGTAACAACGCTAAAGCAGTTATGGCATTTGGAATACTATGGCTGTTCCCTGGACCATTATATTGTTACAAGTTAATTACAATCAGATGCATTACACTAATAAACAATATGCGGTTAGTTTCTGTGTATTTATAAAGCCGCGTCATGAAAATAATGAGTAATCACACAAGAACAGTAGCACTGCTTTGACGCTGGGTGCCGCCAGTTTGCAAAACCGAGCAGAGAACTTGCGTACGACAAGACATGAGGTACCGTGGAAAAGTGCGTGGCTTTACGCCAAGTGTAGGTTTTATACATCGCGATTTGAACGTGGAAAAGTTCTTACGCAACATTTCTGTGCGTACGCACCCTTTATACATGAGGCCCCAGGTCTTTATAACCTGCGTCTTCTCATTAAACTGTGTTTTGAATATCTTGTGCGATCTTGTGAAGTCCGTGGCTTTATTTAATTTTAGCTCAGACCCGCCACTTAAAAATTTCTCTCGCACTTTCACTGAGGGAGGGTTTCCGCAGTAGCTGCACTTTATGAATATGCTAAGCACAGTCCTTCACCCGTGAATATTTATCTTATATGGGCAGGCACTCAATTACGTTGGAGGCTTGATGATGCGAGATGCAACTCGGCCTCACATGGCGACCGAGCTGCAGGCTATTACAGTATATGGACGAGAGTAGGTTCCAGTTATGACCATTACATGTAGAATTTCGAATTGAAACCTGCCCAACTTTTGTAAGTAAGCTGTAAGGTATGAGCCTGCCAAATTTCAGCCTTTTACCTGCATGGGAAGTTGGAGAATTAGTGATGAGTGAGTGAGTGAGTCAGTCAGTGAGGGCTTTGCCTTTTATTAGTATAGATAAGACACTTGATATTTAAAAAAAACTAGCCCACGCCCGCCGTAGCATATGGTGGTGTAAGAATAGGAACGGAAAATGGTGAGAAAGGAATTCAGAAATCAAGAAGAAATAAATACTTCCTGATAGACTCAGTTGTGAATAGGTGTTTTGGTGGAGACGACAGATAATGAGTTGAAAGATCTAACCCTAGAAAAAGCCACGTACAACTGACCGTTGCTGAAGGCTGGTTGTTAGAATTATTGTGAAGAGTAAACAGCATGTGGGTATGAGGAAGGCTGCACTTCTGAAATTCAATTATGTAAATATAATCCATTACAACCCCAAAACGATGATGATGTAGAATGTCTGTAAATAATTCCTGCAGCTTAATTCAATCAATCAATCAACATTTATTTATTTAGCACATATTCATACAAAAAAATGTAGCTCAAAGTGCTTTATAAAATGAATAGAAAAATAGAAGACACAATAAAAAATAAACATAAGTCAACATTAATTAACATAGAATAAGAAAGGTCCAATGGCCAGGGTGGACAGAAAAAAAAAAAAAAAAAACTCCAAAAGCTGGAGAAAAAAAATAAAATCTGTAGGGTTCCAGACCACGAGACCGCCCAGTCCCCTCTGGGCAATCTACCTAACATAAGTCAAACAGTCCTCTTTGTATTTAGGGTTTTCATGGAAGGACCTGATGATGATGGTCACGTAGACTTCTGGCTTTCAGTCCATCAATGTTGGTGCATCATGATGCTTTGAGTAGGTGGTGGTGGCGCAGGCCGCCACCACAAAGAAACCGGAAAAAGAAACAGAAGAGAGAGTTGGGGTCAGTACGGATTTTCGAGCCACTATGAATAGTTATTGTGATGAATTGAACATACAGAGTATCAGGATTAAGTTAAAGTGAAGTTAGGAGAAGGCCATGTTAAAGTAATGTGTTTTCAGCAGTGTTTTAAAGTGCTCCACTGTATTTGCCTGGCGAATTCCTATTGGAATTCAAAAAAATTCAAAAAAAAATTGGAATTCAAAATATTCCTACTGCAATATCAGGTCTGTGCTCCAGTCTTTTGGTATCCGACAGTGCATGTAGAATTTCCGGCCAAGCAGGATTACATGTGGAAGTGATAAATAAATGAGGCTGTCTGAATTTACGTACTATGGCCATGACATCCTGCTAATTTTGTTGCATGTATCGTGGACTTCCTGGAAATGTGGACGGTAACATGATCATTTTGCTTACATATACGTTATTTTCAGCGTTTTGCTTGCAGTGCATCTGATAGTCCTTTGTATTCCATGCGCTGATCTTGTTGATCTAATCTGAGATAGTTGAGACGTGCGCCCTCTGTTTTAACATACGTATCTATGACGCACTTTGGAATAGTTCACCACTGGAGTGCAAAATACTATATTTTTTCCTCATTGCTAATCTGTACATGTAAAATTGGCATTGGGTAAGCCTTATTTGCTTGGTGGTTTTTATCGGGAACATGTTGTAAATGTTTGTGCCATCCTATGTCTCCGTAAGGGAATAAAAGTGGGTAAACCATAGGATCGCAATCCATATTGAGCGTGGAAATTTGTTTACAGGAGTTGCCTATGGGATAGATGCAAATATCCCTTTCGGCAGGCGGTTCACCATCTTCTTTGACAAATATAACTGCAACATTGGTGTGACATGCTGGGGCATTGTATTGTCGTAAATCCTGCCTAGGGTTTTCCTCGAAAAGCATTCGTACAGATGATGATGGATAGGACTGAGCGATTTTTCATGCATGTGTTTGTATGATTTAGCAAAGGGTTTGATGGTTATGAGCATGGAATCTAGCTGGAGATGTACATTTCGCTGCATGCAGAGTTTGCTTTATTTTGTAAGCATACTTCAGAAGCTTGGTGAGAAATGCCGTGTGGGCGGGACTGGTTTTGAAGAGGAGCTGCTGCCAGCATGGGGAAGGGTTTAGAAGAGGATGAATAGGAATCAAGAAATGTCATGTCGGCTGCGTGTGGAGGGGACCGGTTTTGAGGTTGAAGCAGGAGACGAACCAGAAAAGAAATACAGTGGTACCTTGGTATACGTCTGCTTTGGAATAAGTCCAACTTGGTATACGTCCTGCTTGGACACGAAAATACTTTGCTTGGAATACGACTCGCGTGCTAACCTTGTTTACCTCTCTCGAGACAAAGCCACGACTGCCCACGAGCGTTAGTGCGCCAGTTGCTAACATTCAGTGATCAACCCGTGCTATAACTCTCTTTGAACTTTCACGTGTGTGATATAGCGGGTCCACAGCTCCTGTCAAAGTCCAGCTTTAAAATAATCGCTGTGCTTGCAGCTTGGTGAGGGGGCATGGTGGTTATGTGGCTGAAGGTTGTCAGGGCGATTCGCAATGTGGCCGTTTCTCACCAAAGTGCACTTGTGAGGGACTGTCCGCATTTGATTGTTCCTGGGGCTGCTTATCTTAATAAACAGAAGCGCGAGTCCGCTAGAAGGGCAGTAAAAAGAAAGAACGAACGAGAGGGTGAGTGAGTGAGAGAGAGAGGGCTGCTTATCTTGATAAACAGAAGCACGAGTTGGCTTGAAGGGGAGTAAAAAGAAGAAGCGGGGGGGCCGCCAGGTAAAAAGGCACTGGGCTGCTTCTTGTGTGTTGTGTTGTTGGTGTTTTTTTTTTAAAAGAATGCTTCCTGCTGTATTTTAACTTTGTTGTTTTTAAGAAGACTTTTTTTTTCTATTGTTTTTAACCTCCACGGTTTCACCTCTGATTTTATGGATTATTTATTGGAACTTTGGAGACTGCACTTTAATTTGAACACCTTGTTTTGTTAATTGTTTTAATAAAAGCACTTTGCACTTTTCACCATCCCCTTGCTTTACCGATGAGGTTAGCAGTGACGCACATTACCGACGGTGTAGGGTTCAAGGGCTCCCCGGCAGCAGATGGGAGCATACAGCAAACCTGCATCGTCACAACGTGATTTTGTGTTTTTTTCATGTAAATTTGAATTGATAAAGTATGAAGGTGGCATGCGTATCCGGGACATGGCTGTTGCATACCGTTTGCCGAGAACGATGGTATCTACGATTGTGAAAAACAAAGATGATGATAAAAAGTAAAGTGAGGTAAAATTTTCATTTATTTCATCTAATTGCTTTTGTATTTATGTATTTTAGTATTAAGCAGTGTTTAAATTATTTTATACAACCCCATCAATGTATAATATGCCAATAGCAATAGGATTTTTTTTTTTTCATTGGAATGGATTAATCATTTTCCCATTATTTCTTATGGGAAAAATTTGTTTGGTATACGTCCTGTTTGGTATAAGTCAAAGGGTCTGGAACGAATTAAGGATGTATACCAAGGTTCCACTGTATATATAAGAGATATAATTTTTCATTGCAAAAGAAGCAACGGTTTTTACATGTTGTTGTTGTTGTTTTTTTTTTTTTTTTTTTGGGGGGAATAAAATGAAATGCTAAGTGGAGGTTAAATGGCATTTGTGAATGTAACTCAGCATGGCAGTGTTTGACAAAAGTTTGCCAAAGTAATCACTTACCCATGTGGTTATATCAGCGGTTGATAAGTGATGGTTCTTGATGCAGTGCTGCCTGAGGGATCAGAGATCACGAATATTCAGCTTAGGCTTGTACCCTTGCCCTTTACGCACTGACATTCCTTCAGATTCCTTGAATTGTTCAATGATGATATGTACTGCAGAGGGAGAAATGTGCAAATCCCTTCCAGTCTTTCTTTGAGGAACATTGTTTTTAATTTCAATAACTTTCATACATATTTGGTAAACTGGAGATCCTCTGCCCATCTTTCCTCCTCAAAGATTCTGCCTTTCGCGGATACTGCTTTTGTACCAAATCATTATTTCAATCACATGTTTGAAATCACATCATTCATTTATTTATTTTTTTAACCTCCATTACTGGCCCTTATTTGTCCTCGTCCCAACTTTTCTTGGAATGTGTTGCAGGCCTGAAATGTTTAATGGATGTATATTAACAAATTAAATGAAGCTGATTAAATAAAACACAAACTGTCTTGGGTTTACATTGGCTGCAGTGAAATACAAGTCAAAGTAAATTTAAGAATTCCTTTTATTTGCATTTTCCATACCATCCAAACTTTATTTGGGATATATGCATTTCATTCAACAATTCGTATGTTCTATTTTTTCTATGGTAGAGTTAAAGGCAGCCCAGGGTGTTTGTTTTTGTATCTGAATCAACACCAATTATTTCTGTTGATGGTAGTCAGTGTTAATAATCAAAATTTGTGATCTTGCAAATGAATGTGCATTTTCTAAAAAAAATACTAAAAGAAAACATGCCAAGTAAACACATACCTTATGGAATAATGAATCTTTTGATGCCAAAACAAAGCTGATTAGGGTTGTTTTGGTGCCAAAATGTTGTTCTTAGCTAAACGTATTTAAGTATGAACTTGCAAACCATAGCTATTCTGACAACAAATTAAATGTTGGGCAGCTTTTCTTAACACCAGCTATATTAAATGAACAGTAGTAGAACACCCTTGGGAAGGGCTGATTAGTATTTTTGAAGTAATTATCTTGGGAAGTGGAATACTCATTGATTGTTTTACATTTCAAAAAGCAGAGAGTTTTCAATATGATGTGCTATTTCATGGATGTTTAGGTATTACAGTTGTGTTGTAAAGAGTAGAAATTTTAATATAAAGTTCATGCATTTAAGAGTCTTAATTTTAAGTTTTTAAATTAAGATATGGCTCCTTGGGGCATTCTTAATTATATTCATTCACAGTGAAGAAAAATCTTTAACAATGCTAGCAAATACAGATGAGTTAATTGCAGGTAAATATAGTATGCAACAGTTGGGCCTAATAGGAAAAAAATCATAATGTTATTGATTATTATTAACCAATACATACATAATAAGAAACTGAGAGATGCTACTTTTTAGATATACCAGCATTCTGCCTTGGTCAGGTTAATGTGAATTTGTATGCTTTTAAAGAAATCCATAAACCTATTGCTTCTAGTGTTAATTAGACTTGTGCCAGATGGTTGATTATTTAGTAGCTATTAATTTCTGCTTCATCTAAATCCTGCTTCATATGTGATGTTATTGAAAGTTGCATTTGTCATATAATGTACTCAAAAGCTATAATTATCAATCTCAAATTTTAGACATGGATAAGAAGCTTAACTATGAAACAACTATATAAAAATGTTTTAAGTTCAGCAGAACAACAAAAGAACAATCTGAAAATATTGCTTGCTTGCTCACTGTAATGTCCTAATAGGGTTTACTTCCACTATTCTCCTTTAGAATTTACTGTTTTTGACCTTACTGTGTCCAGTCACTATCATGGACCTTTGGCAAGTATTTTTTGTGCAATTTCTGTATTCTAAGGATGTGGGGTAGGGAGGGGAGTGGGAACTAAAATGAAAATGACTTTGAGGAGAGATCTGATGTTCAGAAATAAACCTGCAAAAAGTTATTCACTTAGATTTTGAGGCAATAAGCTTGAACATACAAGGTCAAAATGTGAATTCTTGTATACAATTTAGTTGCATATGGTTGAAATACAAATATGTATTTTTAAACAAAATGTAAAAGGGTATAGAAGATTCAGAAAATGTATAATATGAAACTATGCTGTTCTATGAAACACTAAAAATGTGATAAATATACAAAAGAAATATTTACTGGTAGGGAGAGTTGATATACTTTGGATTCAGAAAGTATTCAGGCCTCTTATTAAAAAAAATAAATTAATTAAAAATAATGTCTTCCACAGTCCCTGTTACTCTGTGCTCTTGATCCCAAGTATTTAAACTCCTCCACCTTTGTCAACTCTGCTCCCTGCATCCTCACCATTTCACTGACCTCCATCTCATCTGCACACGTGTGCAATCCTTTCAACTCCCGCCCTCCTCTCAATCTTTTGTAACAAACACGGTAATCTAACCTCTGATTCGTATAAATGCTTTTGAAAGACACATTTTCTGCTCTCACCTGTTTTAAATTTTAACATTTTCCTCAAATTCCCAATTAAAAAAACATGTATTATGTCCAAATCCTATTGAAGAATTTAATCTCAAAGGGTTATCAACAGAAAAAATGACAACACGGGCAATCCTAGTAGCGAGAAACTATGCAGTCAAATGAATTAACGCCAAAAATAATGATCGGTTATATGACAAATTGGTTAAATGTGTATCAATAGACTGTGCAGAAACAGGTGGTGGTAATCGTGCAGAAAATGAAAACCTCAATTTACAATATCCCAAAGAATAACTACAACAGTTAAAACTGTCCGGTTTCCTCCGCACAAATTACTTTAGAAAGAAGGATGTATCCAAGAAAGCTAATGTAGTACATCTTCGACGGATGACATTACACAACAAAGGAGATCTTGATATACCTTTCATTAGAATAGCTTTTGCAAAGACAATTAACAAATCTCAGAGCCAAACATTCGAAAAAGTTGTTTTATTTAATAGAGACAAAGAAACGAAATTCAATCATGGGCAGTTATACATTGCGTTGTCACAATGAAAGTCCAAACACAGAATCAAAATTCAATGCGATATTGACGGAAATTTAATAAAAAATTGTTTTTGATGAAGTTTTACAGTAAAAGTGTAAGTTTTAAAAATGCATTTGTGTGTTAATTTCAAAGCCAGAAAACAAAATCGTATTATCAATGAATAACTCTAATGGAACATGAAACATATAATTTTTTTTTTTTTTTTACTTTGGTTAATTACTTAATGTAATGTACAGTAGTGCTCTTATGCATATGTAACAATTCCCATGAAAATAAAAATGTTTAAATTGTACAACTGCATTCACTTACGCAAGCGACAGAACCGCAAATAGGCTGGCGCATGGCACAGGCATGGGAATTGGTGAGCAAAGCGGACGGGGGCAAAGTCTCCGTGTGTGTGTGTGTGTGTGTGTGTGTGTGTGAGTATGCATGCATATATTTACAAATGCTATAGTTTTTTTTCCTGTGCAATATTTGACACAACTTTGGATTTTTACACTATAGTACATTGTTAGATTTTTGTTCTTGCTTGTATGCTGCACAATTCAACTTACAGCAGAGCATTTTACATTGATCCAGAATGTAATGTTCATGCCCTATAGTTCAATTATAATTAGTATTTTATTCCCTTTAGATTTATATCTTGCTTACATTGTTTGTTTAAAATGTCTGTTTAAAATGCTGTCATTATAATCGTTTTGTTGGTCTTGTGTAATCCTGTAGGCCACTTTGAAGTGGTTTGCTGATACTTGCACTGCTTGACCTCAGTATTACTTTGAAAGGTGATTTTAATGGTTTTTGTGTTATTTTACTTTTCTCTTGCTTTTTCCATTAATATCATTAGTAAGTTACAATTGGAGTAATTGGACTTTTACAGATGTTTTTAAAGGATGTAAATATATTGTCTAAGTCCTAGAAAATATTAAGATATAATTTTTTGCAAGTGTCACACACTCCTTAAGTATTACTATAAATAAAGGCTGTGTCAGCACCATCCAACTTTTTCCTGGTATCCTTTCTCAATTTAGGAACAACACTGTAGTCCTGCCAAGCAGTAGGAACTGCATGAAAATTTGTTTTAGAACAGCAGTTCTAATAAAGATTATTCTTTTAATGTGCTACGATTTTACTCCATGTTTTGACTAATGCTATTCTGAGAAACATCAAATTCCAAAAGTAATTTTGGAATACTAAACTAAAAACAGAACAATGTATAATTTTAATATATGAGACAGATGATGGACTATAATATAAAGTATAAGTAGCTTCATTCACTGGTAAAAAATACCAAAAGACACAAAGGGCCTGAAACAAAAGGCACTCCGCATGGTTGATCCTTACTAAAGACCCCTTTGTAAGTATCACAGCTTATAAATGCTTTTTGTAGCCAACAAAGAGTCTTTCAGTTATTAAAGTATTTTCTCCCGCTCATACTGGGTAAATGGCGTCTAATTTTGCAAGATTCTTTGACTGTCTTGCATGCTCTGCTCTTTTGAGATCTATCCACGGAGTTTCGATGATGTTTAGGTTGGGGGACTGTGAGGGCCATCACAAAACAGTCGGCTTGTGCATCTTGAGGTATTCTATTGCATAAATTCAGGTGTATTTCTGAACGTTAATTTGATGTAGTAATCATCTTCTTTTTAACTTCAACTTTTTTTTCAGATGGTGGGGTTTGCTTCCAGATTTTGATAGCAGTTATTTGAATCAATTCTTTCCTCTATTAATAACATGTTCGTAATTCCACTTGCTGCAACAAAAGCCCAAAACATATTTAATCCACCACAATGCTTAAGAGGTGTTATTTTCCTGGAATTCAACATTCATTTATCTCCAAACATATTTTTGCACATTGTGGCCAAAAAGTTCTAACAAGCATCCGGCTTGTTTAGATGTCCATTTGCAGACTTCAGATGCTGAATTTTATGGCTAGAATGCAGGGAACGGTTTTCTTCTGCTGACTCTACCATGAAAGTTTTATTTATTCAGGTGTCACTGCACAGTAGAACTGCGTACCACAACTCCAGACTCCGTTGAATCTTCTTGATGGTGTTTTTGTAGTCAACCAGGGGGTATTTGCCTTTTTAGCAATCTAACGAGCAGTTCTTTAAAGACCTCAACTTCACCTCAGTTTCTGTTAACATTATGAACTGAGGAAACTGCTACCTGTACATGCTTTGCTATCTTCTTGTAACCTTCTGCTTTGTGAGCATCAATTCTTTTATTTTTCAGAGTGTTAGGCAGCTCCTTATGATGGGACAAGGTTAGAGTAGTCAGAATTTTTACAGCTTTGCAATTTGCATCACTTGGGGGTTCCTAACGATGACTATGAACAAGCCGTAACCGAAATTAGCTAATTAAGATCTCTAAGACCCTGGTAAATGTGTTTTATTTTTTTATTGCATTTATTAAAAGCCTGTAACATTCCATAGAATCAAATCAAACTTAACAAAACTAAATTCAATGTAACCTCCCACCCATGAGAAAGAGAGGAAGGCCAACAACCGGAGTACAACTTTGAGGGTAGTAAAGAGGGAGGGAAATTCTTCCAATATAAATGGTTATTCTAAAATGTTATTGATTAGATTCTGCCAGGTTTTAAAGAGTTTTAGACAGATCCACTAAGTGAGAATTTGATTTATTTCCCCCCAATTTCAAATAGTATATAAAATCGGTTTCCTGCTGACTTAAGAAGTGAGCTAGGATTCTTCCAGTTGAGCAAGATAAGTCTAAGTTAGGGTGACCATATTTTGATTTCCAAAAAAGAGGACGATCGACACGGCCTCCAGACGAATTCAGACAAGCTTCTTGGTGGTTGATGAACATTATTTATTATACTTCAATGGAGCAGAATTAACCTCTGTAATAAAATAAAATGAAATCTGTAAAAACTTATAACAAAATAATAGCTTAGACTCTTCAAATAAATAATTAAATATTGTTCTAAATATGAACTATTCTGTTCCAGCTTCAACAATATATCTCTTAAATGTAATAAAATACATAACAGAAGAGTCTCACAAAGACAAAAAAACTTAAACAAAAAGAATCTAGACTTTTCATCTTTAGTTTTCTTCTTCATCCTGCTTCTCCTCTTCATCCTCCTTGTCAGCCCATCCATATTTTGCTGTAGAGCTGATCTTTCCTAGCAGTTTTCGATAGCTTAACAAATAAGCATGAACGTTTTTGCAAGACGTGTCTTTGAAGTTGTACTGAACTAGTAGAATCCCCTTTAGTGACTCTACGGAGAGCTGGTTCCTCTCCTTGGTCCACTGGTTTGCATTAGTGAAAAAACCCTCTCAACATTTGCATTGTGAGAGGGAAGTGCAAAGACAAACTGTGAAATTGTCAGTAGCTCTGAGTGACATGCAATGCTTTTTGCCTTTTCAAAATATTTGGTCCACTTCTGGTGTACCTGCAGGCCACTGAACTCCTCATCATGGTTGCACGTTTCTGTGAATTTCCTCAGATTGGTGACCTGATCAAAACACTTAACATCATCAACTGCCACCCCCTTCTCTCCAAGGTAATTGATGTATGCCTCCACATCATTCCAGTTTGGTGGCTCACTCAGATCCATCTACATGAATGTTGAGAACTCTTCCATGGGAGTCATCCACTTCTCCAGATACTCCAGACATGCACCGTACATGCCATGCACATCTGCACAGAACTGGTCACAGCCTTTGTCAAGTCCATCTTTGCACTTCTGTGCCAGTAGTCCCTTAACTTTAAGGGACATGAAGTTGTTGCTCTTGCGTTGAAGAAGAATGGTATGTATATTGTTTAATATCTTCTTCACTTCCATAATGGACATGTTCTCCTGTTCCATTTCTTGAATGTGGGGGTGGAACAGACATGAGTGTGCACATGTGCCAAAGGTAGATTTCAGCAAAATCATTTTCAAAAAAACTCTTGAGCGCTATGGGTGGCGCTTGCTGAGACAGAAAATATGCCTTTAAAGCCGCAAACATCTAACATCCTCTCAATGCTTGGGAACAATGACAGCCACTTTGTCTTGCTGTGAGAGAGCATCCTTCTGTAATCAATCTCAACAAAATTACAACACTCCTTCAGGCTCTCAGTGCGCACAGTGTAAATGTGAAAGTACTGGTAGATTTTGAATATGATATTCTCAATGTCAATTTCTATTGTGCCTGCCCCATGGTGTGCACAATTATTCAATATGTGTGCTGGGCAACCCACACCGATCAGAGTCTTGTTTTGCAGCAAACTCTTCAAATTTGCAAACACATTCTTTCCAGCTTCATCACGTCGGATTCCTCCAAAATTTGTGTTGCAATTGTCTCCAGTAAATGTAATGCATTTTTCCGACAGATTGTTTTTTGCAAGGGTTTCTGTGAGATATTTTGCAATGGTTTCTGCTGTCTCATTGGGTGTGTCTTTAACTTCGATCAATTTTGTTTGCACGCCACCCTTCTTCCAGTCAAATTACTGGATTATAACTGGGAATATTTTCACTGCGGGCGGCACGGTGGCGCAGTGGTAGCGCTGTTGCCTCGCAGTTAGGGGACCTGGGTTCGCTTCCCGGGTGTTCCCTGCGTGGAGTTTGCATGTTCTCCCCGTGTCTGCGTGGGTTTCCTCCGGGCGCTCTGGTTTCCTCCCACAGTCCAAAGACATGCTGGTTAGGTGGATTGGCGATTCTAAATTGGCCCGTTTGTGTGTGTCCTGCGGTGGGTTGGCGCCCTGCCCAGGATTGGTTCGTGCCTTGTGCCCTGTGTTGGCTGGGATTGGCTCCAGCACACCCCCCGTGACCTTGTGTTCGGATTCAGCGGGTTGGAAAATGGATGGATGGATGGATATTTTCACTGCTCCGTGGTTACTCCAGTCTGTGGAAACACCACAGTACTGGATTTCTTTGAGTGCTTCATGAGTGATTTCAACAGAGTGGGGGGCTATAGCACCATTGACGATGGCTTTGGTCTTGGTGCGAGCACTACTAAACTTTTTTGCAATGTCAGAGTCAGGAAATGCCTTTTTAAGCAAAGTACTGGTGCAATCCATGGACCTGTAACTGTTGTGATGTTTCACTGTATGAAAAGCCATTGCACCTTCTGCTGCATTTACATCATCCTTTGTTTTTCCTGGTCTGACAAAAAACTCTGTTAACTTTGCAGATGAACTCTCACCTCGCACACCTTTTTTTATGTTTCTCGGTGTCAATGTTTACTTTCAGATCCCCAGCACCTTTCTTGGATACAGAGACATATGTATCGGCTTTGCACACGGTGAACTCCGCCTCCCACTTGTCCCGACTGGGACGGTATGTGGGAAATTTTCTTTGCAGTTCATCAGTGAAGCTGCACTTGCGCTTTGGCATTTTCCCAGCTATACTGCTCTGCTTTCTGCTCTGATCCTCATCTGCACTGCTCCCTGTCTGTGTCTGTGTGTTTGCGCGCGGCGCAGACCTGCCCACAAGGCAGCCTCCCGGTAATTACGTAGTGCAAAAAAGTAGTACCCTAGTATTGTGTGCAAAACGCCAGTCAATTTCCGTACACGCGTAATGGTCCTATGAAAAACCGGACATTTTCGTGAATTTATAAAACCGGACAGGACGTAAAAAGTGGACATGTCCGGGGCAAAAGAGGACACTTGGTCACCCTAGTCTAAGTGCTAATAGTGAAGTAAAGGCAATTAGTTTGTTTGCCCCCCTCCAATTTAAGCCTGTCTAGTACACCAAACACAGCTACTAATGAATTAGGAGTGATTAGGACACCAAGGCTGTCTGATAGGCATTTTAAAAAAATTTTGTCCAGAGTGATGTTAATTTGGTACACGCCCAAAACATGTGGCCTAGTAAGGCTGGAGCTTGATTTTGGACAATTTTAAACAAGAGAGATGTGCTTGATAAAAGATTTTAAGTTGAATAATTAAAGGCTTTATGGATATGGAGAGAGTGAATTCTGTGCATAGCTGCCTTCCACTCCTTTTCTGAAGTGTTAAGAGATCCTTTTCCCACTGTATTCTGGGGTCTTTAAAAGGAGGGGACTTTAAATGGTTTTATGTGTTATAGAAATGCTGTCTGAGTTGGGTTGTTAGTATATTGATGATACCTTATATTTACTGGTGTACAAAGCAAGGAATATAAAAGTGCTGCAGGATTTCATTTGTATTACAGGCCAAGTTAGTGTGTTTTAATCTATTTGTGTCAATGTCCAGGTTTTTACAGCTTGTATATTTGCCTCACAGAAATCAAACTCAAAATTAGGTAGAGCCATACCACCTTCTGATTTAGGTCATTGTAAGGTTGTACTTTGGATGTGTGGATATTTCAGATTCCAAATAAATGAAGTCAATATTGAATCTAATTTCTTAAGAATTTTCTGTTAATGGATATGGGGAATTATTGAAGTAGAAACAGAAGCTTAGGGCGAATATTCGTCTTGATAATGTTAATTCTCCCTGCTAAGTAAGATGGAGGGGTAGACCATTTAAACACATCTTGTTTAGATTTTTTTTTTTTTTTCTTCATGCAGACAGCATAATTTTTTTAATAAAGAGCTTTATGTTGTGGATTTTAACCCCTATGTATTTAAACTGATCTTCAATGATAAAAGGTGTCCACTCTAATATTTGTATGCTAGAGAGTGCCGGAAATAGCACACTTTTATTCAAATATATTTTGAATTTCTGCTAGTGCTATTAGGGCTGCAGGCACCGAATGTTGTGGGTCTGATCTATATAGTGCCATAAAATCTGCATATACTGATATTTTCTGTTGAAGTCTTTCTCTGAAAATCCTGTTTTTCTCTGATGCATTTCGAAGGTGTACTGCCAATGGCTCAATGGCGGTTGCAAATAGCAGTGGTGACACGGGGGTGGGGTTTGGGCGCATCCTTATCTAGTAGCACCTTCTAGTTTGAAGTAGTCTGAAACAATGTTATTAATTCAAAATGAAGCTTCTGGACAGTTGTTTGAGCCATGCACATATGTTCAGCCAAACCCAAATTTGTGCAATATGGGGAATAGTTCGTCCCATTCAACCATATCAAATACTTTTTCTACATCAACCGATAGGAAGATCTCCAGGGTGTTAGACTTTGTGGGTGAATGTATTACAATAGCTTCCAATCTCCGCTGGGCATTAAGTGTCTACCTTTAATAAATCTAGTTTGGTCTTGTGATTACCGAAGGAAGCACTTTCTCAATCCTTGTAGCTAGAACTCTGGAGAATATCTTAACATAATTATTCAGAAGTAAGATTGGTCTGTATGCTGCACATTTTAATAAGTCCTTATTTTTCTGAGGAAAGATGGTGATTAATGCTTGGTGAAAAGTTTGAGGTAGAATTTTATTGTCTCTGGCTTCTATAAATGTTGCTAGTAAGGGGAGATAACTTTAATTGAAATATGTTTTAGAAAATTTGACAGGGTAGCCATCAGGCCTGCTCTGCTGCGTTCCCACTCTGACGTGAGCTTATAGCATCTAGTAATTCTGAGTGTCTCAGAGGTTTATGCCATTCCTTTGCATTGAGAGTTTCTAGTTGTGCCATCTGTAATGCATTGAAAAATGCATTAGGTTGTGTCTTGTTTTCTTTAAACTGGGTAGAATATAAAAACCTATAGTAGTCTCTAAATGCGTGCATTATACAGGTAAAATTCCGTTACAGCGAATATCTTTAAACAAAATTTTCTTTACAACAAAGTATTTTTATGGTCCTGATAGTTTCCCCATATTACACAAGTATACAGAAATCTCATTACTACGAAGTAGATTCAGCAGATGCTTTCATTACAACGAAGTGCCCAAAAGACCTTGAAATGAATGAATCATCCACAGAGTAGTTCGTTCTGTGGTCGCATCTCAGTTGTGCACAATGCTCCAGAAACATTTGTTTAAAAAAAAAAAAATTTCATCGGACTTTCCTCATACTGGGTTTTTTTTTTGGTGGTTTTCAGTGATACCTTTTTGTGTATTGCTCATCAACATTTGAAGAGTATTCATTGGAATTTTAACTCATTGTCACCCTCCTATAGAAATGGCACACACGAAAAAAGAAGTTCATATTAGAAAAAAAAATGTAAAATTTTTGCAGCTCTCGATTGTGGCAGAAAGAAAAAGACGTTGCCAGTGAATTCAGAATTACGCCATCGACACTGTCACCTTTCTTGAAAGCAAAAAAAGAAGAAAAATCTCGGGTTGCAAACGTATGCGAACTGCTGCATTTGAAGACGTCGAAGCCGTTTATGTGGTTAAGTGATGCACGTTCAAGATACATTCCTACTAATGCGGCACTCATGCAAGATATTGTGAGGTTTCTAAACTCTTCTGGGATCTGGGACCCCCCCTCCCCCCAACTAGACGACATGCCAAAGAGTGTCCTGAAGTGCGATCATCACATCTGTCGAAGACTATACCTGTTGCCGGAGCAACAGCAGGCTCACAGCTCTGATGTGACTCAGCACTGAAGCAAACAGAAAAGATCTTGATGAGTGATCCAAGGAACATTGTAAATGCAGGTAGCAGGATTACTTGGCCACTTACCTGGTCAAAACGGTGCCTGACTGCTGTGTCTAGCAGAGTGGCAGATCACACTACAATAAATAACTGCTGTTCCTGTTTCCAGCTGAATAAAGCTGGTGTTGCTAAAGTACTGAGACTCAGCCTCGTGTTTTGGGGTATAAGACAGGGACTTCTAGCGCGACCACAATCTTTTAGGATTTGCTTCCGTTACACCTCACTGCAGCTCTGTGTGTCTGGTGTTGCCCTGCCCCGGCAACGGACAGTCTTACACAGACACGGCAATTGCACTTCAGGAGGAGATTAAAATTAACAAGAAAGAAGCTATGGCAATGATTGCAAACGCCTGGGTGCAAATTAAAGAAAGCACTATAGTGACAAATACAGAATCTCATTATATCTCAAAATTTTCATTACAATGAAATATTTTTTAGGTCCCTGGAAGTTCGTTTTAACAGAATTTTACTTGTATTTTTACGTCCAATGATTTTCTCTGTCTGTGTTGGTAATTACTGGTATTGTATTGTGAACTTCCTGCTTGTGGATTTATGGTCTTATTAGCCTTCTCTCCGTGTTCATAGTAATAATGTCGCAATTCAAAAATGAGTTCTGTTAGATTTTGTTGTCAAGAGGTTGAGTTCTGAATGCAGAGCTTGTCATTTTCTGTAAAGTAACTAATTTGGGAAGCTGGCGTGTTCTTGATCTATTCTAATAATTTCCCTGATTAGCTCAGATACCTTCTTGGTTTCTGATTTTTTTTTTTTTTTTGTGAGAGAGATATGAAATGTGTGTTCTTAAAATGCCGTCAAAGTTTCCCAGAGTATTCTTGCAGAGACCTCTGAAGATGTATTAGTCTCTAAGAACAAATCCGTTTGCTTAGATATAAACTCTGTATAGTTCTTGTCAGCTAATTAAAGTGGTTTAAGATGCCAGCTGTGAGAAGTATTTGGGACAAAATGATCAGAGCTCCAAGATTAAGTGGGCATGGTGGGAGATAACAGATAATCATACTTGCAAGATTTGATTGTGGGCAAAAAAATTATTTACAAATTGTGTAATTGTTTTTGCAGTGTTAGATGTTATCACCCCTGTGGCAGGAGACCTATCCAGATCTGGATTTAAAACACAATTAAAGTCTCCGGCCATTATAATTTTAAGTGTTCACATTAGAAATGGATGCACATACGTTTTGGACAAAGTCTGTCCTCTACATTGGGTGCATAGATATTTATCAAAATCACTTTACAGTTGAATAAATTGCCCATCACGATCAAATATCAACCTTCAGAATGAGAATACATCTGATATTACAAATGAAATTGTTCTATGTATTAAAATTCCCACATCTCTAGTTTTCTTTGTATAGCTGATCTCTTTGCACCCGAAACTGATCCTTGCTTAATAAGTGGGTCTTCTGTAAAAATACTATCTTGCTATTTAAACCTGTTAGGTGAGAGCATACTTTCTCTTTAATTTGCATTCCTTGTTTGGTCATAGAGACATTGCTTCTGAACTTTTGTTGACATTTTATAGTCTTAAATTAAGGTAGTACATTGTTATACAATAGAAGATAGCGGTGACCTTAATCTCCATTTTTTCTGGAGTTATTGCTGTGAAGCCTATTGTTGCGTCGGCACTCACAATTGTATGGGTTAATAAGATAGATTAGAAATAGTTTGCTCTCATTCTGTCTTCCCGCCAGCCTCCCCATCCCCCCTATGTACCTTCCCACGTGAGGCTAGAGCACACTTCACGAAGTCCCAGTCTAGTCTATACCTAGAGAATGGTTTCCATAATGAAATAATGTTGTGCTTTTTTTGTTGACCATTCATCTTCGTGAATAGCAGCAACTTTTGTTGTCATTCCCTTAGTCTTTCTGATTCCTAAAAAATATTTAACAGTTCAGCCAAAGGATTCTTTCACACCCCACCATGTATTGTGCTTTATAATATACAAATATAAAATTATTTTACTAAGAGTAAGAAGGAAGGATTTAAAGGAGGTACTGAAAAATATAAAGGCAACATGGCTGGATGAAATACCATTAGAAGTGTGGAAGAATTTTGGAGAACAGGGAGTAGATGTGCTTTGGAATCTAATGCAGACTACCTATGAGCAAGAGAGAATATACCAGAGGAGTGAAGGAACAGAGTGATTTTTCAGGATTGTAGAAGCTATAGGGGAATGAAGCCGATGTCGCACACAATGAAAATTTGTCAAAAGGGTTATAGAGAAGGCTTAGGAAAGATTACCATAGTGGAGAAACAGTTTGGTTTCATGCCAAGGAGAGAAACTGTTGATGCAGTCTTTGCATGGAGACGGCTCATAGAGAAGCATTGAGAAGAAACAAAGGTTTGCATATGTTTTTTTTGAGAACACCTGTAGGATTATGGTAGAGTGCCATGTCAAGAGGCCTGGAGGTGCATAAGAGAGAAAGGAGTATCATAGTACTATGTGAGGATTGTCATGGATATGTACTATATGAGGGAGTACGCACTCTGATTAAAAGCAGTGTTGGGGGAACAGACAAGGCTTTAGCTCTTGTCCTGGTGTACAAAATATGCAATTTTTGAAAAATTAATTAATTTATTTTCATTATTTTTTGCTCAAGACAAATAAAAATGATCTTAAATACAGGAAACTTGAATGGGCAATTTAACATGAAACGCATATTTTCCTGAATTGTACCAGTATCTATCACATTAACATCATGCTCTATTGATTAATTTATCTTCTGTGAAGTGATGGGCATCTAGGACTAAAAGTAATTTACAATGTGGGACAGGAGGACATGCTGATTCCTCAGACTGTATGGTTTACTTTATAATCTGCGAATGGATGGACACCTGGAATAAAGATTTGCCAAATTATTTTACAGCTTGGTAAAGGAAGACATGCAGGAAGCATCTCATGTGGAACTTTAAAATAAATAAGCCTAATCTGAGAGCAGCATCAGAAAAAGAAGAAGAAACCGCAAAGACAGCGACGTCAGAGGAAGGCGAGAGGTGTGCGGCCATTTTCATCTGACTGTCGGCTAAAGCATTTCAGGAATATCAATTGCTAAATCAACACTTCTCTGTGATTACTAAAGTGTTGAATGCAATGTGAGGCAGGGTCTGCTAAGCTAGTATGCAGTTTGTATTGTGATACTGAGATCTGGGATCTTATTTTTAATTTTCTCATTGAAGAAGTTCATAAAGTTTGTACTGCTAATATCTGTTGGTATTTTGCACTGTAGATCTGAATTCCCATTTGTTAATTTAGCCACAGTTCTAAACAATACCCGAGGATTGCTATCTATTATTGTAGAAAAGTATTCTGAGCAAGCTTTAAAGAGAGCTTTTTTATATTTTAACACACTCTGTCTATGCAATTTGAAAGACCTGTAGTTTTGTTGTTCTCCATCTGTGCTCCAGTTTTCGACACTCTCTAATTTAAGAGCTGAAATGTTTTTATTAAACCAGGGAGAGTTTCTATATGCTTTGATCACTTTTGTTTTAAGGGGAGCCAAGGTCACATTATAATGTTACAGTATATTAGCTGATCTAATTTGTTTTCCATGTTTACATTTGATGTTAACTGATCTAAATGGTTTTCCACAATTGCACTCGACTTACTCAAAGTATCTATCCATTTGGAAGCAGAATTACAATCTAGATGTCACACTGTCTTTGTTTTAATCTTTTTAGTGCATTGGCAAGGACAAGACTAAATCAAATGTAATTAAGTAGTGATCGGAAATAACTTCATTCAATGGAGTAATATTTCAATTTTGAATTTCAACTTTGTAAGTTATAATTAAATCTAATGTGTGGTTATGATTATGAGTTGGACCTTTGACAATCTGACAAAATCCTACTGAATTTAACAAATAAGTAAAACATTTGCTAAAAGTGTCAGTTTCCACATCAATGGGTACATTAAAATCCCCCATCAGTACTACGTGATCATAAATTATAGCCACATCAGATAAAAGGTTGCTAAATTCAGACATGAACAATGAATATGGCCCTGGTGGTCTGTAGACTAGCACTATAATTGTGTTGGAATCTGTTTTAAAATTTAAAATTGAACGCCTCAAAAGATGTAAAGTCTCCTAAATTTTTAGATGTGATTTGCGTAATTTGCATGATATCATCACGGTGAGAACTGGTTCAGCTTCACTGTGTTATGAATTTCCTGAAACACCCATTAAATTCCGATGAAATACTGCAATATCTCGGAAAAGGATGTTTAATGATTAAATCCATGTGTCCATTCCAGTAAGCATTGTGCACGAGGCTGAAACAATCCCTGGATGGGCCTTGGCTTATTGCAAGGTGAATACAAGCACTCCCATACACTAGCGTCATTTTAGTGTAACCAAATCTGCATATCTTTGAAAGGAAACCGGAGCACACTGTGGAAACCCAGAAGGAAAATATGCAAACTCGAGGCAGAGAATACCAGCGACGTGACTCCCAGCGAGACAGCAGAGCTACCGCTCTGCCACTGTGTCAACCCCCATGTGTGTAATTATTAACAGTATTTATTACTTAAAAAAAATTAACGATTTATCTGTAAAATGCAACATACTTTAATGCATTTCATCATTAAAGTGATATCAAGTCTAAATCTTAGGATTCTAAATGTGCAGAGAATTGGAATATCATACATTTAATGTGTTCTGTATGGCGATCTACTGCTGTTTGCCACTGCTGTCAGGTCCGGAGGAAATCCTAGAAAAAGACGGAACAGAAGACTATATGTGAGACTTTTAAAATGTATTGTGTCATTACGATCAGGAATATGCAATGCTTAAATATAAAAACACCACAAATGCATTTATATGTCAGCATTTTGCTATAGCACATCAAACCATTCATCAAGCATCGAAGCGCACACATTGATCTTGTAGGATCCAGAAAGTGGCTTTCTGTCACAAGTAGATAGTAACCAGAGACTCTGACGTCACATTCTAACTTTTAGCACACTGCGCCCCCCGACTTTTTGCTGGTACTGCAACTCTCGCACGCGTTATTAATTTCTGAGGACGTGCTCAGAGGATGCATCAAATGAATGCTGGGAACACGTGGCAGCTATGATGCTGACGTGTACGCATGCTGAGCGTGAAGTATAAATGAGTCTCTAGAACGGTAGTGTGTGGCACGTTATTCATAAGGTACTTATAGTCATGGCCGACATTATTGGCACCTTTTTCCCAGAAAATGCACCATTTCTCCCAGAAAATTGTTGCAATTCCAAATGCTTTGTTATACACGTTTTTTTTCCTTAATGTGCATTGGAATAACACAAAAAAAACTGAGAAAAAAAAGCCAAATCTGACATTTCACACACAACTCAAACTGGGCTGGACAAAAGTATTGGCACCCTCAACTTAATATTTGGTTGCAGGCCCTTTGGAAAAAATAACTGAAATCAAGCGCTTCCTATAACCATCAACAAGCTTGTTATACCTCTCAGCTGGAATTTCCGACCACTGTTCTTTTGGAAACTGCTCAAGGTCTCTCAGATTTGAAGGGCGCCTTCTCCCAACAGCAATTTTGAGATCTCTCCATAAGTGTTTGTTCGGATTTAGATCCGGACTCCTGATTGATGGCCACTTCAGAACTCTCCAGCGCTTTGTCTTTAACCATTTCTGGGTGCTTTTAGAGGTATGTTTGGGGTCATTGTCCTGCTGGAACACCCATGACCTCTGACGCAGACCCAGCTCTCTGACACTGGGCCCTACATTGTGCTCCAATATCTTTTGGTAGTCTTCAGATTTCATGATGCCTTGCACACAGTCAAGGCATCCCCAAAACATCTTAACCTCCACCATGTTTGACTGTAGGTACTGTGTTCTTTTCTTAGTAGGCCTCATTCCGTTTTCTGTAAACAGTAGAATGATGAGCTTTACCTAAAAGCTCTACCTTGGTCTCATCTGTCCACAAGACGTTCACCCAGAGGGATTTTGGCTTCCTAGTACATTTTGGCAAACACCAGTCTGGCTTTTTTATGTTTCTGTGTCAGCAGTGGGGTCCTCCTGGCTCTCATGCCATAGCGTTTCATTTCGTTCAGATGTTGACGGATAGTTCGAGCTGACAATGTTGCACCCTGAGTCTGCAGAACAGCTTGAATATGTTTTGAAGTTGATTGGGGTTGTTTATCCACCATTCGGACTGTCCTTCATTACAGTCTTTTTTATCAATTTTTCTCTTCCGTCCACTTCCAGGGAGATTAGCTACAGTGCCATGTGTTGTGAACTTCTTGATTATGTTGCGCACAGTGGACAAAGGAACATGAAGATCTCTGGAGATGAACTTGTAGCCTTGAGATTGTTGATATTTTTCCACAATTTTTGTTCTCAAGTCCTCGGACAATTCTCTGGTCTTCTTTCTGTTCTCAATGCTTAGTGTGGCACACTCAGACACATAACAGAAAGGTTGAGTCAACTTTTCTCCATTTTAACTGGCTTCAGGTGCGATTGCTATATTGCCAGCACCTATTTCTTGCCACATGTGAGTTCAAATGAGCATCATATACTTGAAATAAAACAATTTCTGCACAATTTTGAAAAGGTGCCAATTTTATTCGGCTCATTTTTGGAGTTTTATGTGACATGTCAGATTTGGCTTTTTTCTCTGTATTTTTATGTTGTACCAGTGCACATAACGGAAATAAACGTGTATACCAAAACATTTGTAATTGCAACAATCTTCTGGGAGAAATGGTGCATTTTCTGGGAAAATTTCAGGGGTGCTGATAATTTCAACCATGATTGTGTATGGTGTAAGTACTAGAGAGTGGTATATACAGTGCATCTGGAAAGTATTTACAGCGCATCACTTTTTCCACATTTTGCTATGTTACAGCCTTATTCCAAAATGGATTAAATTAATTTTATTTTCCTCAGAATTCTACACACAACACCCCATAATGACAACGTGAAAAAGTTTACTTGAGGTTTTTGCTAATTTATTAAAAATGAAAAAACTGAGAAATCACATGTACATAAGTATTCACAGCCTTTGCCATGAAGCTCAAAATTAAGCTCAGGTGCATCCTGTTTCCCCTGATTATCCTTGAGATATTTCTGCAGCTTAATTGGAGTCCACCTGAGGTAAATTCAGTTGATTGGACATGATTTGGAAAGGCACACACCAGTCTATATAAGGTCCCACAGTTGATCGTTCATGTCAGAGCACAAACCAAGCATGAAGTCAAAGGAATTGTCTGTAGACCTCCGAGACAGGATTGTCTCAAGGCACAAATCTGGGGAAGGTGTCAGAAAAATTTCTGCTGCTTTGAAGGTCCCAATGAGCACAGTGGCCTCCATCATCCGTAAGTGGAAGAAGTTCAAAACCATCAGGACTCTTCCTGGAGCTGGCCGGCCATCTAAACTGAGCAATCGGGGGAGAAGGGCCTTAGTAAGGGAGGTGACCAAGAACCCAATGGTCACTCTGTCAGAGGTCCACTGTGGAGAGAGGAGAACCTTCCAGAAGGACAACCATCTCTGCAGCAATCCACCATCAGGCCTGTATGGTAGGGTGGCTAGACGGAAGTCACTCCTTAAAGGCACATGGCAGCCTGCCTGGAGTTTGTCAAAAGGCACCTGAAGGACTCTCGGACCATGAGAAACAAAATTCTCTGGTCTGATGAGACAAAGATTGAACTCTTTGGTGTGAATGCCAGGTGTCACATTTAGAGGAAACCAGGCACCGCTCATCACCAGGCCAATACCATCCCTACAGTGAAGCATGGTGGTGGCAGCATCATGCTGTGGGGATGTTTTTCAGTGGCAGGAACTGGGAGATAAGTCAAGATAAAGGGAAAGATGACTGCAGCAATGTACAGAGACATCCTGGATGAAAACCTGCTCCAGAGCGCTCTTGACCTTAGACTGGGGTGACGGTTCATCTTTCAGCAGGACAATGACCCTAAGCACACAGCCAAGATATCAAAGGAGTGGCTTCAGGACACCACTGTGAATGTCCTTGAGTGGCCCAGACTTGAATCCGATTGAACATCTCTGGAGAGATCTTAAAATGGCTGTACACCAATGCTTTCCATCTAACCTGATAGAGCTTGAGAGGTGCTGCAAAGAGAAATGGGCGAAACCGGCCAAGGATAGGTGTGCCAAGCTTGTGGCATCATATTCAAAAAGACTTGAGGCTGTAAATGCTGACAAAGGTGCATCGACAAAGTATTGAGCAAAGGCTGTGAATACTTATGTACGTGTGATTTCTCGTTTTTTTTATTTTTAATAAATTTGCAAAAACCTCAAACGTTTTTCATGTTGTCATTATGGGGAAAAAATGAATGTAATCCATTTTGGAATAGCTGTAACATAACAAAATGTGGGAAAAGTGATTTGCTGTGAATTCTTTCCGGATGCACTGTAAGTCATTCATATTGAACTTTTGTGGTTAGGGTCTGTGTGTATGTGTGTGTTTAATCTTAAGGTGCAACAATAGACCAACCTGGTAATGGACCTGCTAAGTACACTTATCGTTGAAGAAAATAAGTAAATAGTAAACGGAGAGGAATATCACAATAATACATCTCGTTAATCTGGTTATGAATGTGTTGAGTCATGGGATTAAAACCAATTCCCAGTGCATACTTTTAACTGATGACATTGTCTTGTGTAGCAGCAGAAAAGAGGAAGTGGAGAAGGGGTTTGGAAAGTAGAGGATTGAAAATAAATAGGAAGAAGAGAATATGAGAGTTGATGATGATCAGGATTCAGAAGTTAGCCTGCAGGGAGAGCTATTGAAGAGTGGGTAAGTTTAAATATCAGTGATAGCCCAAGGTGAAAAATTTAGATGCAGAGATAACCCAAAGAGTGCAGTGTGGACAGAACAATTAGAAGAAGGTATCAGGTGTATGTTGTGATTAGTGAATTAATGCGAAGATTAAAGGTAAGGATTTAAGACTTTGGTAAAGTTAACAATGATGTGTGGAGCTGAGACATACTGTAAGCAGTAAAGGGAGCATAGGATAAGAAGTTAAGATGTTGTAGAAATAATGTTGAGTTGGATATGTTAGTTGTGAAAAGGACAGAATAAGAAATTAGATAATCAGAGGCACAACAAAGGTGGGGAAGATATCTAAGAAAGTAGGTTGAAGTGGTATGGACATGTGTTGAGAAGAGACCATGAATATGTGACCAAAAGAGTGATGGGAATGGAAGTAATGAGGCTAGAGTTAACAAGGGAGGCTAAAGTGGAAGACGATACAGAATTATTTAAAATATCTCTTGTTAATATTTATGAAAAAATTGCATTAATTAGTTCCATATCTTAGGACTTCTGAGCTCCTTTTTTTTTTTCTTCTTCTTCAAACCAGGTATAACCCACCCTCACAAAATTGTGGGCATGTTTTACTCCTTCCATAGGTGTGTGCAGAACTGAACCTCGTAATGTACTGGAATCCTCACCAGAGCTGAATTTTTCAATGGACCTTCTCTGGCTCCGGTATCTAATGTCTTCCTAATAGCAAAAGCAGATTTAGAAAAATACATGGATAAATGTTTTCTAAAGATTTAATTTCTGTACTTACTCTAAACTAATGTATAGAAATAATAAATAAAGCATTTGTTTCTGGGAAAGAAGACGGAAGGGCTAATAATGATGATTAGATCGTGTTTTTGCCTTTGCCTTCTCTAATGTTTTATTGTATAGTTAACCTTTTTGATATTGTTAAAATAAAACTGTGGAGTGTCTTGCCATTTTGTCCATTTATTAATATACTTTATAACTGCAAAATGACATGTGAACATTAATGTGATTTGCAATGATGATTGTCTTCATTTTTATTATGCTGTTTAAACTCATTACAGGGCCATTTCCACACTGTATGTAATGATGCTGAAAAGCATGAATTGCCATTGCACTGATGAAAGTATTAATTTAAAGTTGCCTTCTGAGAGTACTTTCAAATCGCATTTTACTCATTTTCTAATGCAGGCATTGGCTTGATTCCCCAGTCAAAACAAGTACAAATATAAATACTATTTGAAGCAAAATGAAATGTGCACTAATATTTATTTTATCTGCAGAAATGTTTAATGTAAAATTAAATATGTTTATCATGTAAGATTTCCAAATATAGATGTGATCTGAAATTACCTGTTGTGGTGGAGTTACAGAGTTTTCTTTTTAACCTTTTCCTTTTGCGTTCAGTGTTAGTGGTAAATTTATGAATAAAATTGGCTGCTATCAGTTTTGATTCTAATTCTTATTCAAATCGGGCCTTTTCTTTTGCAAATAGAGTAATAACATGATTGTAGAGTTGCAAATGTGTTGAATTTAAGTATATTGTTTCTTGCAGTTATTTAAGCATTGTTTCATTCTAATATTCAAAAATGAAGCTCACTAAAATATTTTCTTGATCAGCAGGGAGATACTTAACCCTTAAAGTAGTCATTTGGTATTTTTCAATTCAAAGTTATTTCTCTGCAATCATAATATATGCTTATTAGTTTGCCACCAAAAATACTTATTATGCTCTTATGTTTGAAATGGAGTGCAAGGGCTAACTTACAATTACATGCACTCTCATAAGAGATTATATTCTGCCTTGTCTTGTAATAAATGATGCACCTCATATAATTCAGAGATTATTTTATATTGCAGCAGAGCTGAAAATGTGCTTTGAAATGATCTGATTTGAGTACACATCTGAGGTCAAACTACAATACTATTACCGTGTGTGATTCAAAATGTAAGCCAGCGCTGTAGACATGTGCATAATCAATCATATTTGTTATATGTACCACTAGCTTATACTAAGTTGCATACTTAGTAGCATTTGGTAGTAGTTTGAGGGCAATTATGTGCTCAAATCTGACTTTTTTTCTTCTAAATGCCACCTTATTTACCATTAAGTTGCACATTGAATTGGTCCTTCCAGCTATATCCACAGAGTAATCTTGGATGCATACCAGCATCAAGTAAAGGAAAGCAACTATTTGTAGCCACATTTTCATTATTTGTTGGATCTGCCTTGTCTGTGAGCATGCTGCCTTTCAGCATTTCATTTTCAGCCTTTATCCATTGTTTGCTGCATCTATTCCATTTCCTTTTTCTTCATGTAGTAACAGATGCAGACTGTGCTATTTTCTCCAAGTGTGTGCATTGTATTACAATGCATTGTAATAACATTCCTGATTTTATATATAGTTTTTAACTAAGCAAAATCATGAATGGTGGATGATAGAAAGGCTAAAAGAATGTTGGAGAGAAATACTGCAAAAGAGATGAAAGGTAACCGAAAGAAATTCTTTAACCATCCCTAATACCCTCCCCTCCTCCTTGATGGTCCTTTTACTAATAAAATATTTAAAATAAAGAATATAGAAAACACACATGGTAAAGCAGCAAATGCTTTGAAGGTGCTGCTGCCATGAAAAGTAACTGAGGACACTGTCCATTGTGAATGTAGAGAATAGCACATTGCATCCCATAACAATACATAACAAATAAGGACATATTTGTTTAAACAGAGCAGAGAACAAAGGAGTTTGAAACTAATTAACATAAACTGAGCCCAGCAATATGTCTATTAATTATTTGTTAAACTGTGGTTTGAGGAAGTCAATAACCTCCCAGCAGTAAAAGGGAACACTAAAGAGGTACTGATGGATTTGGAAAATGTTGAGTGAGAAATACTGCTTGGATAAAATAATCATAGTAATTCCTGCACACTGTGGAATTTTCTAAAGACTGGAGGCTAGCAATTATCTTATTGAATAAAAAAGTGATTGGACTGATGCGAGTAACTATAGGCTAGTATGCTTAACATGTGTCAGAGGTAAAATAATGAAAACAATTATTAAGCTAAAGATCCTTATGCATGTGTCTAGAACAGGTGTATTAGTCAACATGTTTTCAGATATGGAAGGCTGTGTTTCACAAAAATGTTGGAATTCTATGAGGAAGAAGCAAAAGCATGTGATAAGAGAGGTCCATGTGTTATTTATTTTGATTTTCAGAAGGCTTTTGATAAGGTACTACGTGAAAGGTGTTTAAAATTGATAGATAAAAATTGGCTCAAACACAAGAAGGAAAGGGTTATGGTGAGTGTAACCTTTTCATAATTATGTAGTGTTAAAAGTGGTGTTCCTATTTTTAATATGCATAAACAGTCTGGACAAGAATGTAATCCATAAAATGGTTAAGTTTGAAGATAATTTAGAGTCCTAAATTGTTACTGAAAGACTTGGACGTCATACAGGCTCTGCAGTTTTTTAGCAGATGAAATTTAATGTAAGTAAATGTAAGGTATTACATTTAGGATGTAGAAATGTTAGATTATAATACACAATGGGAGATCTCATAAGGTGTGTTTTCTTGTTTCAGAAGGATATAGGAGTCATAATGGACTTAATCACTATCAATCAAGGCAGTGTACAGAAGCAGTCGACAAAACTATTTGGTTATATATATCAAGATTTGTGGAGTAGATGTCAAAGGATGTTATGTGTAAGTTGTATAACACACTAGGGAAGCTTCACCTTGAGTAATGTGTACAGCTTTGGTCTCCATATTAAAAAAAAAAAAAAAAGGTATGAACTTTGAGGAGAGATTGATGGTGTTGAACCTTTTCAATTTAAGCAAACTGACATGATCAAAATGTTTATAAAAGGAATTAGTACAGTTATTACTTTATATAAAGTATTTATTTATATAAATAAATTCTACAGCAAAAGCACAGAGATACAGTTGGAACATACTTAAAAGAATGCTCTGCCCAAATTTACTTACCCCAAGTGGAATGCAGTGATGGCTGAGGGAAAAAAGTTAATCTTTGTTTTCATTGAGAGAGGAGATAACATTCTGATAGAGTGGGCATCTGTGGTGACTTATGCTGAACCACAGCAAACAATTTAAAAACATCCATGAAAAAAGTCTTATGACTTGAAGTTATTTTGGGCAATGTAGTTAGTTGGACTTTACTGTATTTGTCCCCAGGGAGGAAATTGCCTCATTAAAATAAATACATTAACACACACACGCATATACACCTAAATGACTAAAAAGGAAGAATGTTTGAAAAGAAAAAAACTTCTGACTTGCAGTCTCAGTGAGGCATTGTGCAAGAGGAAGTCAGTTTAAGAAGCATTTAGTGATTAACATGGCTCGGGGAACACTTAACACAAAGCATTTTATGTGCTACATAACTTACAACAGGGTTTGAGAAAATCTAGTAAATTTTAATATTCATTTTAAGATGTTTAGTTTACGATGTTTTTATTTAATGACAAATTACGAGAATAAAGTCAACATGTCGACTTTAATCTCAACATAAATGGCGAGAATAAAGTAGAAATGTCAAGAATAAAGTCAACATGACGACTTTATTCTCGTCATAAACGTCGAGATTAATGTGGAAATGTCTAGAATAAAGTCAACATGGCGTCATGCTATTACACAGTATTGAAAATAATAAAACAAGTACAACTTGGCTTTCAGTATTATCCAGTAGTATAGAAACAGTATTCACACATTTGAACATAATGGTCCGAATCTGACCTTTTAAATCCAAAGCATCTCCAAACAACAGATGTGATTCCTTTCTCCAGCAAAAGTTGTTCTGTGTCATAATGTTCAACTTTGTCAGCTACAGCTTCAGTTTCAGAATGTTCTCTGCCCATTTTCAGCACACAGTACCACCACTACCGTATGTACTCCGTTGCATGCCTGTTTAGCGGTGTAGCAGTGAAAAAGGTCCCCCTCAAACAGTTTCCCGCTGCAGCACGTTCCGAACATTGTTTAGGCAATTTAAACCGGTGTTGCGGTATAAGAAAAATCCATATCATAACAAAAATAAACGTTTTCGGTATGAACTAGTATACCGCCTAGCACTACTCGGTAGACATTTACTCACACCCATTACATGGGGCAAGTTGTGACTCGTAGCAAATTTTAAATCAAGTCTGATTTATTTTTACAAAGTGAATTTAAATGTGATTATTGTCTAGATGTCAACAGGACAGAGACAGTAATTCACATCTCTGCCTCAACATTCAACAATGTCAATAACTGTGCCTAGGCATTTTTTGAAGTGAAAAGTTTGTGCTAGGAAACAGTGTCTCTGGGGCTGAAAGATTGAAATAGAAGGAGATGAGCAGTGAGATGAATTACCTGAGAAGTCTTCTTTTAAAATGGCTGAATCACACAAAAGTGTTTGTTTTTTTTTTTTTTCCTTTCTAAAATGAGATGGATACACTGTTTTACAATAAGTACACCATCTTAATGTGGATGAATAACATTCTCAGTTTGGAAAATGGAAGTATTTGGTAAGTTTTAAGGCATTTGTTTTAAAGTTTTGACTTGTGCTTCTTGTGCTCATGTCATTCCAAAACAATAGGCATGTTTTTTTATTTATTGTTCTCATTTTGCTTTTCCATCCAGGGTAAATCTAATGCTTAACTTTTTGATAGCGGAAAGAATATGTGCATTTTACATTTTTTAAAGAATGTTAATGTGCAGATGGAATAATTTAGGAATGTGTAAATATATAGTATACAGTACATAATGAAAATTACATTTTGGATGATGTCTAGTTTCATAAATAATTTCTTGTCACATGTTGTGCCTCCTCCTGTATACACAGCATTTTTCTGCTTTTTATATTTTTTTATATTCTGTCATAATGTAAAACTGCAAAAGCAGATGTGTCTTTGAGGTTCTTGGATGAATTCATGTGAAACTGAAAGCCCATATTATGTTAAGATAGGGTATCTTTAGCAAAATTCTGTTATCCTTCACTTCTCAATTTTATTACAGAGCTTGAAAAATTACATTTTAATGCCACACATCACCATCTGTGAATATTTGCAGATGGTTTCATGGTTGTTTATGGTCCAAGTGTTTTTGGGGGGGAGCTAAAATTTTTTTTTTACCTATACCTTAAGGTTTCTTCAGCAAGCGTTCTTATCTTTCTGCATTTTTATATGTATCATGCTTGCCATCTAGTGGAAAAGTATACAGTAATCTTACTTTGATTACCTGTTTCAAAAGAACGTGACCAAATGACCAACCAAATAATGAATAAATTCACAAACGCAAGAAAATATACATATGAACCAAGATAAATGTGTTTACTCTGACATGTTCAAAGTAATTTTTGTGTGTTAAATAGAATCTTAATATTGCATAAGACAAATGTATATTACAGTATGTAGATCGTAAGGATTTAGTCATTGTATTTTTGGGTATTTTGTTTTTTAATGTATACAAAATTAATATGGATCTTTAAAATGAATGCACAAAAATGTATGCGTAAATGAAAACTTGTGCTGTATATTTAGAGTAGTACTTTAAAGTTTATTATTTAAAGAATATTTTACACACAGCAATGTAATATTTCTAACAATGATATAAATGGGTGCATTTTTTCCACTTTGGCCTAATGGGGGGAAAAAAAATCTTTGACGATTCTACCTTGTTTGTTTTTTTTTTTTCTTTGATGAAGCTTTGTTCTTATGGGTAATGTGAGCATTCCTCTTGGTTCAATTCTCTAATAATAAAGATGTTGATTTTGGTCCTGTGTCTTTGTGTCTGTTTGCTTGGTATTGATTTATTGCTTATGTAAAGGCCTTGATGATCAATATTCAGCTAATTTAGGAATGACTAAAGTTTTGGATAACATGTGAGAAAAATACTTGGCAGTGAACATAGACATGGTAATTTTATCATGATATCAAAAAGAACATCCTAGTGTCTAATGAAGTGACATGGGTGCCACTGGGTTGCAATGTGCTATTCTCTACATTCACAATGGACAGTCCTCAGTTAGTTTTCATGGCAGGGGCACCTTTTGGAATAGAGTTTGCATTGTTTTTTGCATCTTTATATGGGCTACCACTCTCCGCATAAACACCTATAATTATGGCACTTATGAAATATAATTTAATCAGGTATGAGTGAACAGGTGTCTTGACATCTTCTCCTTACCACCATATACCAGATAAAGCTAGAACTAAAATTGATGCATGGATAAGTAGAAGTACATTCTCAAAATGTATTGGAAGAGGTTAAAGTAGTAATAAGTGATTAAGAAACAAAAAATAAAGAGGCAGGGCACATTTTCATGGATGTTGTGCTTTAAAATTATTAAATGTCTACTGGGTAGTAGTTCCAGGAGTATTGTGAAGTTTCCTAGTGCTTGTTTTTTAGATTTGTAAAACCGCTGTACAACCAAACCTGCTACTTAAATGTAGAAACTACCATGGGAAAGTAAATGTGCAAATATAAAGGTTATTGGTACGCTGGAGGAAATAAAAAGATCAGAGATGCAATTTTTCTACTGTGTAGTGTGTGTTAAGCATTCCATATAATTGATGGCAGAGTAAATGGCGCATATGGATTTTAAAGTGACCTACATGTTTACCACAAGTATAAAATTTATATAAATATTACCATTTATATTATGCTACTGTACTGAGTGTATTCATGCAACTAAAGTACCTGAGCCCTGTAAAAGCATTTACCAAGAGTTTTTTGTTTTATTTTGTAAAAAATTGAGAGCTTTCTCAGGTGGCAAGCCTTTTCATTCGACAGATATGAATGGCAGAGAATTTATTGAACTCCTACAACACACTGAAGATACCTGCTGTACATCTTTCTGTTGTGTGTTGTACATGTGGGCATAATTTTTGTTACTAATCTAATGAATGCTGCTTTTGCTTATGGAAGCTTTCAATGATAAGTGCACACTTTGTTAGTAAAATATGTATTTCTTTTAAATATATATAATATAAAAAGAAAAGCAAGTGATGGTGAGATACGAAGAAGGCAGCTTCGCCAGCGTTTGTGTGTCAGAACCCGGTTGGGGAGTGGGGGGGTGTTAGTATGCATCGTGGTACACTGCAGAGCTATAGCGTGTCTTTAGTGAAAACAGCCTTGTCAGATGGGGTTGTATGGATTGATTCTGAACGCGACTGAGAGAATGAAAAGTGAATTAAAAAAAAAAGCTAACCTTTACAAGGATCATAAATTGCACCGGCTGTTACAGACTGAAATCAAATGTATGCTTTTATTCTAAAATAGTAAGACTAAGAGCAATTTACTTCTCAAAACGGTGTAGTGCAGAATCGAACTCGCAACCTTTTGATTCGAAGGCGAGAACTGATTCTATTACACTACGGAGGAAGTTATAATAACCTGCTGTCAATGTCGCATGTTAAGGCGGCTTTTTGTTTTTGCAGTTACATTTTTGAATAAAACGCATTATATAGTTTATGCCTACATTTTGTCATCTACTACTAGAATATAAAAAACGTTTCTGTTTTAACAATGTGTTGACACAGATTACTGTAGAAACGGAACAGACATGAAATGCGTGTGTTCCAAATAACGATCTATTATTTCCACTCTAAAACTCCACTTCACTCCCAGATACTCAATCAAGGCATGGGCTTGGAGAAGTTCGTGCACGTTCTAAATTGGTGGGGGGATGGAATAGCCGGCTGCTCCTAGCATCTCTTTATCAGCACATTTAGAAGACAAAGGATGCTGGCGGAGAGGTGTGAAGGGATTTAAGAAGCAATTTAAGGTGGGATGGAATTACGAGTTTTTTCGTAGGCTCTGGTAATTCTAGTGTTAAGTCCTTGTTGGTGGATAGACCTTACTGCTACCCTTTTACACATCAAGATTTTTGTATTTTAAATAAGCCCTTTCATTGCTTTCATTTACAATTGTATTATTTTAGGTGCACATATAAATGTAGAAAGCCATGTTCTACATGGAAAGTGAGATTGAGAGGTTAATATAAATAGAACATGTTGCCATTCACATACCTAGAGCAAAAGCAATGAGCTACGATAGTTTGTTAAAGCACAATTTGGTAAGGTGTTTTTGCTGAGCACCTGGGGCCTCATGTATAAACGGTGCATATGCACAGAAATGTTGTGTAAGAACGTTTCCACATTAAAATCGCGATGTATAAAACCTACACTTGGTGTAAAGCCACACACTTTTCCACGGTACCTCATACCTTGTCGTACGCAAGTTCTCCACTCGGTTTTGCAGACTGGTGGCACCCAGCGTCAAAGCAGTGCTACTGTTCCTTTGTGGTTACCCTTTATTTGTTAGAACCACATTCCTGACGCGGCTTTATAAACACACTGAAACTAACTGCATATTGTTTATTAGTGTAATGCATCTGATTGTAATTAACCTGTAACAATATAATGGCCCAGGGAATAGCCATAGTATTCCAAATACCATAACTGCTTTAGCGTTTTAACTCTCACTGCACCTTTTTTTTTTTTTTCCTTCTTTCAGCTGCTCCCGTTAAGGGTTGCCACAGCGGATCATCTTTTTCCATATTACTCTCACTGCACCACTCAGAGTATTTATATCACTGTATCTGAGTGGGGAATCACAGCAGCAGCTGATCGGAAAGGGAATTATCGGTATACAGCATCAAGCCCACTCTGCCTCAGCCATGGCAAAATGTTTCAAAGCCTTTCCTGTACGAACCTTGCGGTTCAGAAGCAGTTTCATCCCAAGAACTATAAACGCACTCAATCAATTGCTCCTTATAGAACTGTTTGTACTTATAAGTACAATCACCCCACTGTAAACGTGCACTACAGTTATAATATTGTACAGATGCGCCACTTTATAAAGCACGTATTTACATATGATGATGATATTTTTAAGATTAAATGCAGCAAATTACGTTGATTATATTATACATACAAGTTTAATTTAAATAATCTGTATTGTTAATATTTAAACATGTGAGGACACTGTGCCGCAGCGCTAGCAAGTTCACGTATTGTTCCTGCCTCACACTGTATATTTGCTGAGGATGGCGTGACACTGGAAGGATAGACGGACAGAATAATTAAACACGTACTATGAAGATATTTCAATGTTCCTTAAAGGTTTTGAAGAATCATCGTTGTAAGCTTACAGATGGTTTAACGTCTATTATAGAGCTGATTGTGTGGCGATTGGGTATTTGGAGAAAGAAAAGTAAGCACAGGAATTGGAGGGTAATATGTTTGAAAGACACAGTACTGCTACAATGATTTCATTGAAGATCGCACACAATCACACACCGTGTTCCCCTGTTTAATAGCATGCTTTAACTCCTCGTCATGAAAAGGTATCACGTATACATCTCAGTATTTTAATTATTCAGAGAGCTGTAATATCACGAATGCAATGGATTCTGTGTCCTGTCGGAGAAAGAGAAAGAACGGAAACACGTAGTGATTCACACATATAGAGCACATTGAAGATCAAATACAAAACAAAGCATTTAACATGCTACTTTAGTTACGATGGGATTTGAGAAACCAGTAAATTAAACAATTTTAAGATGAAGTTTATGTTCTACTTTAATGACAAAATAAACTACGTGATTAAATTGGATATTTTGAGATTGAAGTTAACATTTCATGCTTTTTTCCTACTCTGTGCCTTTTTTTCTCACTGTACCCTAATAAGCTTCCATATGACACTCAGACGGTGGGCTATGTCTCGCCTTTTCACGGCGACTTTGATATGTGGCGACTTCTTTTTTTTTATGTCGGGCACTGTGCGACTTTGTGAACTTGAGCTTGTTTCTCCAACACGCTATGTCACTCGATCAACTTCCTTTTGTTGATTATACCACTGTATAAACCAACAGAGAGTACGTTTTTCTTTGCCTCCACTTGTTATTCGCTGAAATTCTTATTTTCCCTCTTGCTTTTGCCATTGCCTTTTCACAGAACATTGAGCTTAAGGTCTATTTATATTGATTTGCATATTCAAAGAGGCATAAATCTGGGAAGAGACGGGGCGGGACAGAAGGCGCATGCACGTGCATTAGTTTTCACGCTGATCAGGATTTATGGAGCGGAAGAACGCGGAAGTTGGAGTACGCACAGATTCCTGCATCTGGAATTTTCTGTGCATAAGCACATTTCGGCTTTTGTGCTTACGTCATGTTATAGTGCGAATTCTATGCACGGCGTTATACATGAGGCCCCTGGTATCTTGTTTTAGCCTGCCTGTCATATGGCAACATGTAGTCCAATATCTTTTCTTTTTATGGGATCTCCTCCGATTGGGAAGGAAAATCCAAAGTGATCCATGCATGATTATTTAGCAATATTAAAGTCTTTATTATTCCTACCCCCACATCAAAAGAAAACCAATTCATTTTGAAACATGCCTGTTATTATTAAGCCAATATATGCCAGCAGTGTTCCAGCTGTTTTCTTCATTCTTTGGCTCAGAGTCCGAGCTGATCTCGGTAAGAAAGTGCTCCAGTTTTGCACCAATTCCAAAAGTGGTGCTAGTTCATTTCAGGTCATATATATGCATCCCTGTACTTATTAAATAGTCTGAAAACTGTATAATCACAAGTGTTTTTGGGCAGTAAGAATTTGCAGCACATGGAGAAAATGTATGCAAGTAACTCCGTACATGGTTTGCCTGGGTCAGGATTTAAATCCAAATCCCTGGAGCAGTGAGGAAGCAGTGTTAACTTTTGTACCACCGTGCCTGCTAATTAAAGGCCATTTGTATATTTAAAAAAAAAAAAAAAAAAACATTAAACTTTCTGCCATTGGAACTCTGCATCGTTGCTTACAAGATCAAATTATTTTAGACCGCACACCTTAAGGTAGTTGTTAATATTTAAAATTCTGATTTACTTCAGTAGACTTTCTGTGTTATTATTGGGTTATAAAAATGTGGTTTGCATTAACAAGCTGCATACAGTTGTTCATTAAAATATTATGTAGATTCTTGTAATTTGTATTTTATTGCTATTCAATATTTGTGTACAATTGCTTGTTGTTTTTTTATTTTATTATTGTGTATTTAGCTAATACCTTTATGTAAACTGTTAAACAGTTGGAGTACATGCAGGTTAAGGGACTTGCTCAAAATGACAAGGTTAGTTAAAAGTGGGACCTGAACTAGTAGCATTGTGGTTTAGTGTCCGATGCCTTAACCACCACACCATCCTGCCCATAGTATTTTATATAGCTGCTGACACATGTGAGATTGAAGAAAAAAAAAATCAAACAAGTATTGAATTCTAACGTGATCTGCATCAATTTACAAAAGTTATTTTTGTGAATCGTTACTTAAACTAGGATACTTTTAGTTTACTGCTCATGTAGACTTGTGTTTAGGTTACTGTTATTGAAATTAGTTTAACTGATTTTTTTAACAAGAATTGAAAAATATTATAAATAATTAATGCAGTACACATCAGATTTGTTATTGTGCCCTTGGGCTTTTCCTGATGTTCTTTCTTTCTTTCTTGCTTTATGCCTCATGTACAGTAACTGTAAATTCTGTTAAAATGTGAAAATGACCTGAAACTAGTTTTTGAATATTTTTAATCAGTGTATATATGTAAAGTCAATGTGTTGTACAGTAACAGAACTTCTGATGGTAGCTTCAGTCTTTAATTCAACTATAATTGTAATAATGAATGAAAATGGCATTACGACCCTTTACCTTTCAAGGGCAGCTCAATCACCGTCACACACCAGTTTTGTAAGTTTTACTGCAAAAGAACTGTCATTTGCAATTGTGTATAAAGTGCAAAGTATAAATACAATAAGTTTCTTAACGTAAGTAAAGTGCATACTTTGAATGTAAGCATTTATATGTGCCATAAAAATAGTATAATATATAGTTTTTTCCTGCTTTACAGTAAGGCATGATTGATTTATGCTTAATTAGCTCATGCAGCGTTTTTTCAGTCTTGATTTTTGATTATATACAAGAAAAGATTACGTTTGAAATAATTATTTAATAATTCTAGTTTAGTTTGTGTTTAAAACTTATTTGAAATAGGCTGTTCTATAATGTTTAATTATATCAATTACTTGTTTTATAATATGATGATAAAAACCATGAAAATGTGAAATATCAAAAGTCTTAGTTTGAATGATAAAGTGTGCATATGGTTGTATGTATTCCATGTAGGTGGCTGGTCCATCTGTGGCTCTTAATATTGTGCTTCATAAAGTTTGATTAGAATGCTGCTTGCTGAATTAACTGCTTTACTTGTTACTAAACATACTTTTTCTCCCACAAAAACATAAGGTTATTTAATTGCAATACTTTTCATGTCATTGTTATACTTTCAAACAAATTCAGTCCAACATTCTAAGTTATGGTTGTTTGTTTTCTTTGTTAATTACACTAAAACATTTTGTTTAAATCTCAGTACGGTATTAGAAGCTGATTATTATCAGGCCTCAGGCCCAGGGGGTCATTTAGCTGGGCTATCCCCAATACTGTCGGGTATCTCACCAAGTCCCCTCTAACATCTTAGATGATCACTTGTCATTTTGATCTGGAGCGGAGGTTGTCAGGGTTTCTCTTTCACATTTGCATTGATTAATTATGAAATAATTAAGTGCAGTTTACCAATATGCGTGCTGGCTTCTATTTATTGTATTTATTGTCTGCCAGATGTGTAAATCAATAGATGACCTTTCTTCTTGACCATATCTTTAGCTATATCCACATACAAATTCCAATTTTGCTTACTCTTGCACTTCTATTAAAATTAAAGTGCAAGAACTTTTTCAAGACAGATTTCTGAACATTTCCTTGATCTGCTGAGATTGTCCTGACATTTACACAATGTAGTTAAAACTATTTATTTCTTAACTAAACGACTGGGTCATTTTTTACATTGACAATATATCACTTGAAGAGGAAAAAAAATACTATGTAGTGAAATTAACTTTGTGTTCAGCGTTGACATGTTTTTGCATGAACACATTTTTCCTGTTGTATTATTGTGGCATGCTTGTGTGCAGAGAATTGTCAATAAAAAATACTTCAAATTTGAACTGCAGCAACACAAACAAATAATTACATGTAGTACGACAAAAAGTATCAATTGTTTTTTTAATTTTTTTGTTTTTCAGGTTATTGATGTTGTTTAGCTAAACACAGAATAGCTTGAGAAAGAGTTCTTTGCAATAGTATTGTTTTTGAAATCTCAGAGCTTGCATACTAAATGATATTTCTTTGTTTTATGTGGTCCTGCATATTTCTTTAAATTGCTTCTATTTACCATTGATTTTTGTTCTTAGATCATTCTACAGCATGGATGAGGTATTGCTATCTGTCACAATAACAGATACCTCATCAGTCTTGGCATATTAATATTAATCAAGGATGAAGACTTGCTATTTTAGCACGTCATATTCTTGATAGAGCTGATGATAAGGCTGATCAAATTATTTGTAATTTACAGTACCCTTTAATGAAACCAAGGGTCCTAGTCCAAACTGTCAAAAACAAAAAAGCTCATTAATCCAGCAGACTGTACAGTAGGCACTATGCAGTCCAGAAGGTAGCAATTCCTTGGGATCTGCCAAACCCAGATCTGTCCATGATACTGCCAGGTAGTGAAGCATGATTTGCCACTTCAGAGAACATGTTTCCACTGTTCTAGGGTCCAATGGTGGCATGTTTTACTTCACTCCAACCAACTCCTGGCTATTTGCATGGTAATCTTAGGCTAATGTGCAGCTGCTCAGCCATGGAAGCACATTTCATGAAGCCCCAATACACAGTTCTTCTGCTGAAGTTGCTTTTGGAGGCAATTTGGAACTTGTGAGTGATGTAGCAGAATATAGGTAATTTCTACATACTTAAGCACTGTGAGTTTGCGTGGTCTACCACTTTGACTAAATTGTTGTTGCTCCTAGATCCTTCCACATCACAATATTAGCACTTAAAGTTGAGTAGAGCTGAAATTCCATGTATTGACCTATGACAAAGTTGTGATACTGTCATAGAATGCCATTTAAACTCAGAGGGTGTGAGAGGTGTTTGTATTTTTTATTATTTAGCATCTAGTGCTTCTGAGCTTAATTAGCCCATGTGAAAATAAGTAGTTCTGTAGTAAAGAACAGTTCACAGAACAGTAATAGTAATCTCAATAGTTAAATAATAATACTGAAATGTTATAAAGCAGTTAGAGTGCACCATAGCCGTAACATACAATTTCAATTACTGAGAGATAAATGAAGTTTGAGCGGCACACACATCCTCTCAAAAAACAAGTGCTCTTGATGAATCTCCACAATCTGTCCACCATCTTTCACTCCTGCTATCTCAAAAGATTTGCTCTAGCTCAAGCACAGATCTTGTCACAAATATCATTTTTTTGCTTATTATTTGAATTGGTCAATAATTTTTTGTTGGTCATAAAATGAACATTCAGAAATGAGGAAATTGATTTTTGATACTATCAACAGAGAGTCCTTTATTGAGCAGCAAAAAAATATCTTTTGACATGCTTAAATATTTACAAATTCTCAATAATTGCACTCAACATAAACATCTGAAATTGGTGCTATTCAGTCTTTTCTAGTTCTTCTAAAGTAAAAATCATATCAATATTATGTTCAAGTACATTTAGTGAGGGTGTGTGAGTTGTTTTATCCTTTTTAGATATTCATAAATAGCAAATCTAAAAGACAAGAGGTTGTGACATCCTGTGTAGTTCAGGGGTGGTGTTTAGGTTGGGAGGGTCTGGAGAAATAGAACATTGGCTGGTTTGATTTGTGGGATTCCAGCTGTATTAAATGAATACTTGGAGCTCCATGAGATATCCTTACTACCCCACAGAATCTTAGTGCCTGGGTTGGTATGGTGCCAGATTGTAATTTGCATGATAGTTTAGTTTAGCTTTATTTAAGCAAATTTCGTCATGGTGTAAAGTAAGTTTACCCCAAGAGAGTTATAAATCATAATAAATAACATAATAAAATGTTATGGTCAAAGGAATGTGTTATGTTTAACTCTTTCCAAGTAAGTCAGAGAAATGTGGTTTCCTTTGTGTAGGAAGGGTAGAGAGTTTTACATGCCAAGCATGTAAAGTTTGTCAAGACCAAATCTGGAATTGTACTTAGAGGATGCATGAATAGTATATTTTATTGAATTGATTGTTCCTTTTTTAAAGATGTAATTCAGGACACTTTTTTTTTGAGAGGAAGAAATTAAAAAACAGGTGTACTGAATTGGTTTTGGATGTTATAGAGCATGGTTAACAAGATTTTATTAGACTGGTGGATGTAGGGGTAGGAGGAAGTGTTGCTAAATCGACCATGTAACTATTGTTGGAATTCAGTCTTTGGGTTCAGTCTTTGAAAACCACACTAAACAACTTATTTGGTGCAACAGAAAGGGCCACCTGGCAGTTGTGGAATAGGAAGCAACAAAATACTTGGGTGAATGAGGTCTAAACGTGGTAGGAATTACTGCTATTGTGTTCAGTAGTATTATTATTAAATAGACCCAGTATGACTTTGGACAGTCTGTGCCACCGAGTATTGTGAATTATGAGTTTTTTTTGACACTTGAGTTGTTTAAACAGTGCCCCTCATGCAGTACTATTATACTTTGTGGACACATATTCCCTCAGTGTCTGCAGCGTGTCGGGGTAGACAGGGGTGTGGGTGACTACAGAGTGCATTAATCACTATTCATTTCAGGTGATTGAACACTTGTTGCCTAACGGATTGACTAGCCCTGTTTTAGTTGTTAGAAAGTGACTACTATTGATGTATACGTGTAGACACATAAATAACATTTGACACCACTGCTGATATTTAATTAAAGGGCAAGCTTCTGATATGGAGTTTGTCTGAAATTTGATAAGAAAGGAAACTTCCAGTGAAAACAATACTACTTGAGCATACAGTGCATCCGGAAAATACTCACAGCGCATCATTTTTTCCACATTTTGTTATGTTACAGCCTTGTTCCAAAATGGATTAAATTCATTTTTTTCCTCAGAATTCTACACACAACAATCCATAATGACGTGAAAAAAGTTTACTTGAGATTTTTGCAAATTTATTAAAAATAAAAAAACTGAGAAAGCACATGTACATAAGTATTCACAGCTTTTGCCATAAAGCTCAAAATTGAGCTCAGGTGCATCGTGTTTCGCCTGATCATCCTTGAGATGTTTCTGCAGCTTAATTGGAGTCCACCTGTGGTAAATTCAATTGATTGGACATGATTTGGAAAGGCACACACCAGTCTATATAAGGTCCCACAGTTGACAGTTCATGTCAGAGCACAAACCAAGCATGAAGTCAAAGGAATTGTCTGTAGATCTCCGAGACAGGATTGTCACGAGGCACAAATCTGGGGAAGGTTACAGAAAAATGTCTGCTGCTTTGAAGGTCCGAATGATCATAGTGGCTTCCATCATCTGTAAGTGGAAGAAGTTCGAAACCACCAGGACTCTTCCTAGAGCTGGCCGGCCATCTAAACTGAGCAATCAGGGGAGAAGGGCCTTAGTCAGGGAGGTGACCAAGAACCCAATGGTCACTCTGTCAGAGCTCCAGAGGTCCTCTGTGGAGAGAGGAGAACCTTCCAGAAGGACAACCATCTCTGCAGCAATCTACCAAGCAGACCTGTATGATAGAGTGGCCAGACGGAAGCCACTCCTTAGTAAAAGGCACATGGCAGCCCACCTGGAGTTTGCCAAAAGGCACATGAAGGACTCTCAGACCATGAGAAACAAAATTCTCTGGTCTGATGAGACAAAGATTGAACCCTTTGGTGTGAATGCCAGGCATCGCGTTTGGAGGAAACCAGGCACCGCTCATCACCAGGCCAGTACCATCCCTACAGTTAAGCATGGTGGTGGCAACATCATGCTGTGGGGATGTTTTTCAGCAGCAGGAACTGGGAGCCTAGTCAGGATAAAGGGAAAGATGACTGCAGCAATGTACAGAGACATCCTGGATGAAAACCTGCTCCAGAGCGCTCTTGACCTCAGACTGGGGCAACGGTATATCTTTCAGCAGGACAACGATCCTAAGCACACAGCCAAGATATCAAAGGAGTGGCTTCAGGACAATTCTGTGAATGTCCTTAAGTGGCCCAGCCAGACCCCAGACTTGAATCCGATTCAGCATCTCTCGAGAGATCTTAAAATGGCTGTGCACCGATGCTTCCCATCCAACCTGGTGGAGCTTGAGAGGTGTTGTAAAGAGGAATGGGCAAAACTGGCCAAGGATAGGTGTGCTAAGCTTGTGACATCATATTCAAAAAGACTTGAGGCTGTAATTGCTGCCAAAGGTGCATCAATAAAGTATTGAGGAAAGGCTGTGAATACTTAGGTACGTGTGAATTCTCAGTTTTTTTATTTTTAATAAAATTGCAAAAACCTCAAGTAAACCTTTTTCAAGTTGTCATTAAGGGGTGTTGTGTGTAGAATTCTGAGCAAAAAAATGAATTTAATCCATTTTGGAATAAGGCTGTAGCATAAAATGTGGAAAAAGTGATGCGCTGTGAATACTTTCTGGATGCACTGTACCTCTTCATTAAGGGAATTTCAGTTGTCTGGCCCATCCTACCATCAATGTTTTAATTTTGCTCTTTGTGTTAAGACACAAGATTCTGGTGTTACATTTACTGATCCCTGCCTCCCAGTTTAACCTGGACCATATCGACATATTGAACTGCTCCGTACTCTGACAGTGCGTACTGTGATTCAGGATAATCTGACTGGTTTTTGATCTTTTGTATATTTACGATAATTAAATTTTTTATGTTTCACAACTGTAATGGAAATTATGGTGCTCCACAAGTTCTTAATGGAATATGACAAAGTTTTAACATCCTTTTAATTCAGGCCAATTTAGAGTGAATGGAGGCCAGAAGTACAGCTTTAAGCATGGAAAGGATCCAGCCCTTAACAGGTCAGATGCCACCAAATTTGAAGTGGTCATGACACCAACTATTGCTGGTCAGGTACTTAAAAACTGCATTTTGTATTTACTTGGGTTGTCTTTGTCTAATATTTAAATTTGTTTAATGATCTGAAACATTTAATTGTGATAAACATGCCAAAAAAAAAAAAAAAGAAACCAGGAAGGGGGCAAATACTTTTTCACAGCACTGTATATGGTCCTCTCAATTCGGGGCACCATAATGCTATATACAGTTAGGTCCATAAATATTTGGACAGAGACAATTTTTTTTCTAATTTTGGTTCTGTACATTAGCACAATGCATTTTAAATGAAACATCAAGTCCATTGTTATGTATGGAGGAATATTTCGGACAAAATTAAATAAATAAATAAATGCGTAAATAAATAAAAGTACTATGAAATGTGAGCATAAATAAATGTCTCATGAAATGAGAGCCTAAATAAATGTCATGAAATGAGAGCATAAATAAATAAATAAATGTGTCACGAAATATGTTTTTTGTTGCTTATTTATTTCATTTTGTCCGTAACATTCCTGCAAACCGTCATGAAATACGACTTGAAATAAAACTGTCACTTTCACTCGTCTAAGTTGAGAGGATGGGCTCTAACACGCCCACTAGTTACTGATTGGTGAATCGAAGCGCAAGAATTAATTAGAAAAATGCTTACTACTGCCAATGAAATGGATTCTGCCAAATATATTACCTATTTCAGAGAGAGAATTAAAGATTTATCAGAAGAAATTACAATGTTGGCGGCCCTTTTAGACTCCGATATAGATTAAACTATTTTTGAAATTATCGAAGAACAGGTGGAACGGACTCTACCACGCTCCAGTTCAGGTGACCCAGTTCCCTGCTGTAGACGTCCATCCTTTGAAATTCCAGCAGAGTCAATAGAATACTCTACAGCTCTGAGCAGTGGCAAAGTTGTTTGAAAAAGTAGCTGCGAATATGCACCTGACTTTATATTCGTAAAACAAGGGTCAAATACTCGGTTCAAAATATTAGTTGGAGTTGCTTTGGGCATTCCATTTCAAAGTACCTAAACTAATACAGCCGTTGCAGCTTACCGTATATCAAACTGGCTCATTCGCCTTGTGATCGTCTTTTCCAATACAACCATATAGATCTACAATCTGTCGTACTTTTAAACCGCATAACAGAAGGTGTTCTATTGAAGCAACTGAAAGCCGGAACAGTAAAGGCCTGGGAGAGCATTAAAAAGGAGGAAACCCAGCATCTTGTGATGTCCATGAGTTCAAGACTTCAGGCTGTCATTGCCAGCAAAGGGTTTTCAACCAAGTATTAGAAATGAAAATTTTATTTCGTTATTTAATTTTTCCAATTACTTTTGAGCCCTTGAAATAAAGGGATTGTGTTAAAAAATGCTTTAGTTGCCTCACATTTTTATGCAATCTTTTTGTTCAACCCACTGAATTAAAGCTGAAAGTCTGCACTTCAACTGCATCTGAGTTGTTTCATTTAAAACTCATTGTGGTAATGTACAGAACCAAAATTAGAAAAAAGTTGTCTCTGTCCAAATATTTATGGACCTAACTGTATATTAAAGCTGTCATATTTAGACTTTACATTTACATTTTTTTGCATATCCCTTGCATGCAATAACTACTTGAAGTGTGCAATTTCTATACATCACCAGGTGCTGAGTATCGTCTCTGCTGATGCTCTGTCAAGCTGTCTTCAGCTCCTGCTTTTTTCTTGGGCTTGTCCCCTTAAGTTTTTGCTTCATCATATCATACTAGATTGGATTTAAATCAGGTGACTGGCTTGACCATTAAAAAATTTCCATTTTTTTAGCTTTGTAAAACTCCTGTGTTGCCTTAGCAGTCAGTATGTTTGTGATCATTATCATGTTGTAGGATAAAGTGCTGTCCAAGGAGTTCGGAGGCATTTACTGGAACTTGAGACAATCAGATGTGTTTATGCATCTCAGATTTGTTGTTCAACTGCCAACAGCAGTTTCATCATCTATGAGGATACATGTGCCAGTACCTGTGGCATCCATACAGTTGTTCTTGAAAGTTTGTGAACCCTTTAGAATTTTCTATATTTCTGCATAAATCTGACCTAAAACATCATCAGATTTTCACTCCAGTCCTAAAAGTAGATAAAGAGAAACCAGTTAAACAAATGAGACAAAAATATTATACTTGTTCATTTATTTAGGAAAATGATCGAATATTACATATTTGAGAGTGGCAAAAGTATGTGGACCTTTGCTTTCAGTATCTGGTGTGACCCCCTCTTTGCAGCAATAACTGCAACTAAACGTTTCCGGTAACTTTTGATTATTTCTGCACACCGGCTTGGAGGAATTTTAGCCCATTCCTCCGTACAGAACAGCTTCAACTCTGGGATGTTGGTGGGTTTCCTCACATTAACTGCTCACTTCATGTCCTTCCACAACATTTCGATTGGGTTAAAGTCAGGACTTTGACTTGGCCATTCAAAAACATTATCTTTATTGTTCTTTAGGCATTCGTTGGTACAACGACTTGTGTGCTTAGGGTACGCTGTCTTGCTGCATGACCCTCCTTCTTTTGAGATTCAGTTCATAGACAGATGTCCTGATATTTTCCTTTAGAATTCTCTGATATAATTCAGAATTCATTGTTCCATCAATGAAGGCAAGCCATCCTGGCCCAGATGCAGCAAAACAGGCCCAAATCATAATACTACCACCACCATGTTTCACAGATGGGCTAAGGTTCTTATGCTGGAATGCAGTGTTTTCCTTTCTCTAAACATAATGCTTTTCATGTAAACCAAAAAGTTTTATTTTGGTCTGATCTGTCCACAAAACATTCTTCCAGTAGCCTTCTGGTTTGTCCACATGAGCTTTAGCAAACTGCAGACAAGCAGCAATGTTTTTTTTGGAGAGCAGTGGCTTTCTCCTTGCAACTCTGCCATGCACACCATTGTTGTTCAGTATTCTCCTGATGGTGGACACATGAACATTAGCCGATGTGAGAGAGGCCTTCAGTTGCTTAGAAATTACCCTGGGGTCCTTTGTGCCCTCGCCGACTATTACACTCCTTGCTCTTGGAGTGATATTTGTTGGTCGACCACTCCTGGGGAGACAGAACAATGACCACTTATCCATTATCAAGTATGCAGATGACACCATGCTTATAGGTTGTATATTTGGGGAGGATGAAAGCCACTATCTAAATCAAGTGGACTGGATGGTAAACTGGTGCAATAAAAACTCTCTCACTCTGAATGTAAAAAAGACCAAAGAAATTATATTTGATTTTAAGAGACAGAAATTTTATATTCACCTATTGTAGTTCTGGGAGAGGAGGTAGAAATAGTGACTGAATATAAATACTTAGGAACTTACCTAGATAACAATCTTAACTGGAATACAAATACAAAAAAATGATTCTCTAAATGCAACCAGTACTTATTTCTCCTCCATAAATTCAAACTATTTAAAGTAGGCAAGGACCTCATGCTGTCCTTCTATCGCAGTATGATCCAGTCTGAGATCACTTTCAGTTTCATTGCCTGGTTTAATAGTCTGACAAACCAAAACTCAAAAAAGCTCCAGCAGATTACGAAGTATGCTGCTAAAGTTATTGGTGCTGATGTAGATGATTTACGTAGTGTGTGGCAGAGGGCAATGTTAAAGAAACTGGAAATCATCTCAACTGATGACAGACATCCATTACACGTAGAACTAAAGTTCAGTAAATCAGGAAGGATAGTCTCTTTGAAAGCCCACACAAATCGCTCCACAAACTCCTTTCTTCCTAGTGCCAAAAGACTTTTCAATAAGAAATATTGGATATAATTAAGATTTTGATATATATCCTGTAACCTTTTTTTTTTTAAATATGTATTATCTAACTGTTTTACCTTAACCTTTTTTGTTTCTAGTTGTCTGTTTTATCTCATTCTGTCTGTTATTAGATGCAACTGAGAAGGCAAATTTCAGGTTTTCTTGTGTAAACATGACTAAATAAAGAAACTTTAAACCTTATTCCAGTCAGTAGACTGAGGTAATCCAAAGGTTTTACCAATGTCTCTAATGGTTTTATTATTGTGTGTCGGCCTCATAATTGCTTCTTTGACTTTCACTGGTAGATCTGTTATTCTCATTCTGAACAACGGTAACTAAAGATTCCATAGGTAGTCTGTAGGTAGAAGCAAGCCTGGGTATCTTGTGCCTACACAAATGAAGCAATGAAACACACCTCAGTAGTCACAAACACCCTTGACGCCAGTTGTGCCAAACAATATGGTGTCTTGAAATGGGGGGAACATATAGAAAAAGTGTAATTTCTATGTGGTGTGACCAAAATGCATGCAGATACCTCTAAATTAAAGTCTGTAATATGCATGTTAAATCACTTCTGAATTGTTTAATATGCAACTTTAAACTGTTAAAGATGGCACTGTATATTTATTGAATATTAGCTAAATTTGGTATACATTACATTTTATTTTTGAAATTACATTTTTGCTGCTTGTTTTTTCTTTTAAGTTGGGGTTAACTTGCTGCAGCTTAGAGGTATTGTTTCTCTCAACACAATGTAGACCTTCAGCAGCTTTGGCAATTGACACAATCAGCATTATCTTGCTGTGTGTATTTTAGTGATTGCATTTAAAGCAGGTACAGTGTAATGCCTCTTGATATTACAGCATGACCAAGAGTTGTTTCACAGACTTGTAAAAGATCTAAAGGCACTGTCCTATTCTATAATAGTTTTTCTTATACTAATTTGGACAAGGAAGCATGAGAATGTGGCTCCATCCCAACTTTGCCAATGCTGCATTTTAAATTAAAAGTGTACAGCATGAGTGCTGGATTATGCTAATTTTGTATTTGTATTATGTTTGTACAGAGGTTTCTGTTTATTGCTAGCGACCAGATGTGACTGACATGTAGGTGTCACGGAATGGTTTTTTGTCCAGCTCTCATATAATTGTTTAGAGGTAGTTTAAATAAAACAAAGTTAGCATTTTTTTTCTTTCTATGTATTAAAGGATATTGCTGTACTCCATATGCTGTTAGTTGTTACTGTTATTTGTTGAGCTGTGCACCCCGGGGTTATTGTGGTATTTCCATCTACTTACCCTTTACCTGGGGTTAAGTATACTTGTCAGGTTTGTTACTGGTATTGTCTGCTGTCGCACCTTAAGATTATCACACACATACATAGATATACACATACATACAAACCCTAACCACAGTTGTGCCCCATGAATGACACACACACAGCTGGTTAACGTCTAGCACTTTAAACCACACAAGTGCCTTAGGAATAACAAGGCCTGTCACTCTCTCAGCACAAACAACATATGATATTTTAAATATATCTCAGACCTAAATATTACTTGTGGTCTCCAATAATATATTCAAACATACAAAGGCTCCGTATCCTTGACTGTAGGCCATTTATCAGCCAAGAATGCCTTACTTTACGCACGTTTCCCTACTGAGTGGAGCTCAAACCTGCAGCCTTAATAAACCTCACAACATAAAGAGTATGGTGAACCCCTGGCAGCACCAGGTGGTCAAAGAAATCTACCTTATTACTTCAATCACTCTAGACATGAAGACTAAGCATAGAAAGTTAAGAGAAGCGTGGTATTTATTACAGGAATAATACCAGTAGAGAAAAGCATAAAAGAAAATGTGGATAGCAAAGTCTGAAGATATGTATAGTCTTTAGAAAAAGCTACAAACATTTTAAAGATATCAAGAATTATTGTCACATGGTGCGTTGATCTAGTACTCGTAGTTGTTCATTAGATGATTTTGCTGAATATCAGATGGAAATGGCGCATGTTGCTGGCACCCTTTTCTGACTTCGTTCTGTTCTTCTCTTCTTCTGATGTCGCTCTTCAGACATTATTTATTTATTATAAAATTCTACCGGGGCTTCGCAACACGTGATTGTTAGATATTCTGATAGGCTGGCTGTGAATATGATGAATGAATTCACTCATCCGTTTTCCCAAACAATAAAACATTTTGGTGTTGCTTAGTACCTATCAGCATGTCTTCCTTTCCCAGGCAATAAACCCATTTAGAAATTTGTTGTCCCAGATGGCCATCCTTTCTCAGATTATAAAGTAATTGATAGCCTGAGGCATGATCATGTCTTCCTCTTTTTGTCTGAACAGCTGTTTTAAAAGTGAGTTACAACTGGGAAGAGGCTATGCTTTGATGTGTCCTGTGTTTAAGTTCATCTAGTGTTGTCTTGAGCAAAATATACTCAGCAAAAAAAGAAACGTCCCTTTTTCAGGACTGTGTATTTCAACAATAATGTTTTAAAAATCCAAATAACTTTACAGATCGTCATTGTAAAGGGTTTGAACAATGTTTTCCATGCATGTTCAATTAACCATAATCAATTAATTAACATGCACCTGTGGAATGGTCTTTAACCCCTTAACATGCACACGTACCGGTCCCGGTACATAACGACGATTTTACGACGTCACAATCATATCACAGCCATGTGTGCATGCCCCTCTGTCATGCACCTCGACATACTACACATCAAATGATAATTCAGAGTCTCGTCTTTCCGATGATATAAACCATTTTGACACACAACAACCACAGCACTGACACTAAATCCTTTTTTACAGAGAAGTAAATACTTTTTAAGAGTTGACTTTTCCTACCTTTGACTACCTTTGAAGGCTCTCTGCAAGTTAAACATCAATATTTCCTAGCAATATCGATCTCATTCTGTCCGTAAGGCTCCAGGGAATATAATATAGTAAAATGATTAGGTCCAAAACACACGATAGATCCTCAAAGGGACAAAAACTCCAGAAAACTTTTTTTAACTCAAGACTAGCTCCGACTTTTTTTTTCATCTCTATTGGTCATATCAGACGTAATTTGTTTCTGTCGGCAATAACCATGCTAAAGCATGTTACACGGAAGTGTTAGCTTCTGATTGACACCTAAGTTGGCCAATTACGATGGGTCTGGGGGGTGACTGGCACCTCGTATAGCCAACGAGTGTCACAGACAGCTGAATGATGATGCACAACTCCAAACCCTGGTAGAATCTACCAGTTTGATTGGACGCTGTGAGTGTCACTCCAAACTTACAGCCAATGAGCAGCTGAGCATGTCGATATGTAACTTGCCATACCAACTTGTAAACAAAACCGATCGGAGCTGTGCGAAGCTGGCATTTGTGCCAGTCTGCAGACTTGGTGCGTGGTTATTTATTGTGATTTCACCTAGTTTTTTCGCATTTTAAATATGGAAATAGTACAGATAAACGTAAATACACTCTCGATTAAATAATAGATGCATGTACGCGGCGTGAAAGTGATCAATCGGACCAGGTGACGTCTAATGGCAGAGAGCGGCATGTGACACGCCCTTGTGCTTTCTGCCTGCTAATGATTGCTACAATCAGTGGCACGTGGAAAAACGCTGAGCTGTATTGTAACAGTTTGTAACAAAATGTATATAGTTTGTGTGCATTTTATTAAAAAAAAAGTAAAAAATAAAATATATATATATATTTAGCCCATAAGACTTGTTTTGACTATTTTTATATTGAAATGTGTATTTTTATTGTTTTTATTATGGAATATGAATTTCCATAACTAATAGAGTGACACTGTGTGTAGATATAGATTCCTTTAGGTGTAAGCTTTCAGTAGAGCCCTCATTGATATCTGTGGGTTGAAGCATTCAAAAGTTATTACACTTTTTACATATGTTCCAAAATGTGGATAATGGATAAACCATAGGTCCCTCTAAAAAGCACCTGGACATGCCCACATAAAAACTGGTGTAAAAATGTCATTTTTACAGGTATTCTTTTCAAATTTGAAATGTGAGTAGTCAACAAGTTATTCTGTTGGTACATAGTGTGTTTCTGTCCCCACCTACCTACTGCAGCTATAGAGGCCTTGATTTTCACAAAAAAACTTAGGCGAGATCAAAAAAATTCATTTTTTCTGTGAGTTCTAATGTGCATAACTTTTAATCAGTCACACCTACAGAGTAAGGGTTATACTAGAGAATGTTACCTTTACAGAGAGACCAAACATGTGTTTATACTCCAGATAGTTCAATAACAGCAATGATTCTAATTTGGAGAGGTCAAATGACAAGCGATTTAGCAAAAATGACCCCGCTTGATAATTAAGACCTTAACAGCTTACAGAAAGTTGGCATTTAAGGTCACAGTTCTAAAAACGCAGGACACTAAAGAGACTTGTCTACCGACTGTGAAAAACACCCAAAGAAAGATGCCCAGAGCCCCTGCTCATCTGCCTGAACGTGCATTAGGCATGCTGCAGGGAGGCATGAGGACTGCTGATGTGGCTAGGGCAATAAATTGCCATGTCCGCACTGTGAGACGCCTAAGACAGCGCTACAGGGAGACAGGAAGGACAGCTGGTTATCCTCGCAGTGGAAGACCCCGGATCTCAATCCCATTGAGCACGTCTGGGACCTGTTGGATCGCAGGGTGAGGGCTAGGGCCATTCCCCCCAGAAATGTCCAGGAACTTGCAGGTGCCTTGGTGGAAGAGTGGGGTAACATCTCGCAGCAAGAACTGACAAATCTGGTCCAGTCCATGAGGAGGAGATGCACTGCAGTACTTCAAGAAGCTGGTGGCCACACCAGATACTGACTGGTACTTTTGATTTTAAGCCTCCCTTCATTCAGGGACACATTGTGAAACATTTTTAGTTTATGTCTTATGGTGTTGACTCTTTTACTGTTCATACAAATATTTACACATTAGGTTTACTGAAAGTAAAAACAGTTGAAAGTCTGAGGACGTTTCTTTTTTTGCTGAGTATATAATGAAAATATAGACCAAAATTTACAGATTTTTACCCCACAACAACTCCCTTTGTCTTGTCATTTATTAACACACCTGTTAGTCCCACACTCCCAGTGGTGTTATAAATGCCCATGATGCTCGCTCAAAGCACCTATGTCTCGTAATGAACATGTGTCTCATGTATGTACCACATTATCTCTTGTTTTGGTCATATCCAAAATGTATCTTTAAGATATATGAACCCCTGTGTCTGGCTAGTTGTGGTATGCAGCAATCTGAATCTCTCTTGTCTACGTGCATCTCTTATCACGATCCAACCATGGAAACCACTTACCTTGTAAGTGTCTTATATCTTAAAGCTGTATTGTTTACTCTGTGCTGTCTGCTATGTATTGCTTTGTACATCATTACTTCTTATTTATTGTCTTTGATTGTACACCTGTAAAAACCTGTGTTTCCTTTGTTTATATTCAGTTTACAATAAGGTAATTTCAGTGAAATTCTTCAAGAAAGCTCACCTTTGTTATTTTTATGTGGATGTGTCAAGTTGTTTAAACTCTCTTTGACTGTGGTGCACAGAGTAGGCAGAAAAGAGACCAAAATGTTAAGGTTTTATATTTGACACTTGAGCAAAATGAAGATTGGTAACAAGCTCATCTAATATTTCATTTTTAAACAGCAATGCATAATGTACATGTGATATTTTATAGAGGTTAATATAATAAATGCAATTAGCAGAATTAAACCATTAATTTGATACTGATTAACATAACTTTTTTTTCTCTCATTAAAGGTATGCTTACTTCCAGAAAATGCTTTATAGTATTGATGAGACAGAAGGTGGATTTGATAAGTTCACTTTTGCCTATCAGTCTTTTGGAGTAAATAGACGTCAGGATGGTGGTCTTTATTTTAAAGAATGGGCCCCAGGGGCAGAAGCTGTGTTTCTCACTGGAGATTTCAGTAAGTAGCACAAATCTTACATATTCTATCCTACCACTTTGGATTTTTAATTCAAGTGCATAAAATCATAGTCACCTAGGCAACATTTCAACAGTTCAACTCTCTAACCTATATAATGAACTTCATCCTTAAGGAAAAGTACATTATTTTGAATGATTTATTGCATGAAACATACAGATGGCATGTTGTTTTGCTTCCCTTTTGTACCTGCATTTGACTCTACCCTAGTAAGAAATTCCCTATTCAGGTTTTTATTATTAAAAGGAACCTCTAGCAGGTGGTCATATACTGTAGTTAATTTTAGAGCTGACACATTCTTCTTGTGCTGTAAAACATAAAGCACTTACTTCTCTCAGATAACCTTTTTAAACCTGTGTTCCTCTCTAAAATATAATGTCCATCAGCTCTTTACCCTTTGAAAGGCTTTTGACTTTGCCAGGAGGGAAGCTCTTATAAGAGCTTCTGATGACATATAAATGTGTATCTACTAATGACAAAAGCTCAAAATCTCTATGGCAGAATTTGCTTCTAATGGTTTTTCTTGTGATTCCTGAATATAGCTTAAATGCTCATCATTTTAAGTGGTCTTGACACATCAGGTCAATTTAAGACTCCTGGATATAACCCTTTAGGTTCCTGAATGAGTTTATATATATATATATATATATATATATATATATATATATATATATATAAAGGGCATTTCTTTTCTAAGTGTCATAAAATTGTATCTTCTGATTAGAATCAAGTGGTTAATTAATAAAATGAAAAACTTTCATTCAAAAAATGTAATGAACGATCTAAAAAGCTGATTTTCTCTGCAAGTTCTTTCTTTCTGTCTTTCTTTTGTGAAAGTCAGAAGAGATTTATGTTTAAAATAAGGTTAGAAAGTTCTGCATTATAATCAGAATGCATCTAAAACAATATTTATAAACTCTTCTGAAAAGTAACATATGTTGGTTATTTCTAGACTTGCACTATAAATGTACAAACAGAAAATCATTTTTTTTTTTACAAATAAAATATGTATCTTTTCACCACATTAACTTAAAATTTCTTGCATACCTCAAAAATGCTTATGAAAAGTTACTGAAATGCTCAGTTTCAAATAAAGTATCCCCAGTGTGCCTGTTGCCTCAACCGGTTTATCAAAGAGACCACAATTAAAGATTTACTTACAGTACTCTATATTCCAATTAGATTTAACTGAATTTTACAACTGCTGTTGTAATCCCCTTTTTCCCTAGTCCAACATATGGGGTGTATGTATTTTACATATAAATTAAGACTTCTAGATATATGTTCTGTATTCAGAGGATTTGTTCTACTGTATTGGTTATAAATATTTGCATCCACTCTTGTACATTTCGATTAGCATTATATGCAGGTACAATAGTTGAACAGTACAATTACTTAGTAAATATGGAGCTTTACATGCCCAACATAAAAAAAAAAATTAAAAATCTTAACTACTATACAGAATGCAAAACAAAAAAAAACTTTTTGAAGTACTTGAGTTTTTTACCTGCAAGTAAATATTATATTATTTTTGTGCCTTATCTTAACTTTTAACACATGCCTAACTAGCTGATAATTAATGTGTTGCTGTGTTAGTACAGGTTGCAATACTTTGTTTGTTTAGTTTGAATGGAGATCTTTTCTCAGAATATTGTGTGTCCAATTAATTAAATTAAGTAATTAATTACACTAAAGATTTTAATCAAGTTTCTGTTGATAAACCCAAATACATTAACTACAACAACAACAACACATACAAGAATGTTACCATTGAGACAGCACAAAATGAGGCATTATAAGTAAATTTGTAGTAGTAAGTAGTGCCTTGGTGCCACAAGAACTATTATATTATATTTATAGTAATAAATAGCAAGCCAAAAATGTATTACAAGCAAACTACAATTGTTTATTGTATAAGCCTAATAACACTAAATAACATAACATACTAATAATTCAAACAAATCCAAAGATGAAAATATATTTAAATGATGATGATGATGTGAAAATGCAGAAAAGCAGGTACTGGATCTCCAAGAAATAAAAACAAATATAAACCTAAAAAATCTTAAATATCTCTGACAATGAAATTGCATACTGTGCAAAGACTTTATTTTGTTTTGCATATAAAGTGATGGGTGAAGAAAGCCACAAAATAGCGATCTGGTCATTCTGTTTTGTGATTTTTTTTATGTTTATGAACTATTACTGAAGTAATAAAAATGTCATTTTATCAAAACTATTAAGCCATCTTAATGTATACATTCTTGTGTATAGTTTTAAACACGATGAATAGATAGGGTAACCAGTAAGTCACGCGTAAAGAAAAGAAGCAAACAAGATCATACTAGCTTTTAAGAAAGAGGCATTATTTGCTAAAATAAGTACCTTTTCAGATTTACATTTGCATCTTAAGTGACTTGTATATTATAAATACTATGTTTATGAAATTATGAGCCCAGCTGTTGGTTTTGAGGTTATATAACCCTTCAGATTCCTGAATTAGTCATATTATTGTGTCATTTCTTTCTTCACTCCTTACTCATATACTTAGAGTACTTTGGTTACACACACTTCTTTAAGGCAAAGAACTTTTAATCTGTTATTGATTATTCCGTTTTCCTTGTAATTTCAACGCTTTTTGCCCCAAAAAGAGGTGGGGCAGTAAGTTTAAGAAGTTTAAGCAAAGTTGAAAAGTTCATCATACACGTGTATGCATTTATAATATGAAAAAGAAATCCATAAACTATCATTATTACTTTTACAGATGTTCCAAGTAAAACCCACTTTTTTTCTTTAAGTAAACAAAGATCCTTTAAACCATGAATTTTACAGATCAATTTAACTTTTATAACAGCAAAATATTAGATACGGTTCTTGGCAAATGGAATTTGCAGTAGTCCAGCATTCTGTTATTTCTTATTATGAAACTGGGTTTTACAAAGATAGACAGTTACTTTTAAATGTATGACTCATGTTCAGTATGATAAATATACTACATCAATATATGAATAATGAACTGAATGAGATTGCTTTTTTTTAAATATTTCTTTTTAGGCCTAAATGTGTAGGATACAGTTTGTGCCGAAATGAAATGAATAGAATGGCAATTATGAAATAAATATTTAAATGTAATTCGTCAGTGTTTTTACTATATATATCAGCCAGGGATGAGTCGCCCAAGTATGACATGCGATTACATCACCAGCGGAAGGGGCGCCTCTATAAATGGCAAACCTGCAAAATCGCATGGTTTTCCAACTAGTGCGGCAAAAGGAGAACAGTAATTTAAGGATAGCGACCCACTTCAAAGAGAAATCTAAAGAACAGAGAATCCATTCATTGCGGCTATCGATGCTGACACTACATTGGTGTCAGAGGTGGGAAGAGAAGACTTACAGTCTGACTTAACAAAGCCCTAGTGCTTTGGAGACCTAAAACGGACCTGCTTAGCTTTTCAGAGTAGATACAGGATGGTCTAGACTAGAGGCTTAAATTCCTCATCTGGAGTGCCTTTTGCATCAGCAATACAGGGAAAAACACAGTTGAGAGACTACCACCTCTGCAGCTCCACCACTGATTGTCCATTAGCTTGAGTGCATGGATGCTGGAAGAGCTTCGTGTTTGTGGAGCTGCGGAAAATTGGGGCAGATTGATTTGCCACTAACGCCAAGTGAGCTGCGAGAAGCAGGACTGATGATAAAATTGCACAGGCAAAGGACCAGGCAGATTGTAGAGGCATTGTGGAGTGGCAGCAAAGGTAGAATCTCAAAGCTGAGATCCAGACATGGAATGTAGTTTACAGCCAAGAGGCCTGTACATTTACATCTCCACACAAGGAGGTTTGCCTGCTTGTTTAAAACTGACCAGCATTGAATTCCACTGCTGTACCACAAGACAGTGCAGCACTGAACATCCCAGCTGTGCCATTTAACAACACTGCACTTACAATCCCTGCTGATGTGCCCTCGTCACCAGTTGCATGACTGAAGTGAGAGAGAAGAACATGCTGCCATTTCAATGAGTTTGTGCACCGTTGTAAGGAGTTGGAAGTGATCACTGGGGACAGAGACTTCAGCGGGAGGGCTGTGCAATGGCGCTGACAAATTACATCAGCCAGGGTTGAGTCACCGAAGTACGAGGGGGCATCACCAGTGGAAGAGACTTCTAATTGAGTCATTAAGTTGTGAAGTAAATTCCATAAATAAAGTTCTCTGTTTACTATGAAATACAATGTCATTATTTTATTTTCATTCAGAATTATCTTACAGGTAGGTAAAGGTTTTTGTATGCAATGTAATTTTCTTTAAATAAAATATTTCAAATTGGTCTTATTTATTAGTTCCATTTTTATTTTCCAGTTTTCATATTTCCAAGTGCTATTTTAATGCATATGTTTTTTTCTCTCAGAATGCATCTTTTCATGATTGTTACATTACGAGTCATAACAAAACATTTGAGCTACAATTAGTCACAGACCCTCCACAACCAACATTAACACCTCAATGTATGCCTTTTTTTTAACATTACTTGCATTAGACCCTGCTGTTTGCTGTCTTAAAAATAAAGGTGTCTGGGTTCCTGGTTTTAAAAGGACTCTTGCTGTCACACAGGCCAAGTGCAGTTTTACTTGATATGCTACATCCTGCAAAGTAATCTACTATACATTAAAGATTTATATTGTGTCCACATATTTGGAACTTTTTAAAGCCTAAATAACCTATGTTCTATGCAAAGAATCCTTCCCAGATTTAAAAATGGGCTTTAACAAGAAATGGTTCTATTAGGAACCAAACAACCCAAGAAAATGCAATTATTTTATCATACTTTTTAGGTAATGCTTTAAGTACAAGATATTGTAATACGGTGTTAAAAAGCAGTTATTTAATGTCATCTACAAACCCATTCAATTGCATTCTGCTAGTGCTGTTGTTTATGAATATGACCTACTGTTCCAAAAATACTTAAAAAGCAAAAATGAGGTAACTAATTCGTTGGTGAAGTAATTACACAAACAAACAAAGCAAAAAACTTTTTTTGATCAGAGAAGTAAATCCTAGAACTTGGGGTGTCAAATGATGAAAATTTTTTTGTATATGTGTGTGTGTATATATTGTAATGCTTGGGTTAGACTATTGCACAGATTCATTCAACATTTAAAGCAAAGGGTGTCTGGAGGAGAAGTGAGACAAGGCAATAAGCAAAAAGGACAGGTGCAGTACAGGCTCCCTTCTTCACAATATGTATATTCTCTATGGGGCTTGCTGGCCCTCCTCCTTGAGTCGTCACCTTATCATGGTGGAGGGGTTTGTGTGTCCCAATGATCCTAAGAGCTATGTTGTCCGGGACTTTATGCTTCTGGTAGGGCCACCCAAGGCAAACTGGTTCTAGGTGAGGGATGAGACAAAGAACGGTTCCAAACATCCAATGAAGAATAAAAACTGTGGACGACGTTTTCCCTTGCCCGGACGCGGGTCACCGGGCCCCCCCCTCTGGAGCCAGGCCCGGGGGTGGGGCTCGATGGCGAGCGCGAAAGGATGGCTTCCCTCCGCCTTCGGGTGGGGGGAAGGGTCCTGACTGTTGTTTGTGCGTATCGCCCGAACAGCAGTTTGGAGTATCCACCCTTTTGGAGTCTCTGGAGGGTGCTAGAGGGCATACCTTCTGGGGATTCCCTCGTTTTGCTGGGAGACTTCAATGCCCACGTGGGCAATGACAGTGAGACCTGGAAGGGCGTGATTGGGAGGAATGGCCCCCTCGATCTGAACCCGAGCGGTGTTTTGTTATTGGACTTCTGTGCTCGTCACGGATTGTCCATAATGAACACCATGTTCAAGCATAAGGGTGTTCATATGTGCACTTGGCACCAGGACACCCTAGGCCTCAGTTCGATGATCGACTTTGTGGTTGTGTGTCGGACTTGCGGCCATATGTCTTGGACACTTTCGGGTGAAGAGAGGGGCGGAGCTGTCAACTGATCACCACCTGGTGGTGAGTTGGCTTCGATGGTGGGGAAGATGCGGTCAGACCTGGTAGGCCCAAGCGTGTTGTGAGGGTCTGCTGGGAGCGGCTGGCAGAGTCCCCTGTCAGAAGTAGCTTCAACTCCCACCTCGGCAGAACTTCAACCCGTCCGAGGGAGGTGGGGACATTGAGTCGAATGGGCCATGTTCCGTGCCTCTATTGTTGAGGCGGCTGACGGAGCTGTGGCGTAAGGTGGTCGGTGCCTGTCGCGGCGGCAATCCCCAACCCGTTGGTGGACACCGCGGTGAGGATGCCGTCAAGCTGAAGAAGGAGTCCTATAGGACTTTTTGTCCTGTGGGTCTCTGGAGGCAGCTGATAGGTACCGGCAGGCCAAGCGGACGCGGCTTCGTTGTTGCTGAGGCAAAACTTCGGGCATGGGAGGAGTTTGGAGAGCCATGGAGAACGACTTTGGACGGCTTCGAGGAGATTCTGGTCCACCGTCCGGCGTCTCAGGAGGGAAGCAGTGCAGTGTCAACACTGTATATGGTGGGGATGGTGTGCTGCTGACTGACTCGGATGTTGTGGGTGGTGGGGGAGTACTTGAAGACCTCCTCAATCCCACTAACATGCCTTCCAATGAGGAAGCAGAGCCTGGGGACTCTGAGGTGGGCTCTCCCATCTCTGGGACTGAAGTCACCGAGGTGGTCAAAAACTCCTTGGTGGCAGGGCCCGGGGTGGATGAGATCGCCCGGAGTTCCTTAAGGCTCTGGATGTTGTAGGACTGTCTTGGTTGACACGTCTCTGCAACATCGCATGGACATCAGGGACAGTGCCTCTGGATTGGCAGACCGGGGTGGTGGTCCCCTCTTTAAAAGGGGACGGAGGGTGTGTTCCAACTATAGAGGGATCACACTCCTCAGCCTCCCTGGAAAAGTCTATTCGGGGTTCTGGAGAGGAGGGTCCGTCGGATAGTGAACCTCGGATTCAGGAGGAACAGTGTGGTTTTGTCCTGGTCGCTGAACAGTGGACCAGCTCTTCACCCTTAGCAGGATCCTGGAGGGTGCATGGGAGTTTGCCCAACCAGTCTACATGTGTTTTGTGGACTTGGAAAAGGCGTTGACCGTGTCCCTCGGGAATCCTGTGGGGTGCTCGGGAGTATGGGGTACGGACCCCTGATAAGAGCTGTTCTCTGTACAACCGTGTCAGAGCTTGGTCCGCATTGCGGCAGTAAGTCGAGCCCGTTTCCAGTGAGAGTTGGACTCCGCCAGGGCTGCCCTTTGTCACCGATTCTGTTCATAACTTTTATGGACAGAATTTCTAGGCGCAGCCAGGGTGTTGAAGGGGTCGGTTTGGTGGACTCAGGATTGGGTCACTGCTTTTTGCAGATGATGTTGTTCTGTTTGCTTCATCAGGCCGTGATCTTCAGCTCTCTCTGGATCGGTTCGCAGCTGAGTGTGAAGCGGCTGGGATGAGAATCAGCACCTCCAAATCCGAGACCATGGTCCTCAGCCGGAAAAGGGTGGAGTGCCCTCTCAGGGTTGGGGAGATCCTGCCCCAAGTGGAGGAGTTTAAGTATCTCGGGGTCTTGTTCACGAGTGAGGGAAGAATGGAGCGTGAGATCGACAGGCGGATCGGTGCAGCATCCGCAGTGATGCGGGCTCTGCATCGGTCTGTCGTGGTGAAAAAAGAGCTGAGCCGTAAGGCAAAGCTCTCAATTTACCAGTCGATCTACATTCCTACCCTCACCTATGGTCATGAGCTATGGGTAGTGACCGAAAGAACGAGATCGCGAATACAAGCGGCTGAAATGAGTTTCCTTCGCAGGTTGTCTGGGTGTCATCCTGTGTTGCAGCTTAAGTAGACAAGCCCAGACTTCCCTCTCCCCGGCCACTTCTTCCAGCTCTTCCGGGAGAATCCCAAGGCGTTCCCAGGCCAGCCGGGAGACATAGTCCCTCCAGCGTGTCCTGGGTCTTCCCCGGGGTCTCCTCCCAGTTGGACGTGTCCGGAACATCCATGAAAAGAAATAAACGCTTGAAATATGTATCACTCTGTGTGTGATGAATGCATATACCTGTGATATGAGTTTCACTTTTTGAATTGAATTACTGAAATAAATGAACTTTTCAATGATTTATTTTATTGAGATGCACCTGTATATGTGTGTGTGTGTATATGTATGTTCAATTTAATTGTTTCTTTTATAGCAAGTTTAGTAAGAAAATAAAAAGCAGGCAAAAAAGCAGGTAATTTACAAGATCATAAGACATAAAACAGTTCCAAGATAGGAAAATGGAGAAAGTTATGTGGGATAAGCTATTTTGAATAGGTGAGTTTTTAGTCTAGACTTAAAAAGAGAGAAAGAGGTGATGTTTCTTATTTCAGGAGGTAGGGAATTCCAAAGTCGAGGAGCAGAGCAACTGAAAGCCCTGCTCTCCATAGTGGCGAGACGGGGGACAGGGACAGAGAGAGAAAGAGAAGAAGAGGATCTGAGACACAGAGATGGGATAATGATCTGTACCAAATCAGAGAGATATGGAGGAGAGAGATGATGAATAGCCTTAAATGTATAGAGAAGTATTTTAAAATTAATGCGATATTTGACCGGAAGCCAATGGAGCTGCTGGAGAACAGGGGTGATGTGGTGAATAGAAGGGGTCCTGGTGATAATACGGGCAGCAGAGTTCTGAACACGTTGAAGCTTATGAATTGATTTTTGAGAGAGACCAAAAAGTAGTGAATTACAATAGTCAAGCCGAGAAGTAACAAGGCTGTGAACAAGAATGGCAGTGGCCTGTGGAGTAAGAAAGGAACGGAGATGATTGATGTTACGCAACTGGAAATAAGCAGACCGAGTGACGACATTGATGTGTGAATTAAAAGACAGAGTACTGTCAAGGATGACACCCAAACTTTTCACACATGGGGAAACGGAGACCGGCAAGTTATTGATAGCAATAGAAAAACTATTAGTTCTGGATAATGTTGATTTAGAGCCTACCAGGAGAAGCTCTGATTTATTGCTGTTGAATTTCAGAAAGTTAAAAGAGAACCATGTATTTAGTTCAACTAAACAGAGAGTGAGGGAGGATGGGGGGAGAGCAGAATCAGGTTTGGTGGACAGATAAAGCTGGGTGTCATCAGCATAACAGTGAAACTGAATATTATATTTACGAAAAATATATCCAAGCGGGAGAAGGTAGATAATGAAAAGAAGGGGCATCAGGACAGATCCCTGGGGGACGCCATTGACCAGAGGAAAGGACTGAGAAGTGAATGATTTCAATCGAATAAACTGAGTACGATCAGACAAGTATGACTTGAACCAGGCTAGAGGAGTATGAGAGAGACCGATTGAGACTAACCTACTAAGTAGAATGGGGTGAGAAATAGTGTCAAAAGCTGCACTCAGATCCAAAAGAATAAGAATGGAAAGTAAACCGGAGTCAGCTGCCATAAGGAGATCATTGGTTATTTTTATAAGTGCTGTTTCATTGCTATGAAAGGGGCGAAAGCCAGACTGGAACCGTTCATACAGATTATTATTAGTTAAATATGAGTGGATCTGTGCAGCAACTATCTTTTCGAGAATTTTTGAAATGAATGGTAAATTGGAGATAGGACGAAAATTATCAAAATTATTGGGATCTAAACCCGTTTTTTTCAATATTGGGGTGATGGCAGCAAAGAAAAGAAAGAAGTAGGAACAGTTCCAGTGGTAAGTGAAGAATAAATGATAGCAGATATGAGGGGAAGCAAGGAGGGTAAACAAGCTTTAACCAGAACTGTAGGAATGGGGTCGAGCTGACAAGTAGAAGGTTTTGACTTACAAATGAGATCTGAAATATCAGTGACAGAGGGAAGTTGGAAAGTAGAAAAACAGTGTGATGGGAGTGGGATTACAAAGGGAGAACTACAAGAGACATCAGAGGCCAGATCTTGGTGTATTTTGTGAATTTTCTCAATGAAGAATAACATTAGAGAATCACAAAATAAAGATGAGTAGAGGTGGGCAGGTAAAAAATCTGGTGACCTGAAAGAAGAATTGAACAGTGAAAACAGTAACTTCGGAGAATCCTCATTTAAACGAATAATGGTAGAGTAATATGCAGATTTAGTTAGGTTAATACACTCCTTATAATACAAAGCATGATTATTAAACATTTCCTTATGGATAGTAAGACCAGTTTTCTTATAGAGACGTTCAAGCCGTTGACCTTTTGCTTTCAGAAGCCTGAGTTCAGATGTAAACCAAGGTGCTGACTGAGAGAATAATACAGATTTGGTTTTTAGTGGAGCAACAGAATTTAAAATACTATTGAGACTATTGTTATAATAGGTAACCAAATCCTCTTGGGTGAACAAGTCATTAAAATGCAAAAGGCTAGAGAAAGCAGAAGAAAGGATATCCGGATTAATTTTCTTAATATTCTGAAAAGAAATGGTTTGAGGGATCTTGGTTATAGAAAAGGTCATTTTGACATTGAAAGAAAGAAGAAAATAATCGGAGAATAACAGTTCATCAGCTTTGCAGTTGAGAGGAGTAAGTCCAGAACAACAAACTAGGTCCAAAGTATGACCTTTAGTATGAGTGGGAAAGTTTACATATTGTTTAAAATCCAAGCTATCGAGGCAAGATGAAAAGTCTTTGGTAAGAGGATGATTACTATTGTCCATATGAATGTTAAAGTCTCCCAGTAGTATTATATTAGGAGAAACAGTAGCCAAGTGGGTCAGCAGATGAGTAAAATCACTTATAAAAACAGAAGTAGACTTTAGAGGGCGGTAAATAACAGCAATAACAGTTGGAACAGGACCTGAGAGTTGACAAACAACAGATTCAAAAGAACTGAAGACAGGTACAGATAACGGCGAGACTTTCCAATTCTCGGGATAAATTACCGCGAGACCTCCACCACGGCCGGACTCGCGAGGTTGGCAGGTGTAAACAAACCCCGGGGGAGTGGAGTCGTTGAGCTGCGAAAAGTCATTGGGCTGTTGCCACGTCTCAGTCAAACACAAAAAGTCAAACTTGCGGTCAGTGAGGAGATCCTGGACGAGATGTCCCTTGCTTGTAAGCGAGCGGATGTTAAGCAGACCGAAGTTGACACTGGTGCTGTCAGACTGAACAGAAGTGTTAGCCGACCTGGTCAGGCTGGCTAAAACGCTGTGGTTAACAGCCCTATCGGAAATCCGTGAAGAGTGACGAGATGTAGACCAGAAGGATGGTATTGGTTTAGAGTTGTCATGGTGGATGTACTTTCGGCGAAGGAGAGGAGCGGTGTCCGGGTGGAGAAGTAGCACAGCCGGCGGTGGAGCAGCCAGATGAAAATGAAGTCGAAGAAGTTCGTCAGCTGTATACTGGTAAAGTCCAGCACCAGGTTGAAAGACCAACGACATAAAAATCCAAACCCGCACAAGCAATATGCAAATCCTACCAGGCCCCATCACAGACAAACACACCGATAAGCCAAGCAGCCAGGTAAATGAATCCGTGGGAAACCACAGCCAAAACAAACAGGCAAGATGAACTAGACCCAAAATACTCAGACACTTGCAAAATCGCCAGATCGCCAACAGTGTCGATATAAGATGAAAGGGATTAAAATTGTTAATAAATATATATATATATATATATAAGTAAATAAATAAATAAAATAGAGAAATAAAGGATACCGGTGAGTAGCGGCAGCAAGTCGCGCCAGCGTTCACTCACCGGAACCGAAATACCAGTGTATTATAAAAAGTTTATATTTATAAGATAAGAGTTCAGTACACAATAAAAAAAAAATTAATAATATTCAACAACTTAAAATACTGATTATTAAAATAGCTTGGCATATGTAATAAAAAATAAATAGAAATATATTTATATATTGGGCTAAAACCACCTAGAAAAAGAGAAGTAACAAAAAAAAAATCAAGTTTACAAAGATTCTGCTTTTCGCCAGCAACACCAGTTGCTCGACTTCTCTTTAGCTGGGTATTTCTTTGGTGGTGAAACATACATATCAGATCCTACAGTATTTGATCATTAGGACAGATAGGTTGATCAAGGTGGCAGTAATCCCAATTGTCAATATGGTACATCAGGAAGACAAAGTTAAAGGGAAAGTTGAACAAATTGGCTCTCTTATTAAAGGGCAATAAGAACATCATTAGCAACAGTTCTGAGGAGAGTCATAATAATAATGGTCTTAAATGTAACCAGATGTTAATGTAGAAACAAGAACTAGAGTTACAGTATATGGTCATTATGCAGTTGTAATTATAGTCTTATCTACTTGATTTTGAATTAACTGTTAAATAATATTTGTTTGACTAACCAATTTGTGAAACAGCAAGAAAGAGTATACTTTTCCCTGATATAGAAGCTTATTCTTAAATGGTTTTGATTAGATCCTGCCATATTTTTAAAAAGTTTTGAACAGATCCTCTGAGTGAGAATTTTATTTTTTTCAGTTTCAAATAGTATAGGACAGGGGTTGGCAAGCTACAGCGCTTGGCACATGGAACAATTTTCAATGGCACTCTGATTGAATTGACGTATAGCAAAAAAATGATAATTTAATTACAGCTCACGCGTTCATGCCGTCACCTACGTTTTGCGAGTGTAACTGACATGTAAGTGGAAACCATGTGTTCAATTCAGGCTGTGGCACGTTAAAACAAACCTTGTTATTTTTAAGTAATATACTGCCCTAAAATGACTCCTGAAAGACAAAAACTTGATGTTCACTATTTTCATGACTCTTATACAAATGAATTTGGATTTGTACAACAAAAGGATCTTGCTCTGTGTGTGTCATGTAGTAAAAGTGTTGGGTGTCATACGTCAAGTGTAAGAAGAAATTATCAATCTAATCATCAGTCCATGTTTTAAAACTCTGATGAGAAAGTGAATCTATAAAAAGGTCTGTTTCAGGCTGTAAGAAACAAACTACTTATTTTAGTCATATAATTGGATCCAAAAATAAAGCCACCGAATGTAGCTATAAAATTGCTTCGCATTAATAAATTAATACCTCTGATTAATAATATAGAATGATTAATCAAATTAGAATTGATAATTTTTTCTTATTCAAAATATGTATTTTGTATTGAAAAATATTGTAATTTATCATTTGTAATATAATTTTTAATGTGTTGAAAATTTAAATTTGACAAAACATTCTTTTCACACATTATCCTATGTATTTTTAAAATATTGAATGACCAATAATATAAGAAGTGGTTATAAAGGGCTTCAAAAGTATGCCCATTATAACTGGATGAGCTTTGATACTATATATAACAAAATTGGTAGAATTATGTTGGCATGCAGAATAACATTGTAACATTTGCATGGCACGACACCGCTGAAAGGTTGCCAACCCCTGGTATAGGACATCAGTTACCCACTGACTTAAGTGGTGGGTTGGGGTTCTTCCTGTTGGGCAAAGTAAATCTATGTGCCAGTATTGCAGTAAAGGCATTTACAATTTGTTGGTCCTTCACCACTTTAAGCCCATCTGGAAGTACACCAAACACAGCTGTTAATGGTTTACGAGTGATTGTGACACCAAGGCAATCTAATAGACATTCAAAGATTTTTGTCCAAGTGACATTAAATTGGTGCACACTCAAAACATGTGGCCCAGTGAGGCTGGAGCTAGATTGCAACATTCACAGGTTGAATCTTGCCCTGGAAAAATTTTGGATGGTTTTAATCAAGATAAATGCACTCAAAGATTTTAATATAAATAACAGAGTCTTCTGTGCATATGGAACTAAAGTGTTTTTTGGCTTAGGCAACAGCCCCCTTCAGCCCTGAATTCATTAAGAAGTTTAGAAGACAGATGGAAAATGTCTACTGATTACAGTTTTCCATTGCTTTAGCTCCCAACATAATGAGCAGAGCATAAGAAAAGGTTTGATTATTGTAATACTGTACACTGTCATAAACTTCTGTACCACACTAAATTAAGTCAAATAAAAAAAGAGGTGAACAAAATTTCAGTTTTGATGAAAAATCTGTGTCTGAATTATGAAAATGTAAAAAAAAAAAATTTTTAGTGCTGACTAGTGTGTATTTTTTCATTTATGATTGACTACTATAGTAGTTATTTCCTATCTGCCATCCTTTTAAAATGAATATTGTTAATGTCTTCCTGTGTAGCCATTTTGGATTGTTCACAAGCTCTGCTGCTTTGTGGCAGTAGCATCAGCCGTGCCCTATGGCAACTTTCCAAAAGTTCCGTTGGAGTACGCAAACCATGTCGTCAACAGCGCGACCAGTAACTTCTGGCATTTGCAAGTCTAATTTGGTTTTCTCTGTGCCTTTCTATTCTCAGTTTTTTCATGTATTGGTTTCTGATTCTTTTCTTACATTGTTGGCTTGGTAAAAGTATTAGTATGTCTTTTTTTTTTGTTCTGCTTGTATTTTTTGAATGTATTTTATATCATGATCCTATAATTAAAATCTTTTTGCTGTCTCTTGTTCAGATAGTACGAATATGGTCCTTAGTAGCAGTCTCTGAGGTTACTTCCAGTCCCCATAGATGAAGTGTCCTTCCTTTATACTCCTCAGGGGTCACACGATCAGAAGAGGTAATTCTCCTGCCATTCCTTTGTCTGTACTTGCTGGGCTGGCTGTCATGACAGTTCAGTCATACCTCAATTCTAATGCACTTTCAGCCTAGATTCCTGAAAGAAAGCAGAGTAGGAAGTGAGGCATCTGGGGTACTATCATTCATTTCCATGTCATTTCTGTGGCAGAAAAAAAAACACTTCTCAAGATTGTGCAGCAACAGAACAAGATGAAGACTGGAATACAGTACTGTAACGTGAACAGAATCCTGTAGACATTTGTTTGAAACTGAACATTGGTGTACAGGTTATTATACTGCCAGACATTGAACTGTCAGTCAGTTAGTCATTATCCAAACCACTGTATCCTAACACAGGGTAACGGGGAGTCTGCTGCAGCCAGTCCCAGCCAGCACAGGGCACAAGCCCACTGCAGGGCACACACCAAGACTGCATGTCTTTGGACTGTGGGAGGAAACCGGCGCACCCGTCGGAAACCCACGCAGACACGGGGATAACATGCAAACTCCATGCAGGGAGGACCCGGGAAGTGAACCCAGGTCTCCTTATTGTGAGGCAGCAGCGCCACCCTGACATTGAACTGCCAAGGCTGAAATTTACACCTGTACAAAATATTAAAGAAAAAGTTAAACTTAAATCTTAAAGTGGTGGAAATTAATCATACTCTGAGTACGTTGCTTGTAAAAAATGAAAGATTTGATGTGCCATTTTTAATAGTTAAAGACAATAACTATTAAAAGACTGAAAAGCTGTAACTTCCTAGGGTTGGTCAAAATATAGCAGATGCATGCGTAGATGAGCTTCAAGGCTTAAGAAGACTGAAAGCCATACGTAAAATAGAGCTAGTAAAGCCAAACAGACTGTTCATTCATTCACCCAGAAAAGTGCTATCTTTTCCAAAAGAGAACATAACAGCAAACCTCCAGAAATTAGAATCTCTTGATTTTATATAGAAGGTAGAAAAAAAGATGGTTCACTTAGATTATATAAACTCCCAAAAGAGCTAAACAAATATGTGAAAAGGAACAGTTCCAGTTGTTGACAAGAGGGGACATTTTTGGTGATATTGCAGGAGACAGATACTTTTAAAACTAGATGCTTCAGCATGGTTTTGACAAAATTGTCTAGACAAAGAAAGCTATTGACTTTATACATTTTAATACAGCATTTGGAGAAAAGCCAAGCAAAATGACACCTTTTATTGGCTAACTAAAAAGATTACAATATGCAAGCTTTCGAGGCAACTCAGGCCTCTTCTTCAGGCAAGATGTAATACAGGAACTGAAGTTTCCTGTGTTTATATCCACACACTAGGACAAGAAACAACAATGGTAAATCTTTAAATAAAAAATCTTAAATGTGAAAAATTAATAGGTTCATTCAGGCTAAGATTAATTAAACAGGAGAGAGAGGAACAATGTATGGTCAAGATCTTTAGATAAGATAACTGTCCAACAAAGTCCTTTGAAGTTTGTGATGAGTTTTTCAAAACAATGTGAATCTGTAGACAGGTTATCTGTGTCAGTCTGAGAGATGCAAACAGTCCTCATACCTGGCTATACAACTCTTGTCTCTATTCAAGCCATGTTGTAATGTATTAAATTTTAACATGAGTGTAACTGTCCATTCTTTTCTCTCTTGCTGTGAAGTTGCCCATAAGCACTGTGACTTTAAAGTCCCCCTCACAGTGTTCATGGCTGAAGTGGGCCGCTACAGGAACATCTGTGTTGCCATGTTTAATGTGGAATCTGTGTAAATTCATTCTCTGGCGGAGTGAATTTTATCATTTCTATTACTGACTTTGTGGGTAAATCATGTTGTCTGAGGTACGCTTCACATGCCAATATGCCATCATAATGTTTGTGTACAGGGCCACAACATCCATTATGGCCAGTAAGGTTCCCCCAGGTAAGGGGCCTAGAGCAGACAGTTTTTTTAAGAAGTCAAAAGAATGCCAGAGAATGAATTTACACAGATTCCACATTAAACATGGCAACACAGAAATTGAAATTGATGCTACTTTGGCAACGTGATGATTAAAGGAGTGGTTGGAGGGCCTGACATAAAATCAGAAATGGCATATTGAACTGAGCTAATTGAGCTAGTACAATATTAAATTGAACTAAAGCCATTAATGCCCTGGTTTGGCCCTGTAGAAGCCTATGTTTCCCACTACAGGTAGTATCCGAGTTACGGACATCCGACATGCAACTGACGAATGGGGCCACAGCTGCTCCTTTATCTGTCTGGGGGCATTTCACTGCCCGCTCACCACACAGCCTTGCAGTGCCCCTCAAATGGCTTACCTGTTTGTTCTCGGTGGGCGACCAGTGATGCTGCAAGTGGTGACCAGGTTGTGGCTGAATGTGGGACACTGAGGGTGAATGGGGCAGAGGGGTGCAGCATTGTAGTGTGCCTAGGGTGGCTGCCTGTTGAATGGGGGCATTGGGCAATTCACTACCCGCCTTTGGCTGTGCCCTGTTCGTTCTCGGTGGGCGGATGCTGCAGACAGCATACTGTATGCAAGTGGAGGTGACTGTGTGGTGGGCGGGTGGTGAACCACCCCTCACCTACCCCATTCATTCTCAATAGCAAGCCTGCTTGTACTGTTACGCACATAGCAGGAAGTTGTCTCTTGTCACTACATTAGACGTGCGTACGACAGGTGCCTTCCTGCTGTGATAGCGTGTACAGTGCTCTGCAGAAGAGCTCATCTTAACCTTTTGTCTTCACCTTTCAACAATGTCTCTGAAACACAAATATGATGCAAATGCTGGTGATATAGTAAAGAAGAGAAAAACCATCACAATGGAAAATAAAATAGGAATAATAAAAGGTCAGAGAGAGGTGAAACTCCATCATTCATTTACAGAGCACTTGGTTACAGTCAGTCAACAATAGCATTTATTAAGATAATGTACCTGCTCCCACTTACATACAAATTCAACTTAAAAACAGACCTACAGTCCCTATCTTGTACATAACCCAGGGTTACTGCTAAATTAACTAAACTTCTTTACAAAATTAAGTTATAATATTGTCAGGAGAATTAAAGCTAAGCATACAACATGATGTACACAGCACACAGGGTCCTGGTGGACCGATGGCAAAAACGTGAATTACATTAATTTTTAATCCAGATCCCATCTCACACTTGCGCTAATGAATAGACGTTCAACATCAGCATAACGTTTTGAACTTGCTGGGATACTACTTCTGTTATTTAGGTCAAGTGAAATTACAGTACCTCAAACTGTTCATGTCAAATTAAAGTAGTTTTAAAATTAAAATTCAGTTTGAGGTGGATTTATCTTCAGCACAGCAACCTTCATTAAAGGTGTGGTTGTAGTATGCACAAGAGGCTCAAACAATTTACCACACCCTCTGTCAATAAATACAGATTTTGTACTGTTGAAAGTTAACACTTCTAAGTAGTAAATAGAATTTTTTTTATAAGTCCTATTTCATTGTCATCATTTAAGTTTACTTATCCAGATGAAAGTCATAGAAGCAGAAATATGCTAAGCTGAACTGAACAGGAAATGTTTGTCAGCATGTTATTCAATACCTCCTGTGGTTTTCCAGGACACTCCAAGGCTAGCTGAGAGATTCAAATTATCCAGCATGTCCTGCATTAGATCCCAGTTTGTCATATTTTGTACACCTCGCATTGGAACATTGGTACAAAGTGAGCATTTGCTAACCACTAAACCTGGCTCCTTCCAATTCATAGAAACAGTGGTTCTACTCCAAGATCTCATATTCTCATATTGTTTTGCTCTTCGCCTTTGCATTTTGAGGGGGAGGGAGGGAGAGAAAGAGAGACCAACAATTCTGTGGAAGAGCCTTATTTTGGCTGCTTGAAGCCAATTAAGCCAACAGGACCTTGTTACCTGCGAAGAGCAGAGATGAAATTTGAACGTTTCTAAATAAGATATTCTCCAATTCGTAGCTATGGCTTGATGTTACTGATTTTCTTGGTCAGAATAACAAGGAGATAAGAAATACCCTTGGCAAAAGCCAGGTACCCTTATGAGTGTCCTTATGTTTGAGCATGGTGTTCGTTATGGATAATCCATAATGACTACCACAAAAATCCAATAACAGCATACTACTTGGATTTAGATCAATAGGAAATTGCACATAATCACAACCTTCCAGGTATTTTCAGTTATCCCAATATGAATACCTAGTCAGGCTGCATAGTGTATTGATAGTACCCTTTTGAAGACAGAATTCTGTATTTAAAAATAAGTAGTATTTCTGTCATAAAACTTCTAGAGTGCAGACTAAACATGGCATTAACTCTAAGAGCTTGATATAATTCCCTTATGTTCCAAATTTTCGTAATACTCCAGATTCACACCATTTAGGGATTAAGTATCTAAAAAAAATGTTTATATATAAAATCTCCATGAATATCCTGATGCCTTGCAGTGTTAATCATAAATTTATGTTTCTCATGTAGCATAAAACTGTCTGGACAAGGTTTTACTACAGAACTTCTGATTTAACCTGATGCACTTTAAGTCAGCTTTGACTGAATTGTAAATTGAAATGTTAATTAGAATGCAGTAGGGCAGATGTTTCAGTATCTCTAGGCACATGCCTCGAGTTGTGCAGGTCATTCAGATCAGTGTGGGATTTCTTGTAACTTGCATTTTTGAGTTAATTTTGCCAGAATAAAGGGATAATGTGTACACAAAACCAAATTTAGAAAAGCATGCCTTTTAATGCTTTCTTATGTATCAGGCAGTTATTTGATAATTTGCTTTTAGATTAAAATCATAGTGTAAAATTAATTTTAATTTTATAAAATGATGCCTGTAGTAAATTGCTGTGTGCAGTACTTTTCTTTTGCTCCCAAGTAAGCCAATCTACCTTTTTCAGATAATATTTTCCCATTATATTCCATTTTTCAAATAGCTTTCAGAGGTGCACATTAGCTTACAAACTTTATTGCTTTTTAAGTTTAATTGATTTTTGCCTTTTTTACTTAAATGTGAAAGCAGTTACTGGCACTTTAAGAAATGCTAGAGTCTTGTGCTAGAATTTCAAAATCTTGATGAATACATTATATGCAGTTTAAATGGACATAAAATGACCTTGCATTAATAAGTAGGTTTTAATGTATATTTAAAACCTGTCACAAGATAATCTATGTGTTTATTAAAATTTCAAAATCTCTTGTCTTTTTCACCTTGAATTTAAAACATTTTCTAGTGTGGTTTTATATGGCTACTGTAAGCGCAGCAGCAAAATCTCCAGGTAGCACTAGCAAAGATGGGATTTCCCCGCAACTTAAGATGTAGATTTAATAGAAGGCAAAGGGATATTTAAGAATAAAAAACAAACAAAAAACACAGATAACCTTAGAATGCTTTAATTCTACTGATAAAACACCATCAGACCATTAAAGGATTTCTAAAATGTTGCACTCACTAGTCGTCTATATTAAGCACTTGTCAAATGAATGCAGCTAAGTACTATCACAGCATTTTTATCAGCTCAATATTTATTTCCTCGAAACTAATGTCCCTAAAATGTGGTGTTTAAGCAATTATGTGCATTGTGACAAAGTGTATTATTAAGAAGGAAAACAAAATCTGCATTTGTAAGTGTAGCGTTTGTGTAGCATAGTTAAAAATATAATATATAAACTTAAAAGAAAATAGTGAATTGGCAAGGTAGTACCACTACTGTTTAAATATAGTATAACATGTGCAAGAAGTAAAACTGTCTTAACTCAACAATAAAGCAAACAGATAAAAAAAGCAAATGCAAGGGTGCAAAATGGCATTCAGATTGTAGCAAAAAAAATTAGTACAGTGTAGAAATTAAGTAATCAGTTTATTTTATATACTGTAGAATGTTCACTATAAATGGTTTGCTTTCAAGAGCAAATTTAGAATTGACAGTTACACAAAATGAAGTTGATAGTCCTATCTCCCCAAGTGACTTGTTAATGTTTGCAGTTTTTCTTAAGATTATTAGAAATGTTTTGTGTGTTCAGATAAATCCTCCAAGGATTTTTGGACTTGAATTTGACCAGTCTAATTCAGTAACTAATTCTCTGCTATAAGTGAACATGATCAGCAGCCTTTACAATGTACCCAATATATTGTAAGCTGAAATGTTTTAGTTTAATAATAATATAAACCACAACTGAACTCTTTAACCTAAAAGTTTGTTTAAAATGCATACATAGATTTTCTATCAGTTTTCCATATTTTAAGTCCACCTTAAAACTGAATTAATTAAAATACATTAAGACAATTTTTCTAAGTCCAGATTTTCCAGTTAAGGGTCATGGAGAGCCACACTCTTACCATGCAATACTATGTGAACACTGAACAGAATGCTTTGCTTGTGGTTAGAGCATAATGCAAATGGAAGAAAGACTGAAATAACCACACTTAAGACTGCAGCTTCTTCACGGTGCCAGACATTTCAAGTTAAGATAATCACAGAAATTCTGAATTCTATGTTGCTATTCCTTTTAAGACAATGGTTACAATTAATTCTTTTTCTGCATGCTATAGGCAACTTTAGTGAAATTTTGCATGGTCCATCTGCTTAGCAAAAAGTCTTTTGAGAAGTCACTGGAGTCTCAGACGCACTGTTTCACCTATCCATCCACTTTCCAATATCACTTTACAATGTACATTGCTATGGAGCTGAACCTATACCAACAAAATCATTCTGGCAACTGCTTTTCTATTTCTTTGGCACAACTCAAAGCATAATCAAGCTTTGAAAGAGACTGAAGCCATGTACAGAGTGCATTCAACTAGATAAATGTTTTTCTTGCTGCGAGAGGTCAGTTATTGCAATCATAACCTAAAAAAGCATATAAAATCCGCAAAGATGAGAACTGAACTGGAGGTCCAGCATGCTGTGGAACACGTTTTCATTAAGAATCTCTCTATTAGGTGTACTAGAAGGCAACCATACGACATCTGTAGTGGTTGGCTTTGGCTTATGCCGTTCCAAAATGTTGTTCAAATACACTATGAAATGTCCTAAAAACATTCAAAATACCATACAATGGAGAGGGTTACCGTCAAACAATCCCTTGTACAGGGTAAAGCAACAAAGAAACTTTAGAAATGGAGGACTTATAAAATTTCAAAAAAAAAGTTCTCAGAGGAGCAAAACATTTGCAAAAAGAACTTTGCAAACAGACAATCTAAAGCAAATCAGTCACAACACTAAATCCACAAGGAACTTCAACTAACAGAGGCAAAAATCGTTAACAGTAACAGATCAAAATAAAAAAAAACAGTGTTGGATGGGTGGCCGTGTCTCTTGGAGATGCCCCCACAAACATAAGAGAACAACAGAACACACATAGATACAACATTATAACTAAATAGAATAAAAATGAACAGATAATACACAATCGGACAATAAATGAACAGAAAACAATTTTATAAAAAAAAATACTGGAAAATTAATGAAAAGCGAACAATGAAAACAAATTTAAGCATAAGCTGGAGAAGAACCCTGGGTTGACCATAACATTACCACTGGAATTGTATTGCACAAGTGATGAGCAGTGCCTGATTTCCGCCAGACATGATGCTTATCACACCAGAGAATCTTATTTTTCATAATCTGGGAATCCTTTAGATGCCTTTTTGCAAACTCCAGGTGGGTGTCCATGTCTCTTTTTTTGTCTCTGTCATAAAGCTTAGATTGGTCGAGTGGTGTAGTGATGGCTGTCGTTCTGCAAGTTCCTCTTATCTCCATACAGGTTCTCTGTAGATCAGCCAGAGTGACCATTGGATTTGCAGTCACCATGGCTCTACTCCCACAACTGCTCAGTTTGGTCATCTGCCCAATGTTAGGAAGAGTCATAATTCTTCTGAATTTCTTCCACTTAAGTATTATAAAGGAAACTGTACTCTTCTGGGATCCTTTAGTGCTGCAGGATGTTTTTTGTGGCCTTCCCCGGATCTGTGCCTCAATGCAGTCCTGTCTCAAAGCTCTGTAGGAAGATCCTTTGACCTCATAACTTGGTTTTTGCTCTGATACACATTGCCAAATGTTGGACCTTGTATGACAGGTGTGTGTCCACTGCCTGCCCTAAACATGCCCAGTAAATTAAACAGACCACAGGTGGATTCCAAACAAGATGTAGATCTGTATCAATGATGAATAGGATGGAATAAACCTGAGCCAGATTTCAAGTGTCACAGCAAAGCCTGTGATAACTTACATACATCAATGTGATATTTAGGTTATTTATTTACTTTTTTAAATTGTGTGAAATTTTTAAAGCTCTACTTTTACTTTGTCATTTTTAGGTACTGCTTGATGAGGATAAAATGAGTTTAAGTAATTTTAACAAAAGGCTGCAACATTGCAAAATGTGAAAAAGGTGAAGGGGTCTGAATACTTTCTGACTACTCTGTATAACACATCCTCCTTTCCTGCTAAATTTTAATTAAGGCTAAGAATATACAAATATACTTTTGTTTACAGTACCTTTAACATGAGGTTTGAAGTGTTTAATTTTTGAAGTGTTTATTTGCATTAACAGATTTTTGGAGATATTCTTAAATTTAATACAAACTTGCAGAAAAATCTGTTCACATGCAGTCAAAAGCATACAGTAGAAAGTGTAGTTTTATAACTAATATTTAGCTTCTGTTTAGAATATACAATTATCATATCACAATAGCTGAATCCAAAAATAAAAATACGTTAATGTTTTTTACATTAGATCATTAATAATGAAAGAGTGCTGACTGATTGGAGAATGAAGATTTACTTAGTATAGAGAAATGCTTAGTTGACTGACAGGAGAAAGAAGCTACGTTTGGAATAAAGCCCTGTCATGGAAAGAAAAGGTACTAGCTTCTGTTCTTCTAGAAAAGCCTATGTCTGCACTGCAGGAGCTAATATAATTGCTCGCTGCTTGAGGCAAGCGTCATTCATTGAACATTTGTACCTGAACTTTTGTCTGCTAACTGCATTTCAGGCATTAAAAGTGCTATTCACATATAGGCATACTGCTGATGGATGTGTCTGTAACATAAAGTATGAAAAATTGCATATGCAAGAATGTTTAAAAGTTCCCTGGATAAGTGTTTCTCCCTAACAAAGTTTAATTTATCCTTTGCACACTGTATAATTAAAATTCCTATCCATTTTCCTTAATTTAATTTCAGTGAAAAGATGGTCGCTTGTTAAAAGTAAAATTCAGGCCCTTACTATAGATGCTGCATTTAATGGATAATACAATATTTTAACGTATTGCTCACATTTGTTTCAAATTTAATGATCCAATATTTGTTTAAAGTCTGCTGTTGAGTTAATCGGCAAAAACACAGATTAAAAATATATGATTTTTGGTATTGATTAGTACACTGCATATTAGAATAATATACCTTATGGATAAAAATAAGTAAATAATATTTTTTATATAGCCTTTAACAATCTGTTTCATTAATATTAAGAAAGCCAGTTTTCAAGCCAACTTGAAAATCTGTTACTTAAATATTAAAATTGAATGTTGATAACATTGTTGCTAGAAATGACAGGTTTCATGAAAACAAATCATTATTGCACTCATTTTATGGCGGGGAAGTGTTCAAATATTTGGAATAGTATGCACAAATTTTCTACCTAGATGGCCGCTGTACTACTCTCCTTTTAAACAAAAGCACATGCTACATATTTTTTGGTATTTGGTACACTGTATTATTCCCAACGGGGACCTCTGGCTGACTGTTTTAGTGAAATTAACAAAGCAAATATTGCACAGCTGTAGCTAAAACATTTTAATTGACAGATCAGGCCACACTCATAAAAAAAAATTAAATCAGTAGTGCTAGGCATTGGACCACCTGCTGCTTTATATTACAAAAATAAGTATAGTGAATTTACTTTTAATGTGGTGTGCCCATCAGTTTCATGCAGGTTGAGAAGAACAAACCCAGGATTAATGCTGTTCATATTCTATTATGCAATCTTTTTTTAAACATACCTTGTTGTTAGATTAATGTCTGCCTTATTGAAAGCTTTGACTGAAAAAGTGCTAATCAGATTAAAAATGTGGGTCCTTTTAAATATAAGTATGTGGAACATTAGCAATTTATATAATTTGGTTTAATCATCTCATTTGAGATTTTATCTTTGAGTAAATGATATAATCCTTAAATAGTATGTCAGTGTATGTCTTGTTTTGTACATTGGAAAGATGTATTCTGTACATAGTTTTTAATTGGCTTGTAATAATATGACATATTTCCTTCCTCACAGTTGCTGGAATCTGGATTTTGTTCTTAGCTTAACCACTTGCTGTTTAGTGTTTGTATATCATATTGGGCCTATAAGTAGTGCAGATTCCTCCCACACTGGAAACACCTACAGGTTTGGGTAACTAGAGTCTCTAAATTGGCCTGGCATGTGAGTGAGTGTGCTTTGAGATGTACTGGCATGTGTATTGCACTTATGCTCACTGAATAGGCTTTGGTTTCCTGGCAGACTTGTAATGAAATATGTTGAAGAGACAAGTAGATGGATACAATTATTTATCATTTTTCAACAGCTTTTTATATAAACTCTTAAATATTACCATAGATGCAAACTTATTTGAGGTTTTATCTATGAAGAACTGTATATAATAAAGAAACAAATGTAAAAGTTGTGATTATGAATTATTTGAAGTGCATGGAAAAATATTTAAATCTTTGGAAAACTTCCAAAAACTATCCATAATTGCTGTTTCAATTGGTTGCAAATTTCTGCTTTTTTGTTGCACAACTGCAAACTCCTCACCCATAATGTCCCACAGTCTCCCATTTGGCAGGGAAAGATTTTCAGCTTCATGGGCAGGATTGCAGAGACAATTTCAATTTCCAATTTCAACACCTGCATTGGTGTGCCTATCCAGGTGTCAAATATCCAAACTAATTAAAATTAAATTAAGGGCATCACAGCAATTGGCGTAATGTATTTTATATCAAAAACACCAAAAACTAACAAAGATACAGATTACTTGGCAGAACCTCAGCATGTCCGCTGCATAAATTTCCCAGGGTAAAGTCAAAATATAGCACTTAGGACTCAATTGAACTAATAACTAAAACTGTATAACTTCAATTCCTAACTGAAAGTAATTTGAACTTTAAATCATTATTAAAATAGTCCTTTTGGCATTTAAATTTAAATATGGCTGTCTTAATGAAAGGATGAAACAATTCAGGAACATATACAGTAGGGGTGCAGCACTGGGAAAGAGCTTACCTTTAGGTCACATGGAATCACTCAGCTGCCAGCTTGCAGGCTGTCCTGTGTGCAGGGTGATGGGAAACTTCTCAAAATGATCTTCCTGTTGAGCAGCGTGTGAGTGTATTTTAATAAATAGAAAGTCAGTGGCCAGTGAGCACTGATACCACAGACTGAATTCTTTGACTGAGACAATTGTTTAGTGCCTACACTATGATCCTCCAATGGCATTTTATGATTCCTTACTGGGTTCCTTGCAGAACTACAGTTTATCCTAGCAATATTTCCTCCTGGTAAGGGTTATTTGCATATGAAGTTGGTTCTTTGGGCATTGAAACTTTCTAATATGCTTGTGTTATTTATTATATGCAGCAAGAGTCCTCTTAAAATCATGAGCCATTGGTATTTCACAAATCTGTTACTATATATAAATGGTTATTTACTGTATAAAGCCTGTTACAGAGCTAACTAAAGGTTATCTCCTGAACCTTCATGTGGATGGGTCTTTTTGTAACCAAAATGGTTCATCTATGGCATCACTCTGAAGAACCACTCCGGCACCATTATACAATGTCAGCATGGCACATTGTCAGATCTAAACACTACCATGACAAATTGTTTGCGTACTAAAGCGACTTTAGCTGCAGGTGGAAGTCCCATTTTACTTATGGTGCCAGGCAGAGTTGTGTTGTGTTGCCGCAGTCTATTAGCCGACTGATGCACTGTGAAGAAGCTGACTGTTGCTACAGTCCAGCCTTTGTCCAGTCTGGTAATGGTTACGAGGCATCATATCTTTAATTACCGGTGCAACAAATAGTTCTGATCAGGCATCAACCATGGCACTGCTCTTGTGAAAAGAATGGAGATAAATGCCATCAACTAAGAGAGGGAGAGGCAAGTTCGTTGCACCACGTGAACGTCACTGAGAGAATAAAACTGAATAATAAAAAAACAAGTGCAAACTTTTACAAGTAGCCAAAATTTACACTGGGTGTTACAGACTCAAATCAAATGTATGTTTTTATTATATTGTAGAAATAATAATAGCAGCCCACTACTCAAAACGTGGAGCTCCTGGTCCCAAACTCTGGACCTTTGGGTTATAAGGCAGCGGTTCTTACCTCTGCACCATTCAAGCATACGTGTAAATGCCCTGTCGATTGACATTTGACCTTCAGTTTTTAACTCATTGACAGCCACATGTAAATCGAATGCTTTTTTTTTTTCCTTTGGTTATAATCTTGAATAAAAGCACACGTGTTTATTTGATATTTGGACTAAAGTCTTCACACGTTATACACTTATCATAATTATTAGTATAACATGGAAAAAGTTTCTGCTTTAGGTTTGTGTCCAAATAACAATACACTGTATTTGTGTCCAAATAACAATACACTGTATTATTTACCCTATGCAACTCCAGGCACATCATACACAGATAAGGAGACTTGGCTTGAGCTGGGAGAACTTTTTGCCCAAGCTGATTTCCGTCAAGGCAGGGGATGGGACAGCAGGCTGCTTGTTGCTTGTGCTGATTGATGCATTTACACAACAAAAGATGCTAATGGAGAGGTACGAAGGGATTTAAGGTGGGCCAGGATTATGAGTTTTTTAGTAGGCTTCAGGAATTCTAGTGTTAAGAGTGAAGGCACCAAGCAAGCATCCAGAGAAGATAAAACAGGTGAAAGTTACAGCTTTCAAGCATATCTTCATGCACTGATTCTGCTACTTGCTTTGTTCCACAAAACTCACAACTTGGGTTTTCATTAAAATCCTAGAATGCAGGACATAGTATTAACTAGTCCCCAAAAATCTACCTGGCCCTAAACTCAAGAAGCAGTATTCTGACCTGCACAGGTTCCAGTGACTGAGATGGAGTGTGAAATATAAGAAGGAGGAGAAGGACCATGAAATCCCTGGACCAAAATGAAGTTCAACAAAGGGCAAGGAACAGAAAAAATAACAAATTATAAACAAAACATGATAATCTGAAATTAACAAACAATGCTGAACTCGCTAATAAATATTCAAAACATAATTAATAACAAAGCTTACAACTTAATAGTTACAAGACCACAAAAAGAGACTATGAAATGACATCTGATCAAGGAAAAACCCTGACTATACCCTAACAGAGGGAGCTGTTGTGAAGAAAATGTAATTCATTTTTAAAAATCACAATTAAAATGTTGCAATTCCTTTTCATTGTATGTAACCATCATTCATTGTTACTTATTGTAATACTACGGCCTAAACATTAACAACCAGGCATGCAAAAAACTTTCAATACTAGGTTATAGAGCTAACAAATAATCACAATTAGTGCAAGCAATTAAAGCATTTACAATTTCTGCAATTAAATTTTTAATGCAATGCCAAAACATATTAATATAATCCAGTTAATTTAACCACATCCTTAATGAAGAAGCAACAAATTAATCCTAGTCTATTAATAACAGTAGCGGGTCAATGGTGTGTGATCATTTCCTTTGTTTTTACTGGGTAATCTTCATTCCACACACACCAGGAGAGTTGCCGCCCATTACTTATTATGCAGGATTTTCCCATAAAATACTATGTACTGTAGTAAATCAACAAGGAACATGATCCATCCTCTACACATTGTTTCATATAGCTCTTTGAAGTGCAGAGAATAACATGAGATCTATTAAAATTAACTTCAGTGAGCCATGGAAATGAAACTCATTCACTCTGCTTGTATAACTGGTTTAAAGACATGTTCTGTGATCTCTGTGCAATTGTGCGTCACCATCATTGCTTCCATGTTCACAAATAGACGGTTAAAAAAATAAAACAACGCCCAGCAGAAGACACTGCTCGCACTGTACACTTGACTAAGGTGATGTCTGCTAGTCTAAATCTGCCCATAAGAGAAGCTTTTTGATATATACAGTGAATCCGGAAAGTATTCACAGCGCATCACTTTTTCCACATTTTGTTATGTTACAGCCTTATTCCAAAATGGATTAAATTATTTTTTTCCTCAGAATTCTACACACAATACCCCATCATGACAACGTGAAAAAAGTTTACTTGAGATTTTTGCAAATTTTTTAAAAATAAAAAATCGAGAAAGCACATGTACATAAGTATTTAGCCTTTGCCATGAAGCTCAAAATTGAGCTCAGGTGCATCCTGTTTCCCCTGATCATCCTTGAGATGTTTCTGCAGCTTAATTGGAGTCCACCTGTGGTAAATTCAGTTAATTGGACATGATTTGGAAAGGCACACACCTGTCTATATAAGGTCCCACAGTTGACAGTTCATGTCGGAGCACAAACCAAGCATGAAGTCAAAGGAATTGTCTGTAGACCTCCGAGACAGGATTATCTCGAGACACAAATCTGGGGAAGGTTACAGAAAAAATTTTGCTGCTTTGAAGGTCTCAATGAGCACAGTGGCCTCCATAATCCGTAAGTGGAAGAAGTTCAAAACCACCAGGACTCTTCCTAGAGCTGGCCGGCCATCTAAACTGAGCGATTGGGGGAGAAGGGCCTTAGTCAGGGAGGTGACCAAGAACCTGATGGTCACTCTGTCAGAGCTCCAGAGGTCCTCTGTGGAGAGAGGAGAACCTTCCAGAAGAACAACCATCTCTGCAGCAATCCTCCTATTAGCCCCGTATGGTAGAGTGGCCAGACGAAAGCCACTCCTTAGTAAAATGCACATGGCAGCCCGCCTGGAGTTTGCCAAAAGGCACCTGAAGGAGACTCAGACCATGAGAAACAAAATTCTCTGGTCTGATGAGACAAAGATTGAACTCTTCGGTGTGAATGCCAGGCGTCACGTTTGGAGGAAACCAGGCACCGCTCATCACCAGGCCAATACCATCCCTACAGTGAAGCATGGTGGTGGCAGCATCATGCTGTGGGGATGTCTTTCAGTGGCAGGAACTGAGAGGCTAGTCAGGTTAAAGGGAAACATGACTGCAGCAATGTTCAGAGACAGCCTGGATGAAAACCTGCTCCAGAGCACTCTTGACCTCAGACTGGGGCGACAGTTCATCTTTCAGCAGGACAATGACCCTAAGCACACAGCCAAGATATCAAAGGAGTGGCTTCAGGACAACTCTGTGAATGTCCTTGAGTGGCCCAGCCAGAGCACAGACTTGAATCCGATTGAACATCTCTGGAGAGATCTTAAAATGGCTGTGCACCGACGCTTCCCATCCATCCTGATGAAGCTTGAGAGGTGCTGAAAATAGGAATGGACGAAATTGGCCAAGGATAGATGTGCTAAGCTTATGGCATCATATTCAAAAAGACTTGAGGCTGTAATTGCTGCCAAAGGTGCATCGACAAAGTATTGAGCAAAGGCTGTGAATACTTAGGTACATGTGATTTCTCAGTTTTTTTATTTTTAATAAATTTGCAAAAACCTCAAGTAAACTTTTTTCACGTTGTCATTATGGGGTGTTGTGTGTAGAATTCTGAGGAAAAAAATTTTGGAATAAGGCTGTAACATAACAAAATGTTCGAGAAGTGATGCGCTGTGAATACTTTCTGGATGCACTGTAGGTCTGAGTTGGGGACAGAATGTCAATGTGTCAGGTTTTTCTGGCCACCATAGAAGGAGATTTCACCTTCACCTTCACCAATCGATTGCCTATACTTTTCTCACACCTCCACCATAACAGACATGGTATATTGTTGTTTAATTGTAAGTTACCTATTGTAGCCTATATTAGCATATATTATGCTGGGCAATAATCAGTGCAAATTGATAATGTCATTCATTTGGACTGAAGGATTAGTTAGTTTTAGATTTATTTTGTAATTCATAAATGATACATTCTATGACAATGTGCAATTTCAAACATCTAAATAAACAACCCTTTCTTGTATGATCCATATACGTGGTACAGTACATATTTAAAACCTTTTTGGTTTCAGTCTGTCCTGCTTTATGTTATCATCCAGATCTGGAATGGACGAATATCGGCTTTTGAAGTGTTCTTTTTTTTTTCTGTTTGTTCAAGGAAATAACTTTATTTGAATTACATGTATGGATTTCATCTCTTTACTAGAAGAAGAAATAATGCAAAGGAAAAGCACAGTTTGTATCACATTATCTTTTATAATACGTAACTACCATATTTTGTTACATTTTTGTAAGTAATATAACTAATTTTAAAAGTAATGTTTCTGAACACTGGTCTAATGTAACATTTGTCTTGTCTATCTGGATATTTTATCCCCTGAACAACCAGTGCAAATTAACTGGTATGCTTAAGCATCTGACTGAGGACATTGCAATTAATAATGTGTTAATTTTCATCTTCTTATTTTTAAAGGCAGAATTATTGACAGAACCAATCAAAGGGCTAGACTAATTTGCACTGATATTTCTCACAATAGAAAATAAAACCTAATAGAGATGTTGGCTGATTAGTGTTTCACGGTTTATTCAGTTGTTTCTGTTAAACAAACTGTTCAATGAACTTACTGAAATAATTAAATATGCATAGGCAAGTGATTATTAGTGATCATTACGTTATTTCTGCTTTATTAAAAAATATTAATATGCTTGAAGAAAATGCAATAAATTGCGATAAAAACGCTGTTAATTTTGATAAATTTTAATCGCACGATTAATTTCGATTATTAGTTTTCATTGAACAGCAGGCCATCTAGATTAGTGTTGCTGCCACAGTACGGTCTTCTTTAAAGAAGACCTTGTTGAAATAAAAGTTGAAGATTTACATAAGAAGCTTCATTTACTAACAATTGAAAAAATATTTGTAACCAGTTTTGTCTAAAGCAGCTGTCCAAGAAGAATACATAGGAACTAGGCACTAGGAAATAACAAAACCTAACCTGTTGTCCAGCAGGTTTTTTCAGCTTTTATAATGCGAAATACTCAATTCATCTGTCTCGCTCTATGTTGAATCCCATAAATGACCTATACTGATAATAGTGAGAGTATTTTCATAAAACTTTCATCAAAAGTCATTACAATGCACATTTCCAGATGTCCATCATATTAATATAGTCAAAATTTCCAGTTTTACCATAAATCGTGTAGTCTCAGGGAAATGGACCATTGCCAGTTTCACACCTGGGTGGCACAGTGTTTAGCTATGTATGGAGTTCCCAGACATTGAATTTATCTACTTACCAATATCAATGCATTGTGCTTCGAGTCTAATGACATTTTGCTACTAAGATTTACACCATATAGTTTAGCATCATGTACCAATGATGTAACTCAAAGAACTAACAGTCAAATCAAGTAAGAAACAATAGGTACAATTATACATTTGTATATGAACGGTGAAGCAATAATTTACAATGCACAACAAAATACATATACAGCTATATTCACTATTATGTATGCTACTACACAGACACTATTTATTAAGTTGTTGTGATTATTCTGTGTAATATGAAATAAAAATGGAACTTTAAAACAGTTGTAGAATAAACAGAATGTTAAGCAAATAGCTATGTATTACAGAAAGGCAAAATATTTAGTTTACAGATTGTTTTATACCCAAGTTAGGTCTCTGCTGCTAACGGGCCTTCTTAGCTGTTCTCCTGCAATGAAATTGACTGGTTGTGGTGGAAAAATCTCTGACAGTCTAATAACAAAACCATAATATCTTGTTAGAGTTGTAATCCAATGCAGTTTGTAAAGTCATCACTTCGAATTGTTTTATTTTAATTTTAGGAATATTAATCATTAAGAAGATTACATCCTTCTCTATAACCGTTTTATTTTACTTTTCGAAAAATAAAAAATTAAGAAAACTGGTGCATAATATATAAAACTAACTATAGAATTTAATGTGACGATTTACATTACATTTGTTAATCTATATGTTGCATTGTTACAGAGATTTGTCTTTTTAGTCCCAGCATTTAAGTTATATTTTTGAATATTTTGCTGCTGCTGCTGAGGTTGTTTATATTAATTCTGGCAATTCTTTTGTAACCCTTTATCTTCTCAGTTTCCATCCATGCTATTTAGTGTTTACAGAGTGTTAGGTCAGTGTTAGACTCATTGTTGGACCCCTGTGGAGCCTGTTAATAAAAACTTTAGGATTTTTTTTTTACATTTTAATGCAATTTAGTATACACGTGTCACACAAATTTGTATACTGCATGTTATTTTTCTCTTGGTGTGTCAACATTATAATTTGTCTTGTTCTTGCATGCCATTTTGTGTTGTGTTTTAGCATACTGTGTTTGTAATTAGTTTACAGCTTGCTGAGCTTATTGCTGGAACAACACTTTATAAGAATAAATTGTTAATTGAAGTTACTGTTGTTGAGATTCAGTTTCATGAATACATTAAATTCTTTGGCTCTGTAATATGCAAGTTTCTTTTCTACTACTTCTTTTCTACTATTTTGATATTAAAAAAATAGGATATTGTTTGTTTTGAAGCAATTATCATTTGGCAGGTTTCTGGAAATTTCTTACAATCCATTGTTAATAGCAACATAAGGATATTTTTGATTACAAAGCATTTTTAAAATTTCATTCATTAATTGCATTCCTTTTGTAAAGCTTATAAAATCAGTGATAACTTAGCAAATTGTGACAAATAGCTAGAGACAGATCTTACTAATTAGGAAGTGAGTTGACAGACAATTGGCACTTGTACAGTGAAAGCCTGTGATGGATTTTTTTTTTAGATTTTCAGTCAACATTTATATGCTGGTTTTGAAGAACATTCACAGAACAAAAAAAATAAGAAATAGGAGCCAAGCATGTGGTGTTTGCTGTAAAGATATTGCCACACTTGTTTCTGTTATATTTACAGCCTTTCAATGGTGCGTGAATAAATGTTTTTCTTTCCAGTTTTACAAAAGGGATTTTTTAATTAGAGACACTTACAGTGCTGTTGGTGTGTAGACAGAATTTTGTACTTGACAGACTCAATTCTCATAGGGTTATAGTATTGGAAATCATTAAAAGAAGAGAATTTAAAATTGTTTCTCTATACAAAGGCAGAAAATGTGACATAGCCATGAGGCTGTGTGGTTACACATAGAGGCAGCAGAATTCAGGCAAGTAATAGACTAACTGAAACTTTTACTCTCAAGGTACTTTTCTGATGAAATTGATGTGGTGTAAAGGGAAAAACAAGTGAAGAACCTTTGCAGACTTGTTCACTTTGAATCATAGTCAGCATTGAATGTTTACAGAGATTTCAAGGGAGCTAAGGGGAAAATTTATTCCTGATGAAATGAAGTCTTTGATGGCTGCTGTGAATTTAGTGCAAGTTTCATGTGGAAAAAATGAAAGGTATCTTAATCTTGTTGTGACCCAACACACACTGCTCTTTCTTTGGGAAAAGGAAAAAAAAAATTCTGCTCTGTTGTTTCTTAAACCCATCAATCCTCCTCAAAGCTTAACCTGGATTCTGTGTCTAGTCTTGGATAGATAAAGGCACACATTCATCTGATGGCATAGCTAATAAAGAGAGGCAGCCATAGATGAAGCAGATCTGAGTATTGTTGTAATCCAGGAACAGTGATGTGCCATGGCCCTAGCCTATTGTATGCAAGCACCTTGGTGTTGAAAGTAAGATGATGAGTTCAGAGAATGCTTCTGAGATTAAGCTGTCAATAGAATAGTTTGAAATTTTTTTGTTAAAGGTTAGCATCTACTAGATGAAAGTAAATGCCAATTTCAGACCCAGTTGTCTTAGCCAATTGATTTTTTTAAAGAAATAATAAAGTTTCTTCTAATGCTTATTCTCTAAAATCCATGGTAATTAATGGTGCTCTTTAAAACTTGAAGTTGGTGAATCAAGTAAAATTGTCTTTTTTTAATTTAATTTGATATATTTAATGTATAATTATGAAAATTGTTTGCAAGGTGTACAAAGCCTTCCGTTTCCTATGAACAATTAATGCAATTTATCTAATAATAATAAATGCCAGTGTGGTGCATTGTTCATTTCTGTAGCTTGAAAGCTCCAGAGTCCTCTGCTCTGTTTCCCCTGTTTTTGTAAGCAATTTTAGATACATATGTGTGTTTGTGTATACATCAGTATGTTCTACACTGGACTGGTGTTTTATAAGATGACTGTTGCCTTGTGCCCATGTTGCTTGGATAGCTCCATCTACCCATGCCCTTGCACTGGAAAATTAAGTTCAGAAAATGAATGATTAACTAATATACTCTATCATCTGAAACATCTTATAGACTTTTATTTACTAAACCCTTTAAATAATTATAAAAAAAACTAAATTATAATGTGAGGCAAGAACAAAATAACATATTTGTGTAATGTGCAGAGTGAGAGGTAAACTGTGGGATGAAACAGATTCTTGACTTCTGTGCTGCCAAAAGTCAGTGAGGTCCCGGCTTTTAAGTGTAGTTAGTCTCATCGGAATAGATAGAAGTATTTGACTATTAGTGTTGAGATTGGGGGCTTTATATTCATTGAGCAGCTAGCTTGATTTATCATGTATTAATGAACCAAATCAAGTGTTTATGGGAGAATCCTCCATGTTTTTGCTGTTGGACAAACACGTGAAATAGTGATGGACTTTGACAGGTATACTGTCCCAACAGGATTGTTAAGATTTTTGAGTACAAAAGGAAGATATCATTTAAACATCTGAATACTTTATAACAGACTCATTCAGTTTAACTCTATAATTCCTCTTTTGTCATAACTACATGCCCACTCAAAAAGAGAGTGTTTGCATTTGTGCAATAAAGCTTAAATAAAGTTTTGTATGCTGTCACTTTGGGATTTAGTTATAACTGTAAGACATTTTTTAACTCTCCTAAAAAATAGCCCATCAAACTTTACTGAATAGATGTCCAAGAGACGGCTCCAAGCACAGTAGTAGCCTAGACAAGACTTTATTTGGCTTTTTACAAAAGCTCATAAAATAAATATATAAATAGGTAGGTAGGTAAGTAAGTAAATAAACACACACACCAAAATAACTCAAAATCAAGAAAGTTACAAAGAAAACTTAAGATTTGGCAGTCATGGTCACAGTGGGACATTATGCAGACATTGTTGCTGGTATAAAGGAGTCCCAGTTCTATTTCTTGACACACTTCTGCTAAATAATTTGTTGGCTGAAAGTACTCAGTGTTAGTGTGTCAGAGAAAGGATGTGCACCATTGTTTATAATGGTACTCCGTTTTGTTTTAATTCTCTCTCTTTGCTACTGACTTTATAACTGAGCTTGCCCTTTTCATTAGCTTTTTGATGCGGTGGGCTAGTCTTGAAATGATGCTACCAACTCAGCACACCACAGCGTAAAAAAAATTGCACTCGCTATCTGTGACAGTGTTGGTGGGATCTATACTCCCAGTGGCATTTAGGGGCCATGTGAACCTGCTACTGTTGATACTGTAACCAAGATAAGCTGAACAAATGAGGACACTCGCATAGCAAGGGGTAGGTGAATAAATGATGCAGTGCTTTTATTATAAAAAATCAAAACAAATTCAGTGGTGCAGTGCTACAAAAATTTTGAATAAATAATCTAATAAAGTGCAAGGTGCATGTGGAGGTTAAAATTCAATAAGTAAATGTCCATGCAAATGAGGTTAAAATACTGCAGGAGGTGGTCCTCTAAAATTCCCTGGTGCAACCCTTTAAAACTAACGCCTATCCAGTTTGTGCAATTCAGATCTCTCATTGCGGAGAGACGTCAACCAACAGGCGCAGATACCATCAGAACTGCTCTTGTTAATGCCACCAAAACTCCCACTGCCATCTCTGACCTTGTGGGGGTGTCCTCTGGAGTAATTATGTTGCTCCTGCTTCCATGCTTGGCAGGTAGCCCATATCCTCCTTGAGCGTCGGCCATACGCTGCTCTCCTGGGGCTCCATTCTCATCTGTCTGTTGCCACCTAATGGGCAAAAGGTGAATCCTTCTGTTTTGCACCTGTTTGCTCTCTTGCTCCTGCCTTTCTCTCTCCATCCATTAACCTCTGCCCTTCCTTTCTTTTCATTCTCCTTCGGCCTCTTTCATTACCCTTCTCTGCCTTGTAGGCTTCTCTTATATGGACCCTCCTATTTGGGCATGGGTGCGAGACACTGTCGCTTCCTCTGAGGTGCTAATAAGGCACCTGACTGATACACACATTCACATGTGCCTTCACCATCAGCCAGGCACTCCAGCTATCCCCGGAGCGAATCCCATTCGCACATTCACCTGCACTTAGTCAGAGCCAGCACCTAATGGGGCACTTTTTCACACCATCACAGAGTTACAGAAGACATGAAAGATGTCATTTCCCACATTAAAGGAACATAGTCTCCTAAGAATGAGCCTGCTCTTCCCTTTCTTATTTAATTTCTCTGTGTTCCGAGACCAGTCCAACCTATCATTAAAGCGTATCCCCAAGTACTTGTGGAATTGTTCTTTTTATGTGCCGAAAGGCAATAACCAGTTTTGGTTTTGCTGATGTTAAGATTTTCACCAAGAAACAACTTTCTCCACCTGACTCTTACTCTGTGTCGTCCTCTTTATCACTACACCCCATAAGTGCAGTATTGTAATGGAAGGATTTTTCTAAAGAGAGGGGGGGATCAAGAGAGCAGATGGGCGTTGGTCGCTCAGCGCAAAAACCAGCTTCAAGAAGGAAAAGTACTGGGAATATGGCCAGAGGGTTATGCTGACTTGTTTTTCACTTGTTTTTCACTTCGAGGGGCTTCACTATTTTTGTGTGCCTTTTGGTACCAGACGCCGTCTCCGTCAGGATAAAGGGGCATGCTGACTTGTTTTTCACTTCAAGGGGCTTCACTACGCAATTCTTATTTTTGTGGGCCTCCTGGTACCAGGTGTCGTCATCATCAGGACCAAGTGCAAAACAACACCGCGTCCCGTTGAAAGGTGTGTGTGCTGAAACTAATCACTTCTGTATACACTGCTTACACGTAAGCCGCTTTGGGCAAGGACGCTCAATTAGTATATAAGGGAAGGTTCCGCCCTCAGTTTCTTTGGAGGCTCAACCGTGGGGACAGCGCGCACCGCCCGGTAAATGAAAGGCAAAATGGGTTGGTCCTTTGACAAGACTGACAAGTGGGCCCCCTCAGTCTACTGGTCTGGGATGATGGCTCTATGTCTTTTTGTATGACTGTAAGTATTGTTTTGTTTTGTATGTCTGCATTATATGTGTTTGATTATTATAGTTGATTAAGTAAATAAAATAGAAGTATTGGACCTCTTCTCTCTGATTCTTTGCCTCCTTATGTTCATATCCCTGGAACCATTTTCCCGTAACAAAACAAGTATCATCTGAGAGTTTCTGCAAATTATATGACCTTGCATTATATTTGTATTCTGAGGTGTACAGAGTGAAGAGAAAAGGATGCAAGACTGTTCCCTGTGGTGCTCCAGTATTGCTCTCATCCATATCAGAAACACAGTCCTTGAGTCTCACGAACTGTAGTCTGCCTGATGGATGTTCATCATAAGCTCATCCATCTGTATATCTCTGAGTTTACCCCTAAACAGGAATGGCTGGATGGTACTGAAAGTGCTGGAGAAGTCAAAAAGCATAGTCGTCACAGTACTGCCAGCTTTATTCAGGTGAGAATAAACCTTGTGGAGCAGATAGATAATTGCATCCTCCACTTAAATCTTTGTCCTATAAATTATAGTGGGCCTAGGTGGTCTACTGCAAGACCAGGATCAGTCTCTCAAAGATCTGTATAATGTGGTACGTAAGTGCCACTGGTCTGTAGTCATTAGGTGAAGAGGCAGACTGAACAGTTGACAGAGACACCACAAAGTTGATCAGTACAGGTCTTAAGAACTTGAGGACTGACTCTCTGGTTCCACAAGGTTGTCTGTGTGTGTGTGTTGCTTCCTCAGTTTTCTCTTTACTTAGTCTTCAGTTATGGATAGTCCACACTGATGATCAGAGGTGGACTAATCACTGGATATTCCATCTGATGTGGTAGTAATTGTTGATGTAGTAGGGATGGTGTGGGGAGACAGGTCATTGGAAGACGGTGGCAATGGAAGGGAAAATCTATTAAAAATTTGTTTAGGGCATTAGTTTTCTCTGTATCTACTTCTAGCAATTGAGCCCTGGATTGCTTGAGTCCAGTAATTACAGGTGCCGGTCATAAAATTAGAATATCATGATAAAGTTGATTTATTTCAGTAATTCCATTCAAAAAGTGAAACTTGTATATTAGATGCATTCATTACACACAGACTGATGTATTTCAAATGTTTATTTCTTCTAATTTTGATGATTATAACTGAAAACTAATGAAAGTCCCAAATTCAGTATCTCAGAAAATTAGAATATCAATTAAGACCAATGCAAAAAAAGGATTTTTAGAAATGTTGGCCAACTGAAAGGTATGAACATATGAAGTATGAGCATGTACAGCACTCAATATTTAACTGGGGCTCCTTTGGCCTGGATTACTGCAACAATGTGGCGTGGCATGGAGTCGATCAGTCTGTGGCACTGCTCAGGTGTTATGAGAGCCCATGTTGCTCTGATAGTGGCCTTCAGCTCTTCTGAATTGTTGGGTCTGACGTATTGCATCTTCCTCTTCAAAATACCCCATAGATTTTCTATGGGGTTAAGGTCAGGCGAGTTTGCTGGCCAATCAAGAACAGGGATACCATGGTCCTTAAACCAGGTACTGGTAGTTGTGGCACTTTGTGCAGGTGCCAGGTCCTGTTGGAAAATTAAATCTGCATCTCCATAAAGTAGGAGCAGCAGGAAGCATGAAGTGCTCTAAAACATCCTGGTAGACGGCTGCGTTGACCTTGGACCTCAGAAAACACAATGGACCAACACCAGCAGATGACATGGCACCCCAAATCATCACTGACTGTGGAAACTTTACACTGGACCTCAAGCAACGTGGATTCTGTGCCTCTCCTCTCTTCCTCCAGACTCTGGGACCTTGATTTCCAAAGGAAATGCAAAATTTACTTTCATCAGTGAACATAACTTTGGACACTCAGCAGCAGTTTTGTCTTTAGCCCAGGCGAGACACTTCTGGCGCTGTCTCTTGTTCAAGAGTGGCTTGACACAATTAATGCGACAGCTGAAACCCATGTCTTGTATACGTCTGTGCGTGGTGGTTCTTGAAGCACTGACTCCAGCTGCAGTCCACTCTTTGTGAATCTCCCCCACAGTTTTGAATGGGTTTTGTTTCACAATCCTCTCCAGGCTGCGGTTATCCCTATTGCTTGTACACTTTTTTCTACCACATCTTGTCCTTCCCTACACCTCGCTATTAATGTGCTTGGACACAGAGCTCTGTGAACAGCCAGCCTCTTTAGCAATGACCTTTTGTGTCTTGCCCTCCTTGTGCAAGGTGTCAATGGTCGTCTTTTGGACAACTGTCAAGTCAGCAGTCTTCCCCATGATTGTGTAGCCTACAGAACTAGACTGAGAGACAATTTAAAGGCTTTTGCAGGTGTTTTGAGTTAATTCACTGATTAGAGTGTGGCACCAGGTGTCTTCAATATTGAATCTTTTCACAATATTCTAATTTTCTGAGATACTGAATTTGGGACTTTCATTAGTTGTCAGTTATAATCATCAAAATTAAAAGAAATAAACATTTGAAATACATCAGTCTGTGTGTAATGAATGAATCTAATATACAAGTTTCACTTTTTGAATGGAATTACTGAAATCAACTTTGTCATGATATTCTAATTTTATGACAGGCACCTGTATGTCCTGTCCATTGCAGACGACATTAATGTTATTGTGTGTGAGTTTGCTTTCTACAGTATTATAGCTTTGTAGGCATCCTTTCCTTCAATCACCTTTTTCTTTCGCAAACAATGTAATTCTTTCAGAGCTCTCTTTTTCTCATTCAGGAGACCTTTTAACTCTTTAGTAACCCAGAACTTGTTATTTGGGAAGCAGCACACTGTCTTTGTGGGTACCTCTGTGTCGACACAGAAGTTAGTACAGTCTGTGATGCAGTGACTGAGTGTCTCAATATTGTCCCCATGTGACTTGCACATCATTTCTGTCTGTCATTTGGAAGCAGTCATTCAGAGCCATTTCAACAACATTTATTTATATAGCACATTTTCATACAAAAAAATGTAGCTCAAAGTGCTTTACAAAATGAAGAATAGAAAAATAAAAGACACAGTAAGAAAACAAAATAAGTCAACATTAACTAACATAGAATAAGTAAGGTCCGATGGCCAGGGTGGACAGAAAAAAAAAAAAACTCCAGACGGCTGGAGAAAAAAATAAAATCTGCAGGGATTCCAAACCATGAGACCACCCAGTCCCCTGTGGCAATCTACCTAACATAAATGAAACAGTCCTCTTTGTATTTAGAGATCTCACGGAAGGACTTGATGATGATGGTCACGTAGACTTCTGGTTTTCAGTCCATCAATGTTGGAGACTAGATTTCTTCACTATTATTCACTATTATTACTTTTTATTTTATTATTACTATTATTCACTAGTAACAGAGATTGGAGCATGTCCTGATAGTACATTACCACACACACTATACAACAAACCACCTGGGTGACATCTCAGCACCACACTGAATCAGTGCAAGGTGTTTATCACTCCAGCCACCAACCCCAAAGTTGGAGGGCCTTCTTGCAGGGCTGGATGCATTTTAACGTCATACCAGCTGGGAATAAGATTAATCAGGTTGAGTTTGTGGTCAGTAGCTTACATTTAAAGACAATCTTTAACATTTGAATATAGCAGGTGTACCTTGTTATTTCCTTGAGTTGAATATGTCACAAACTGATAGAAATTTGTCATAGCTCCTTCCAGTCACCTCATATTATAACTGCAGAGTCAGAGGGAATCATTATTAAAGTTTTTGTGACAGAATAAATCATTTCCATTGCTAAGTCCCCACTTGTGGATAGATGAACATAAACATTAATAAGGATGATGTAATTTATCTCCCTGGGCAAATAATGTGGATGAATTCTGACAGCCAGAATTTCAATGTCTAAATTACAAACTGTAGTTTTAATTGTGTTACATGCTCCCTTTTACACCAATTTCTCTTTCACATAGATGACCATTTTCCCTCCTGTCTTTTTTTTCCACACTACACTGGGTCTCCATCTTCGAGAAAAATATAAAATCCATCGAGCATTATCACAGTGTTTAAGTAGTTTTAAGCCAGCTCTTTGTAAAGCACAAAATGCATCTATACTTGTATGCTCCATGACCCACTATAAGCGCAGACAGTTTATCCATCTACCTCGAGGAATTTCCAAAAGGAAATAAACCTTTGGTTTTACTATATTTGTTTAAAAAGGTAAATGAAAACACCTGAAGACTTGAGTCTAAATGTTATTTGCCTATAATGTTTCATAATGCCCCCAGTCTTAATTATTGTTTACATGTGTGCATTAAATTACAGTTTCACCCAAACTGACTGACTGATCTATTACGGTTGTTTACATATTTCTGTATGTAATTGTTAGCATTTTAAAAGAACTGCTTTGACATCACACTGTAAGCTGCAGGTAGCTGATGAACCACCAAGTGCATGAGGCCAGGGAAATTACCATAATAGCCATATTGGTTTTCTTCTTAGGAAACTGTTTTTTTTTTTTTTTTCTTTTTTCAGTATTCAAGAGTTGTTATTTATGTGCTAGAAGATCAAATAATAAAAAGACTGCTAAAGGAAGAAAAGAAAAACACATAGTACACAAATCACCAACAGTAGCTTGAAGCGTAATAATTCAATATCAAGTAAAAAAGCTGAGTACTTTATTTATGAGTGTATTAGCACAGACTTTCCAGGGCAAATGAGCATGGCTTTGTATATGGACAGAGGTCAGGAGTTGGATGAATTTTTCTGATTTATGTCCATGGTGCCTACTTTTATATTACTATTATCAAAATAGGTCTATAACTCTTTTCTTTCCGCCTGTAGTGTATTTAGTTTAACTCTATAAGTAATGGTGTCTTCATTTTATGTTATGAGAGTGGCGGATTTTAATTTTGCATTGTCAAAGTTTAGGTTTGATCTGAAACTGTCACAGAGAATGGAATATTCTTACAACTTAATGAGAGGTGTATATTATAAGGAGTTTACAAGGGTCTCACCCCCAGTTGTGTTTTTTTCCTTAGTTTTTTGCTAACCATTCTTTTTAGATCCTATTTTTCTCTTAATTATTCTAATTTTTGTGCTTATATTATTCAGGTTCTTTTTGCTAATTAAATTTATTTCCCCCTGTGTCTTGTTAATTCTAGTATTGTTTTTGATGATGAAAGGATGAACCACGTAATTAGATTACAAGTTCCTAGGTGCTTCAGTCAGTCTTATCACCCCAACTGGGGACTATTTAATGGCCATTATGCTGTTGACTTAGCACAGTGGCATTACCTAGTGTCATATTTTTCTTCTTCCCCTTGCTTTTCTTTTGATTGATTTATTTTAATCTTTGACTTTCTCTACTTTGGATCTTTTGGATTTGTTTTCTAGGATTTTCAACTTGCACTTTGGCATTCTTTGTTTCTTGTAATTTTTGAAAAAATTTTTTTTTTGTTTGGTATTTTTATATTATGTATTTTGAGTGAATGATTTTATATTGATTTAATTTAATATTTTAATTATCCTGTTTTGGCCAGGGTATTTTTTTTTATGGTTCCCACCCATTTTGGCATTGCCTTGTGGCAAAGCCCATAACGTGTAGACTCTTTATGAATAATTTTATTGCAATCAGTTGTTTAACTCTTCATTTATGTAGCATCTTTAACATTTTTAACAAGCATAGTTATCAGTTCAAAGCAGAGTTAATTGAAAATTAAACATAGCTAATGATAATTGAAAGAATATTTTCAGGTTAAATCTTGTATTTACAGCTGGTAACATTTTAAGTAGATGACCGTCTATAAAATGAACAAAACAATTGATTGGAAAATAAATGTAAAACTTAGATGAAGGAGCATAGAAGTGATAAATGCATATTCATGCAGATAATCGATAAAGGGAACATTGTGGTGGGCTGCCCGCTGAATGAGATGTTGCTAGGAGGAAAAGAATAACAAGAACAGGGTGGAAGTTCAGGAAATGCCAATAAGTGTGGAAAGACTTGCACCCATAGTGGCACTGCATGTTTCCTTGCCATTGTGTGAGAAAGAGAGCCATCAAAAGTAGGATGCAAGATGCATGTGTGTACTAAAGGGTTTTGAATACAAGGGAAATAAAGAAAAAAAATTTAGTCAATTCATGAAAACAAAAGAAAGAGAAAAGTTATGAATGGCAGGACTGGCAGGATTTAAAACTCTTCCTGACTGATGACCTTAACTTGCAAGTGGTGCAGTATATTACTTTTGGAAAGTAAGAACTGGATGGACTGGTCAAAAGCTATCATACCTCTTGTCCATTAGGTGGCAACAGACAGTCCCAATATTAATGAATAGTTTTACGTTGTCCTTTTAAGTGATATAGCCTTAAAGGTATTTTTTACAGGTCTACTGAAGGCAGTGGTCTGCTTTCCCAGTCCTGGGTTCAAAAGTGATCAAAGCTACCTCACTGACTGTTTTATTTATATACTTCTATTTTCTGCAATTCTTTCATCTGTCATTTTTCACTTATACGTTAGTCTTATGAAGTTTTGACTATTGCAGTTTTTATTTTTTATTATGTTACCTCATTTAGTTTTTATTTTGAGAGAATTATTTCAGTTAGTTGTAATTTTAGTTTAAAAAGGGTTATTTTTGTAAATTTAAGAACTGCATTCTGAGCCTCCTTTTGGAAAAGGGTTTTAAAAACCTGCAGATACATTAATAAGACCCAATGAGACCCTTCTTGCATTAGCCACCTAAACATAATGTTCTGTCCTGAATATTTAATAAAATGTGTATGACTTGCATTGTAGCATTGTCCATCACTTCAAGGAGCAAGCTGTTTACTTTCTCTAAACTAGGCATCTACATTTTCAGCATTTCACAATACCATATAAAGATAATGCTTAGATCTGACACATACTGTAGGGTACTTACAAGGAAGATAATAAACTCTGGCCATTTGTCAAAGGTTTTCACAAACATACACCACAATGAGCATATTTTGCAGTCACAGGATTTAAAATCGGATGGCTCAATTGCCAAATGATCTCTAGGCTGAAACGACCCCAGCCTGAACTTAACATTCTGTTATGGGTATAATTGGTCAGGTTTGTATTAAAGCTTGATCCACTTTGGTTTATAACCACAACCTCTAGATTTTTCTTGTACATGAAATTTTTGTCCTGGGGCCTCATGTATAAACGGGTCGTACGCACAGAAATGTTGCGTAAGAACTTTTCCAAGTTCAAATCGCGATGTAGCAAACCTACACTTAGCGTAAAGCCACGCACTTTTCCACGGTTCCTCATTCCTTGTCATATGCAAGTTCTGCACTCGGTTTTGCAGACTGGCGGCACCCAGCGTCAAAGCAGTGCTACTGTTCCTGTGTGGTTACTCTTTATTTTCCTGACGCGGCTTTATAAATACACTGAAACTAACCGCATATTGTTTATTAGTGTAACGAATCTGATTGTAATTAACTTGTAACAATATAATGGTCCAAGTAACAGCCATAGTATTCCAAATACCATAACCGCTTTAGCGTTGTTACTCTCACCTCTCCTTCTTCTTCTTCTTCTTCTTCTTCTTTCAGCTCCTCCCGTTAGGAGTTGCCACAGCGGATCATCTTTTTCCATATTACTCTCACTGCACCATTTAGAGTATGTATATCACTGTATCTGAGTGTGAATCACAGCAGCAGCTGATCGGAAAGAGAATTATCGGTATACAGTTTCATGGACACGCTGTCTCAGCCACTGCAAAACATTTTAAAGCCTTTCCTGTACGGACCTCGCGGTTCAGAAACAGTTTCATCCCAAGAACTTTAAACGCACTCAATCAATTGCACCTTGTAGAACTGTTTGTACTTATAAGTACAATCACCCCACAAACTTGCACTATAGTTATAATATCGCACAACCTGAGCCACTTTATAAAGCGTGTATTTACATATGATGACGATATCATTTTTAAGGTGAAATGCAGCAAAATATGTTTATTAAATTATACAGATAAAACTTCATTTAAATAATCTATATTCTTCACTGGGAGTGTCGTGAAGGATAGAATAATTAAACATGTTCTACAAAAATATTTCAATGTTCCTTAAATGTTTTGAAGAATCGGCGCTAAGTTTACAGATGGCTTAACTTCTATTACAGAGCTGATTGTGTGGCGATTTGGTTTGGTATTTGGGGAAAAAAAAGCAAGGACTGCAGTGGCGGCTAAGCCAATATATATTGAATATAAAACAGAAATAGAAAATAACAACACAGCTAAAAATGCAGCAACAAATTTCGGCAAAAGTTAAGTGCTTGTGTCATGAGCACGAGGCAGCTATGCAGTGTCTGCAATGGACATGGCCACCCACCGTGCATAAGCTACCTTACTGACATTGGCGGGGGAAGGAGCCACCGATTCTTCCTCTGCCCAGTGCCACCACAAGCCTAGAGCCGCCCCTGAGTACTGCTGCAATAAATTACAGTGGTGTGAAAAACTATTTGCCCCCTTCCTGATTTCTTATTCTTTTGCATGTTTGTCACACAAAATGTTTCTAATCATCAAACACATTTAACCATTAGTCAAATATAACACAAGTAAACACAAAATGCAGTTTTTAAATGATGGTTTTTATTATTTAGGGAGAAAAAATCCAAACCTACATGGCCCTGTGTGAAAAAGTAATTGCCCCCTGAACCTAATAACTGGTTGGGCCACCCTTAGCAGCAATAACTGCAATCAAGCGTTTGCGATAACTTGCAATGAGTCTTTTACAGCGCTCTGGAGGAATTTTGGCCCACTCATCTTTGCAGAATTGTTTTAATTCAGCTTTATTTGAGGGTTTTCTAGCATGAACCGCCTTTCTAAGGTCATGCCATAGCATCTCAATTGGATTCAGGTCAGGACTTTGACTACGCCTCTCCAAAGTCTTCATTTTGTTTTTCTTCAGCCATTCAGAGGTGGATTTGCTGGTGTGTTTTGGGTCATTGTCCTGTTGCAGCACCCAAGATCGCTTCAGCTTGAGTTAACGGAACAGATGGCCAGACATTCTCCTTCAGGATTTTTTGATAGACAGTAGAATTCATGGTTCCATCTATCACAGCAAGCCTTCCAAGTCCTGAAGCAGCAAAACAACCCCAGACCATCACACTACCACCACCATATTTTACTGTTGGTATGACGTTCTTTTTCTGAAATGCTGTGTTCCTTTTACGCCAGATGTAATGGGACATTTGCCATCCAAAAAGTTCAACTTTTGTCTCATCAGTCCACAAGGTATTTTCCCAAAAGTCTTGGCAATCATTGAGATGTTTCTTAGCAAAACTAAGACAAGCCCTAATGTTCTTTTTGCTTATCAGTGGTTTGCGTCTTGGAAATCTGCCATGCAGGCCGTTTTTGCCCAGTCTCTTTCTTATGGTGGAGTCGTGAACACTGACCTTAATTGAGGCAAGTGAGGCCTGCAGTTCTTTAGACATTGTCCTGGGTCTTTTGTGACCTCTTGGATGAGTCGTCTCTGCGCTCTTGGGGTAATTTTGGTTGGCCTGGGAAGGTTCACCATTGTTCCATGTTTTTGCCATTTGTGGATAATGGCTCTCACTGTGGTTCGCTGGAGTCCCAAAGCTTTAGAAATGGCTTTATAACCTTTACCAGACTGATAGATCTCAATTACTTCTGTTCTCATTTGTTCCTGAATTTCTTTGGATCTTGGCATGATGTCTAGCTTTTGAGGTGCTTTTGGTCTACTTCTCTGTGTCAGGCAGCTCCTATTTAAGTGATTTCTTGATTGAAACCGGTGTGGCAGTAATCAGGCCTGGGGGTGGCTACGGAAATTGAACTCAGGTGTGATACACCACAGTTAGGTTATTTTTTAACAAGGGGGCAATTACTTTTCACACAGGGCCATGTAGGTTTGGATTTTATTTCTCCCTAAATAATAAAAACCATCATTTAAAAACTGCATTTTGTGTTTACTTGTGTTATATTTGACTAATGGTTAAATGTGTTTGATGATCAGAAACATTCTGTGTGACAAACATGCAAAAGAATAAGAAATCAGGAAGGGGCAAATAGTTTTTCACACCACTGTATTTCATCGAAGTGAAACCCATGTTTAATAACGTGCTTTAACTCCTATCATCATAAAAATGATATCACGTATACATCTCAGTATTTTAGTTATTCAGAGAGCTGTAATATCACGAATGTAATGGATTCTGTGTCCAGTTGGAGGAAGAGAGCCGGTTTAAGAAGCAAGTAGTGGTTCACAAACACAGAGCACATAGAAGATCAAATACAAAACAAAGCATTTAACGTGCTACTTTAATTACGATGTGATTTGAGAAACTGGTTAATTAAACGATTTTAAGATGAAGTTTATGATCTACTTTAATGACAAAAATAAACTACGTGATTAAAGTGGAAATGTCGAGATTGAAGTTGACATTTCGTGCTTTTTCCCCACTGTGTGCCTTTTTTTCTCTGTACCCTAATAAGCTTACAATTGACACTCAGACAGTGGGCTAGAACTCGGCGACTTTGAAATGTGACGTGTTTTTTATTTCCGGCACTGTGCGATTTTCTGAACATGAGCTTTCAAGTTTCTGCAACACGCTATGTCACTCGATCAACTTCCTTTTGTTGTTTATACCATGGTTTATTTGAACAAATAGTATGTTTTTCCTTTGCCTCCACTTAGTATTCGCTGAAATTCTTATTTTCCTCCGTGCTTTTCCCTTTGTCTTTTCACAGAAGGCTGAGCTTAAGGGTGATTTATATTGATTTGCATATTCAAAGAGGCGTAATTCTGGGAGGGGTTGGGGCGTTACATAAAGCGCGTGCACGAGCGTTAGTTTTCACGCTGATCGAGATTTATGTAGCGGAAGAACGTGGAAGTTGGGAGTACGCACCGATTCCTGCTTCTGGATTTTTCTGTGCGTAAGCACATTTCAACTTTTGTGCTTACGCCATGTTATAGTGCGAGTTCTACGCACGGCTATATACATAAGGCCCCTGGTCTCTATTGCACTGCAGTTTCTTTCTTTGATAGTTTTCCAATGTTGGTTTAAATTTCAGGATGCTTTAAATTGCCGAAGTTGCACAAATCAAATTAAACAATCTTAAGATCACACTATTTCTTGCCTGCTTCTTAATTTGTGACCTCCATGAAGTGAAAAAGAAAAAAAGAAAGATTCCTCCTTAACGCTAAATATTTGTTAGTATGTTGCTATTGTTCATAATACTTGTAAGTATGTTGCAGGTTTTAGTATTATTGTGTAATGTTACTTCTTGCTTTATGCAATTTCAGAAAATAAAAATGAATACCTGAATACTGGAAGCATGATATAGTATAACAACAACAACAAACAAAAACCTAATCTATTTCTTGTCACCTCATCCCCAATGCTTTGTTTATATGAGCTCTTAATGCATATGTGGCATTCACTCAGATGTATGTATGCTATTTTGCTTGCCAGACTGCAAACAACTGAGCCTTTACAGCAGGTTTGCTTCCATAAGAAAATGAATAACTTGCATGAAGCTGTTTAAGTGCACTTTTAACTAGAAAATAGGATACCTTGTTTCCTTTCCCACTTTATATTCAGTTAACTCCTGAAAATTCATTAGTGTACCCTGTTGTGCTTTGTTGTATAACAGATGAAAAATCAATAGAACTATACCTTATTGACTTCTTGAAAAACAAGCCTGAATAGGCAGCATGTCCGTACAAATGGCAGACTGTAATGGTTTCGATTTTCATCCTACAGTGCAATTCTAATATGAAATCTATTAATTAGTCTTCAAAAAAATTAAAAAAATCAATTCAATGCCAGTTTTGCTTTTTGACACCAGTGTCGGGACCAGAAAAATGATAACATATTACTTTTAGCTTAGCATTATCATTTAATTTGGCGAGGGAGCTTTATATTATATAAAAAAAGGCTTTTCTGCTTTGTAATTCAAAATCACCAAATACCAAGTTAACAGAAGTCAATTGTTGCATTTTTAGAATGACTGTTTGGCTTCCTGCATAAGTATGGGCAGATGTAAAATTTATTAGCTGAAGTTAAGATACCCATGTCCTTTTCAGGGATTACCAGTTTACCAGTGGAAAAATGAAGAACAATTCAACAAAATAGAGGAAGGAAAAGAGCAGATTGGGTGGAGACAGTGACTTCCTAAGCAGAGTGTGTCTGCCATGCGTAGTCATAGAACGGTTTTCATGCTTGCTGTTCTCCAACAGTTTTCAGTCCTTGTCCACGTGTTTGTATTGTTTTGCTTGGAAGCCACCCTTCTTTAATAAGATATTGCGCTCCTTACTAACAGAATTATCATGACACAAACAGTGGACATTGTCAGTTTTTATGACTTGACCCATGCTGATTCTCTGGATGCTTTTACTTTAGTCAATTATTTGACTTTCTAAAGGATACCTCCCACAACAAGCAGAGAAAAAATGCAATAATTGAAAAGGCATACTATGAAATAACAGATTAGAACATTTTTAGGTTCAGTTTTTAGCTGTATGGTTTAAATTTATACTGACCATTCTTTATGCAGAATCACAGTGAAGAAGGCTCCGTTTTAGAAAATTATTAAAAAAAAACAAAAAAAAAAACAGTTGTAGTTTAAAGCATGTGTGTTTTGTTTGAATATGAACCTCAAGCAAGACAGTCTCAGAAGAGGCCACAGGAAGAGTTCTAAAAAACAGGAGCAAGACAGCTAAAATATCTTTGGCGGTGTTCTCTTATAGGGTTTTGAAACAGTAAAAAGTCCAACATTATCGGATATTTACTGCCTCACTGCTTTACACTGTGTAACCAGAGTGTACATATTGGAGAAAACATTTTTTTATGTTAGAAACAGCTTTGTGAAGATTTGATACCAGAGGTAACATCGTTGTGGATGAGCCAAATAAATGGTGGTTTCCTTTTTTAATTGCCAAAATAAGACAAGATAAAGCATTGCTAGAGTGCTCAAAAACTTGGCAGTGAAATAATTTAGAATTACTTGTCTGTTTTCCCTTGCAAAACAAGAGAAATCTCACAGTCAAGACATTTGTGCTTTCATCTACAACTGCCTATGGCTGGTGCCTTTCCCTCAGATTTCCTTCCCAGCATCATGTTAGGCTCTGATTCTCATGAAATATTAGAAATCCATCAGTCATTGCCACCAATGCTCCTGACAAGTAGCCCTAATAGTATGCCTAACTTTGAGTCACGTGAGTTGCCAACATACCATCTTTTAGTTGGAAGTTGTTGGTGGACATTCAATCAGGAATTTCTTATTATGGTTAGCAGTTTAGTTAAATTATTTAACAAAACAAATGTTGAGAATTTTTTCACGTTTTTATGTAGCACTTTTAATAAAAAGAACAAATAAGACACTTTACTTATTATGATGATGCTACCCAGCAGAAAGACCCAATTTACTAATCTAATTCCCTAGTGGAAAAAAAAGGAAAATAAGGTTGATTTTCATGCTCATTTTTATTATGGAGAAAGAATGCCAACAGGCAACATCAGAAAAATAACATAGCCAGGAAAAATGTACTGACAGGAATAAGCCAGATTATGGTATGAGCACAAGGTCAAACGAGGAGTCCATCATCAAATTCAGAAGCACAACAACAAAGTTAATGGGGGGAAAAAAAGTAAATTTCCTAAAACTAATGTTTTCATCTAAGTGCTTTTAGCTTCCTTTTTTTTGCCCTACTTTAAATACATTTTGTTTATTTTTAAGGACATCCAGCTGAATATATGGCTGAGGCTGTGAGCAGATTGAGCAAATGTAAATTGATTGTCATGGCTGGAGCCTGTAAAAAATCAGCAGAACATAAATAAACTCCAGAATCACTCCTGTTTTCAGCAAACCTTTTTTTGAAGGTGATACAGTAATGAACTGCACAATAATTTTGACAGTATATCTTCAAGGTGAGACCCAAAAGTTTTTAGATAACTGTTATATAACACAGGTAACTTCTTATATGGATATAATTTATTTTTAGTTTTTAAAATATTGTTATGCTCCCTTGTCACTGCGCACTGAATTTCTTTCACTGTTTGAAAATACCACCCGATCCAAAACACCCAAGTAGAATTCTGCATTTACTTTCTGCCCTTCAGGGACAAACTCTTGATGAATTACACCTTCTGTGTCGAAAAAAACAATTAACATTGTTAGGTTTTGGAGAGTTTTGCCCCACCCTCTCTGCACATTGTGGTTTGGTGGACGGATCGTAGGCGAAAAACACTGTTTTTTCACGGGTAATGATATTTTCCCAAAAACGTTCATCTTGTTCCATTAAAAGGAGATCCTGGCAGTTAACAACGCATTCTTTTTTTCTGCTCTGTGGTCAAGTCGTGAGGGACAAATCTCATGCAGGTCTTTCTTTTTCCCCAAGTCTTCAGTTACAATCTGGCGAACTGTATTCTTACCAATTTTCAAACGATCAGTAATCATTTGGAGAGTTGTACAATGGTACATGAAGCATAGTACTACATAGTCATGGTGTCGAACACTAGATGTAATGCACAGTACTCTTTTAAAACAACTCGTCTAAAAACTTTTGGGTTGCACCTTGTATATTGGTGGTTGGTCCCTGTTTATTCTAATTGAAGGATTGTATTGAATCTGCTTGATTTGCTATTCTATGCTTAACCAAGTTGTTGTCCAGGACATTCACTTTCAACTAGTTGATTTAAAGTTAGTCTCTGATATAATAAAGAACATTCCTTAGCAATGGTTTGTAAAGCATTTCTACTTCATAGTGTCAGAGGTGACTATAAAGTTGAATGGTTGAAAATTAACGACTCTCATGTAATGACAGGTTCGGAAGTGCTCCAGGAACAGCATAAATCAGAGGATATCAGATCCCGCTATGAAGCATAACTTATCTCAGCAAGACAAACCAATGCTGTCATGTTACATGACTTACTTTCACTGCAGGCAAAGGGAATGGCAATGGCTTTCAAAAGCACAATGTGCAGCCAATTCATTCTTTGTAATTTTAAACCTGATAACATTAAACATTTGTTTATTATGATGAATGAACATCTACATATAACAGATATCAAAATTCTTCACACACACAGAAAGATTTCAGCTTTTCTTAATGTAAAGGCTTAAATCAAGACCAAGTATGTTGGATCTTTGTGACCTCATGAGGTTTTAGCCAACAACGTTTTCTTCTTTTTCATTCAAGCACTGCTTTAGTGGTGTTTTTCCAGTCATTTGCAATCAATATTCATTTTATTTAATCTTAGCAGGTTATTTCCATTAGTTCAGTTTAGATTCTGACATGTTATCTAGGTCTCGTTTATAAGAAGCGGTCTATTAACCTAATGTTAATAATATTAACATTACTTGACAACAGGAACAGTGATATTTGGGTAGTGTGTTATTTCAAGTCTGCACTATACAGATTTTATTACTCTTGGGCAAAAACAATTTGTCCGCTTCTGAACATGTTTAGCATCTCATTTTAGGCAGCATTTTAGTTATAATTATACAATCCTAAATTGTGCCTTGGCTTAGTCTGTTTAGCTATTTATGTAGCTTACCATGTGATTTTTTTTTTTTCCCCTCCCAAAAGCTGCCATTGCTCTGCCATTCATAAATTAATAAGAAATATGAATATGACAAACAGGGTGAAAGATTTTTTTAAACAGGTTTAACACCCAATTAAAACAAAGACAGGTAATCAAATATTTAAAAAAATTCAATTATATTTATTTTTAACTTAACACTGACTAATTTTAATTTTTAGGTACAATAGAAACCTTTCCATTGAGTTATTGAGGTATGCAGTAATGAATATCATTCATACTTAATTGAAACAAGATAATTGTGTGCCAATAAATAAAAAACGTTCTTCTCCCTCAACATGACTTTTACATTTCTGTATGTCTCTGCACCCATCAATGTCAGAAGAAAGATTCATCTACTGCTAACACAAAAAGCTTCATGAAGACATTGCTGCTATCACTTTGGGAATGTCTTTGACAGCACTGAAGACTTTGGATCAAAATGAGTTGCATATATAAGACAGTGCTAGGCACAGACTTTTCTTTTTTTAAGTTTTCTTTGAGCAATTTATCACCTAGGCAGGCATTTAGTAGGCTTGGAAGAACCATTGTAAATTATAAGTAATACATTATTTAAGTGGTGAATTTTTAGATTTCAGTTTTTAATTTTTATTATTATTTTCTATGAAACAGATTACTTTGTTAATTTTAGAATGTATTATATTTTGCATACTGAGTAAGGTAGGTTCATAATAGATATCACAGCCTTGGTCACATGCCTGTTTCCATTATATTTTAGTGTTTTCTGTTACCTTTTGTGGTCAATTCATACATATTTTTAAATCTGTTACTTAATATTTACAATGATCATTACTCTTTAAATAATCTAATTAAATAAAATGAAAATAATAACAAAATAACAATTAAACAAAACAGGTAATTTAAAAAGTAATACTCCCTTTTTAAGTTTTTATTTTTCTCAGTTAAAAAAAGTTGTTTCTCTAAATAAAGATTAAAGTTGTAACTAAGATGATACACTAAAGTTGAGTAAACAGCAAAATTCAGCTATATATTACAAAATGTTCATTCTTTGTCGAAGAAAATTGTCTTTTTCCTCTTGTTACTAACACATGTCATTTACATTAAGTACATATCTGACATTTTAGTAAACATCATGGGAGCAATGTTAAGTTGAAGCAAAGAAGTTGCACCTGGATTCTGTTTAAAAAAGCATTGTGATGAATACCTGGGCGTCAGCAAGCCCAAACCCCGACATGAACACAGAATCACAGTCCGGGTTCAAATAAAGATTGTTTATTAACAACAAATACCTCCAACATGGTACAAAAACACAAACCACAGGTTTTCCCTCTTCCCAATAACTCTCTCTCTCACCACCACACTGCCCTCCTCCAGTCAAGTGTTGCCTCTCTACCACCCAGCTCTCACTCACCCGGGTAAGGGAGTGTGCTCCCTTTTATTATAGACCCGGGAGTACTTCTGGTTCCAGGGCCCAATTGAAGTACATCTTGCGGCACCCTGTGACCGCAGCAGGGCTGCCCTGCTGGAATACATTTCCCGGCATGCCTTGCTGACTTCCCACGGGGCACCGATAACCAGGGCTGCTGCCATCTAGCGCACTGGGGGAATAAAAAAAACCCAGCTACTGTATATCTTCTATTTTTAATGGGCTGTCCGTCCAACTTTTCTGGTCCTTCTTTCTGGTTTTTCTTCTGGCTGGAATGCCCGTCCAGCCCACATGGCATCTACAGCATGCATTTCACTGTAAATCTGAGTTTGTGTATTATACAGTCATAGTTTATGAACACATGAATTAAACCATATACCACTGCAAACAGAACCCAATGATATAATTTGAATGTCTGCAAAATGTTAATATAAAGTTATAAATAAATTGTTCAGAGTCCTTACTGAAAGTTATTTATATTGTTCTTGGCTACCTTATACTGCTTTTGAAATGATGGATAAGGGCAGTTTGGAAAATACAATGCGATGTGTTGGGCTTTAAAGCTGTATGCAGAGCCTTTGGTGTTCTCTCATTATCCAAAAGACATTCATAAAAATGAACTGGGAAAATCACTTCTTTTGAGCGTCTGTACAATAATGAGTATATAGCTTGACCAGTTTATAAGTGCAGCAGAATCATTAGGAAATTTGGCTATCAAGTCAGATGCAATGTATTCATACACTGCATAAGACAATAAATAATAGATGTATTTAAATATGGTTTTACATTGAATTTACATTAACTTCTATAACACCTAAAGTAGGCAGCAAGCATTGCCTTTAAATTATGGTTAAACAAATGCCTTGACAAATGAATTTAATTAAATAAAATAATAAAAAAAAGTTTTCATGGCATGAATTTCTAAAAGTGTTAAATGCAGCATTGAAAATTATCACGGATTTTCATAACTTATATAAATTTGTAGCGGCCAGGGTGGCAGAAAATTTTGCAGTGGTGGTCCATTGCTAAAAATGCTATATTTGGCAAACATTTGGCATTAGAAAGAATTAGATGAGAACAGGATACTCAGCCCAACAAAGTTTGCTACTACTTTCCATTTACTTTTTTCCAAATACCATTAACTCTAGTTTTAAAGGTCCCTAAATTCCAACTCTCTACCACACTATCATCTTTGGTTCTCTGTGTGAAGAAAAACTTTCTAATATTTGTTTGAAGTTTACCCATAAGTTTCCAGCTGTGTCACCATGTTCTTGTTGAAGTCAATCCCCACTGTACTAATGTCTTTCACAATTTTATAAACTTCCATCATGACAGTTTTAATCTCCTTTTGCTTAAGTTGAAAATGTGCAGCTCTTTTAATCTTTCCTCTTAACTTATCCCCTGCAGTCTTAGAATTAACCTAGTCGCTGTTCTCTATACATTTTCAAACACTGCTTTGGAATGTAGAGACTCAAACTGGACATAGTACTCCAGATGAGGTCTCACCAGCTTGAACATAACCTCCATGGACTTGTGCTCTACACATTGTGCTATATAACATAACATTCTATAATCTGCCTTAATGGCTTCTGAACACTGTCTGGTAGTTGATAGTGACAAGTCCACTGCGACTCCTAAATTCTTCTCATAAGATGTACTTTCAATTTTCAGACCTTTCACTGTGTATTCAGATCTCACATTTTTACTTACTGCATGTAATATTTTACATCTACTTACATTAAATCTCATCTGCTAAAGCCTGTGTGCTGTCCAAGTCCCTTTGTAATGATTCATTGGATTTGTGATTATCTGCCAATCCCAGTTTGGTGTCATTGGCAAACTTAACCAGTTTGTTATTTATATTTATATGAAATCATTTGTATATACAGTATTAAATTAGCGGCCCTAGTACAGAATCCTGAGGGACACCACTTTTAACATCATCCAATTCTGATAAGATTCCTCGTACCATCACTCTCTGCTTCCTTTATTTTACCCAATTTTGCACCCATCTACACAATACACCCTGAACTCTCACCTCTTTTAGTTTTATGTCTAAACTTTCATGTGGTATCTTATCAAATGCTTTTTGAAAGTCAAGATAAACAGTATAATATGCCCCTGTTTCATCCTGTCCTTTTATTGCTTCCTTATAGAATTCCAGAATGTTAGTTAAACACCACCTTCCTCATCTGAACCCATGCTGACTGCTCATTAAAATGCCTGTTCTGGCCATGTGTTGCTCAATGTTTTCCTTAATAGGTCCTTCCATTAATTTTCCTGTTATGCACGTTAAGCTTACCAGCCTATTGCCTATTTGGCATTTTCTAGTCCTTTGAACTTTTCCCAGTGCACAGAGATTTCCTAAAATATGCATTGTGGGTTTATACAGTATATGTACTCGCTTACCTCCTTAACAATTTGAGGATGAATATTATCTATTCCTGATGAATTGTTTAACTTCAGTCTATTTAAACTAAGCAGTGCTTCTCCCTCTACAATTTTCAAATCACTCAGTACCTTCTTATTAGTTCCTGTTACCGCTGTCAAGTTATTGATCAGCTGTAAATTGAAAATATAAAGCTAAAAATGTTTTCTTCTGATGTAAACTTAGCTTAAACTTATTATTTTGGTAAAAAGTACTATATCTTGCTAGGGAGTGAGAAGAAAATAAGTGTCCAAATTTACTTGATTGATTTAGGTCTATATTCCATACCAGCCAGAATCTTAATTACCAGTTACAATCTGGTCTTTATGGCTAGAGAGATTTTTTTTTTTGTATTCTGTCAACAATTTCCATATTTCTCTGTTAATGACTGCTTGTGTGTGAATGTCAGTGTGCAAGTTCTTTACTTAGTACCTTTGTCCTTGCGTGCAATAATTGAATCTTTGCTAGTAATTGTTTTACATTTATTGCTCCTTTTTCTGGTTTTCCTTGTGCCTTTTTGTTGTTGAGTAACACTCAAAAGCTTTTCACTTTGCAAGATAAAACCTAGAAAAAAGATTTTATTATTTCTCCACAATTGGGTTAACTGTATTTTTTTACATTCTTCAAATATAAGTTAAGAATATTTTAAGAATCAAGATGGTAAAACCAACCATCTGTGTCTTTTTTTTTTTTTGTTTGCACTGGATTCTCCTTCTCCTGACCAAACCACTGTCATATTAACCATAGAAGCAGGTCTTTAAATACTCCTCTTCTTCTTCTTTTTCTTTTGGCTGCTCAGATGCTTATATTATTGTTGAAGTTATCTTCAGAATATCTTAAGTTTTTCTTTAAGTGATGGCATCATTTGTAGTCCTGTTCCACAACTTTACAATCTACTGTCTCACAGTTATTTTTACATACAAGTAATAACATACAGGAAATGTAGCCTAAGCTGCTGTTTCTTCCCTGAATTCCGTTATTCCTTGTATCACTGCAGAATTAGCCTACTTATATCTCTTTGTCAGTGAAATCTTTTTTTTTTTTATTGCTCACTGAGCACTTTGACTCTTGTAGTTCAATGAAAAATGGCATTGCTTCTCCTGAAAACAGGAAATTGTCCTGCTTTATTTGGAATCCTATTTAAGACTGAGCATTCTCCAGCGCAGAATTGCAGTCACATTTCCGCTAAATGTATTCACAGACTTTTAAACATAACTTGCAGAAAATAACATAATGAAACAAGACCAATTACGGTACTTTGGGTTGTTAGAACCTTTTTTCTCTTAGCTTCTTTTAATGTACTTATTAATGGCTTTGCATTTGGTTTGTGTTCAGGCACTGGTAATATGAAGAGTACAGTACATAAACACTTTCTACTGTTATATGGGGAATCAAATTAACCTTGCTGTGACATTTTGTTTCTTATCAAGTATCTTCTAGATGTCTATTATCTACTTCACTCATCTTTCTTTTTATATTTTATTTATTTATTTATTGTAATTCATTTTTCACTGTATAATTTTCTACTTTGGATTGAGATAAACAAGTGTCACCGAAGACATGATTGTCACCTGCCCAGGTAAGCAAATCTCTCGACGAGGTCGACATTACCTTCGCAGACAGACACACTGTTAATAGTTGTACCCTAGAGGTCATTAAAGGCCTGAATCTTGGTTTTTGTCTTAGTTTTACTTGTTGTGGGTAAGACGTTAAACTGCATTCAGCCCTGCAAATGGTCCTCCAACTTGCAGGGAAAACTTAGAATTTGGTGGCAGGATTGACACTTTAACCTTCCTAAAAACTTCACGCAGTATCCAAAACGGTAGACAAGATTCTTTTCTGCTCTTCGCGAGTATAGCTATGCTTCAGCTGCCCATAGGAAGGCTGCTGGCATTATGATGGGGATAATGGAAAGCCATCTGAAGCGTCATCCACAGAAGAGTTGAAACCGCCGGAGAGCCAATGGGGTCATGCCTGTTGGGGATTGGAACTGGTTTGGTGCTGAGGCAACGCTTGCAATGAGTCATTTGTTGGTAAAGAGAAATTAGGTAACATTATAATGTGCTATTCAAAATGCTGCTCTCTGAAAGAGAAACTGCTTCAGACCTATTGTTCTGGATTTGAAGCCTGTACCCAGGTCACTGTCAAGGTGTAGAGGTACCGGTCATAAAATTAGATCATCAAAATTAAAAGAAATAAACATTTGAAATACATCAGTCTGTTTTTAATGAATGAATCTAATATACAAGTTTCACTTTTTGAATGGAATTACTGAAATAAATCAACTTTGTCATGATATTCTAATTTTATGACTGGCACCTGTAATTTGGTTAGTCTCCCTTTGTCTGCATTGGTTTTTGAGTACAGTGTTCCGCCAACAACCCCAAAACCATATCTGTTACCTTATTTAAAAAAATGAGAACAATTTAACCCTAAATTAGAATAAGTAATTTGAGAATATATTTATATAATAATCACAGATTGAGAGTATTCAGCAGCAAAATCATAAAATGTTTCAGCACTGGCTAAAAGGTGTACTAGGCGAAGTAGACGACATCCATTTGGAAACTCAACTTCTGGCCAAAAATGACACAAACATTCAGGGTGAACTTACTATGAGAGTGAAGGTGTTAGATGTTTCCAGTCATGTATACTGTAGTAAAGTGCAGTACTGCACCATAATGTCCTAAACACAACTCTTATTTACACTGAAGCACTGGGTGAATTGCTGTATATTCTATGTTATGTTTAAATGTAATTCTGCTCTGCTAAATTCTAGAACTAACATGTCACAATAAAACTAAACATACTCCTGTTTTTCTTTTCTTGTTTCATAGTAACACTGAAGATTTTTTCTTTGATTTACTTTAATTTACAAATAGTTTAAGTAGTTATTCATTTTATTTTTTAGGATTATTTGACTACATAGCATATTTGCATATGCGTAAAGTGCACCATGTATCTCTGCATGACCATGCTTATGTCTATAGATGTTTTATTTTTCCTTTTATTAAAATTTAAAGAAATGTTTGAATAAATTTAACATGAAAAAGACTATAAATAAAATACATTCACCTAAATATTTATACTTTATTACAAGCCAGATTTTAAATGCATTAATAACCATCAATAATACTTAAAACTTTGAAATGCAAAAAATAAAAAGCAATTTTAGGAGCATATAGAATAATTTAAAATATGATACACAGCGAGTTCAGTTTATTACAGCTTATTCAGTGCTTAAACAGCAGTTGATACTTAAGGATTCATTTTCAAGATAGACTATGGTTTAATTCTCATATCATCATTGTAAAAGAACCCTTTGAAAATGAGCAATAATGAATTAAGTGAACCCCACCTTCAGGCATTGAAATTCTCCCTAAAGGACTAATTAACTGCTATTTAAAAGACATTTTCTGATAGTTACCTTATGAGATCACTTTTTAATATTTGCTTCTCTACCAAGGGGCAATGAGTAGATTGTAGGGAATTCAATTGTGATTAGAAAAAGTCTGAAGAAAAGGTATTAATAAAAAAAAGGGGGTTATTTGACGCAGCCCAAAAGGACAAAAGATTTCATAAGATTCCCTGCAGGTACACCACTTATTTAACAAGTTTTGATAAGGTTGGCAAAGTGCTAATTACAATGATGACTGTATTAACTTATTATACTGTATGTGCAGGGACTGTATGATGCTTTTCAGCTTATAGTCCTATTTATATATACTCGGAATTTGTGGTTAGAAGCGGCCACTTTTACTCTCCCAACTGTGCAGGACTATTATGGACATGGCTGAATAATAGAAAAATGTATAATTTATATATATATATAAAACAAAAACAAATATTGACCAGCAGTATAATTTTGATAATGGATTTTAAGGCTTTCATTTGCAATAACATTGGTTATCTCTAGAATTCAATATTATATGGCTCACCAAATACATTCACATGAACATAGTTTAAATAAATTGAAAACACTTTAACACTCTATAACTGTAAGAAATAATTTGGCAAAACATACCCCTAGTCCCACCTCTTTAGTTGTATGCTTGGAGAAGCATCAGATTCTCACTGTTGCTATTGACTTTTTAGGATTCAAAGTTATGTTTAACCACAAGAGAAACATTATGCAGCATCCCATGCTTGAAATGTTGTCCTTTTACATTTGTAGTACTTTATGTAATTTTTAAACATCTGTTCCATTTCAGACATTATCAGAACAGTTAAGCATTTATTGTTGCAACTTTGCAAACAATTCCAGTATTACATGGTCTTAATTTGTTTTCTCATTTTTAACTTTAACCATATGGCTTTTGTCTCTGTTGGAGGAGCTGTGTTATTTAACCAGAGACAGTTTGTGATTTCAAAGTGCAAGTCTAAGTCATAAAAATGATCACATACACAGAGAGGTGACAACAATAGCCAATGATTGTTTTGAAATTGAAGAACGTTTTGAAGTTTTATATATTTCTCTCTATTAAAAAAAATCTCGGAAGGAGACAAGATGTGATTTTCTCAGAGAGAGACTTTGTGCCAAGAGATTTAACCATGCCCGCTGCGGAAATAAAAGACA